>NC_039360.1:77270213-77641912 GCF_003573695.1 Papaver somniferum
TCAAATCAAGATAGAGATATTAACTCCTTGAGATACTTTTATCTAGATTGAGTCTGACTGTCTAGTTGATTCTCTAGCAAAGTATCGGAGTTGGTCCATACAGATTGCTAAACGAAATATTGGGTGGTGTTGTTAGACCCCCGCTTTTTCAAAGAGTACCCCTTTGGAAGAGGAATTCTTTGTACTTCACGAGGATACGGGGGCTGATGCTGATGCGAGTCCATGAAGTCGCTTTTTTCTCGGTTTCAGAGAAGTCGTTCCAAATCTTCTCTCGTGACAAAATTAGGCGGTTGATTTCTTTCCGCTAAAGTTCCCGGGTGAGTCTCTTCGTCTACAAAAGTGTGCCCTGTTGAGGTGCTAGCTCCAGGGGTATTTGATGTGTTCCTCGTTGGCTCTGGATAGCATGATTCTTGTGGTAGACGCTCTTTCGGTGTCTTGAGAAAAACAAGCACCTCTTTCTGGGTTGAGTCCATGTTTGTTTGGTCCCTTGCGAGAACCTTTCGCCTTTCCATCAAATCAACAATAGTAATGTAGGGTCGGCTCCCTCTGGCTCCTCCAGTTTCTCTTCCTGACGACGGAGTAGCTGCAGTTCTGGTAACAGTTGGAGGTGTCATACTTGATGAAACATTGGGAGCGGCGGCAGGAGCTCTGGCTCTGGTGATTGGAGGTGTAACACCTGAAGGAGCATTTTCCGTGACAGAGGGTCTGGCTCCTGTGATTGGAGGTGTAACGCCTGAAGGAACATTCTCCATGTTGCTGGTGTTGACAGATGGCGTATTAGCACCACTGGGAGAAATGTTAACACCGAGAATAATTTTGGCGGCAGTGTTCTCGGTATTTGTTGCTGATCCTGACCTGAGCTCTACCATCTTGAGATCGGGGTTGAGAAAATGAAATTGGAAATTGGAAATTGATATTGTAACCGAGAGATTAATCTCCCACTGTGGTCGCCAATTGTTTGTGGGTGAAAACCGTTTCTGCTTATTTCGGTAATTTCGTGTGAGTGCGGGTGAGAAACAAATATAAACCCAAAACAATGTACTGCACGGGAGTACTTTTGATTCGAGAGATCAATCTATACAATCCTGTCCTAAACCAAGAAATGGCCGTTCCAGGCTTGCTTCGGTCACAAAGTGAAGGAGAAGGGTTGTTCTTAGGGAGGGAAGCGAAAAAAGTGTTGAGGCCAGAATAGTTGATTCTGGAAGTGTGGGTGTTTTCCGACTTGTATCCGAAAGTTGGACTGGCGAGCTGAATGGAAAGCTACCAGGTGATTTCTGGATGTGTATTGTTCTCCTGACCAAAAACTTGTTGTTTGGTGGAAATAGGTGAAACCTATTTATACAAGTCGTAATAAAACGTACCCTGGCCTCGTAAGAAGTGGAAGCGGTTGAGTGGTGGAAAAGTGGTAATGGGTAACGCCTGGAATTGATGTTTCCATAATGAAGATGCGTTTCACCACTTATTTTTTGCCATTACTAACCGCCTCACTCTTATGACACTTTCTTGTAACGGGCGTATTGCACGCCGCACGTTGTAAACCGCCAAACCAGTACCCTGATGAGCATCCCCCAGTTTGTGACATGTTTTGATGTCTCGAATGTTTTTACTGGAAAACGTGTAGCATGTTGTTATGTGCGGAAAGTTAAGATAGAGAGGCTTGCCGGTTCAGTGACGACCTTCGACGGCCGGGATTTTACATCTCAGGAGGAAAGGTGGCCATTGATTATGGCTACTTTCCATTGGTGGCCAGAGGCGTGGTAGCGTGGCTGGCATGGCTTGCGCATGCTTTTTGGCATGCGCGTGCGGCATGTGTGCCTGACATGTGCGTCTGGGAAGCGCGTCTGGCATGCGCTTCGGGCATGCACGTCTGGTAAGCGCGTCGGGCATGCGCGTCGGGCATGCGCGTCTGACATGCGCGTCTGGCATGCGCGTCTGGCAAGCGTGTCTGGTAAGCGCGTCTGGCATGCGCGTCTGGCATGCGTGTCTGGTAAGCGCGTCTGGCCGCGTCTGGCAACCGCGTCTGGCATATGCGTCTGGTAAGCGCGCCTGGCATGCGCGTGCGGCATGCTG
The DNA here is from genome assembly GCF_003573695.1 of Papaver somniferum. Taxonomy (NCBI): domain Eukaryota; kingdom Viridiplantae; phylum Streptophyta; class Magnoliopsida; order Ranunculales; family Papaveraceae; genus Papaver; species Papaver somniferum. The sequence goes on from NC_039360.1 coordinate 77,272,284, forward strand.
GCGTTTTTTTGGGAAGCTAGCGCGTTTTTTGGGAAGCTGGCGTGTTTTGGGAAGCCAACTTAGTATGGAGACCTTTTCGAGGCCATGGCAAGTTTTGGAGCAACCCGATTGGTTGACGGGAAGTGGGGCCATCATGCTAGGGCGTGGCCATACTTCCAACGCACGGTGGCAGATTTGAAGTGACCTGATTGATCGACGGAAAGAGGGCCGACATGCTAGGGCGCGACCGCACTTTTAGCGTGTTGTGGCGGATTCGGTTGCCTAGCTTGTTTAAGCATGGTTTCGACCAACGGGGTCCAGTATACTGCGCGGGGCGTGAAATCCTAATTTGCAAATTAGTTGGGTTTATGAGTTCTTTGCGAGTTATCACAATAATTAGCTGGATTTTGTATGCTGCCATACAAAACCTTTATCTACATAATGCAGTGTGCTTTCTGTCCGAGCATTTCGTGCAATGGACTTAACTTTGGTACTTGGAGATTCATGCTACTCCGCTGCGAGTGTACATAAATCTGTCATGCCATACCGATTAAGGGTTCTGCTGGGGAACATAACACAGGAAAGTACTCAGTGAGTCTCGTATTGGCGAGGTGCCGAAATTTACAGAGTTCTATGGATAAAAGTGTATTTAGCGGCTCAATAAATATGTCGGTGGAGAGGTTAGTACTCGCAACACCGCTTCCTTGCAGAGAGACGTCACATATGATGCAAGGTTTTTACGATTTTAACCCTAAGCTAAAAACCACCATCAACAAAGTCCTATTCCTTGAACCAAAGTTTTTGAACTTTGTTGATCAAGAGAACCGGAAGAATGGAAAGTGCCAATACCGCGAACTCAGTCCACGAACTGCCGAAGTTCTCAAACCCGAGAATTTCTGCTGGAGTTGACAAACTACTTGCGTGAAGCTAAGTCCACGAACCCAGTCCGCGAACCGGCGAAGTTCTCATCCCGAGAATTTCTGCTGGAGTTTGTAAACCCTGTCCGGTATCTTAAGTCTGCGAACCTAGTCTGCGAACTTGAGAAGGTTATATATCTAAAGATGATTTATGAACTTAAACTTAAAAAGACTAAGCAATGTTATTTGCAAACCGTGGCTATAAAAGTTCATGAACTGATTAGAGTGAATCAAATCATCTTTGCTTTAATTGTGTCTTGTGCAGTTACATAAGATTTCCTTGCAATTGAACAACTCTCTAACTAGTTTAATTGAGTGATTTGAACTAGTTATGGTAAAGAAGAACATGGTTGATATGAAATGCTCATATGGCTAACTTTTTGGTTGACTATTGTTGAACCAACAATGTACACGTTTGGGTACGGTTAACAAACCTAGAAGCGTGCATTTCATTTGTGTATAACAAGCTAAGTTTTCAATCTAACGGTAGAAATATTAGCTTGAATCTAAATCAGGTTTTCATCTAACGGTGGATATTGATTGCTTTGTTACCAAGGCAGAACCCTGATTTGAAAGACTATATAAGGGAACATCTAGAAACTCTGCAAAACTAATCCCCACACCTTACGTGTGATACTAGTTTGCGTGCTAGAGTCGGTTCTCCTTTAACCTATGGTTTTCTTCTTCTAAAACCAGGTTAAACGACTTAAAGACTTTATTGGGATTGTGAAGCCAGACCGATACTACTTTTATCGTAGTTGTGTGATCTGAACTTGCATCTTCAATCGTACGAGTACAATCATATTGATTGGATTGAGATTGATATCTCTGATAGGCAAGATATAAAAATTAATCACAAACACCTTCGTCTCATCGTTTGTGATTCCGCAACATCTTGTTTCGCTACCATACGATTAAGATTGTTGTGAGGTGATTGATTAATCTAGGTTGTTCTTCGGGAATATAAGACTGGATTATCAATTGGTTCCTGTTCACCTTGATTATTATCAAAAGACGGAACAAAACCTTTTAGGGTTTATCTGTGGGAGACAGATTGATCCTTCGATAGACTTGTCTGTGTGAGACAGATTTGTTTATCATTAAGTCTTCGACCTTGGGTCGTAGCAACTCTTAGTTGTGGGTGATATCATCTAAGGGAATCAAGTGTGCAATATCCTGCTGGGATCAGAGGCGTAGGGAGTACAACTGTACCTTGGATCAGTGGGAGACTGATTGGGGTTCAACTTTAGTCCGTCTGAAGTTATCTTGGAGTAGGCTAGTGTCTGTAGCGGCTTAATACAGTGTGTATTCAATCTGTACTACGTCCCAGGGTTTTTCTGCATTTGCGGTTTCCTCGTTAACAAAATTTCTGGTGTCTCTGTTAGTTCAGTTTCCGCATTATATTGCTTTACCTTTATAATTGAAATAAAACAGGTTGTGCGTTTAGATCATCAATTAGTATAATCTAACCTTTGGTTGTTGATTGTCATTGATTGATCCTCAGATATTGGTCTTCGGTACCATCCGAGTTATTCCTTGTATTTGATTAGAACTCGCAGTTTCTGCTTGAGTAAATCAAATCAAGAGAAAGATATAAAATCGTTGATATACCTTTAATTGATTGAGTCTTGTTGATTCTCTTAAAAGTATATTCGAGTTTGTCCATACAGATTGCTAAGAGAAATATTGGGTGGTGTTATTAGACCCCCGCTTTTTCAATTGGTATCAGAGCAGGCAAACACGTTCAAGACCTTACAAGTCTGTGTTTGTAGCGATCTGACTCTATGGACAGCTGTGCTATCTCAGTAAACGTACCACCAGTCTTCGATGGCTCAAACTACTTATGGTGGAAAACTGCTATGCGTACTTTTCTTCAGTCGCGTGATTTCCAATCATGGGTTTATGTTGTCAATGGCTATGAGGTTCCCGTCGTTATAGTTGAAAATACTACCATGCCTAAAAACATTGGTACATATACTACTGTTGATTCTCTTGCTGCAAAGCAAAACTCCGACAGTTTGAATGACATCATGCATGCCATTACCACAGATCTTCGACACCTTGTGGCTTCATGCTCCATGTCTAAAGATGCTTGGTATACTTTAGAAACTATATTTGAAGGTAACACCAACGAAAAGGAAGCTAGGCTTCAAAACCTTAACTCCGAATGGGAAAACCTTCATATGGCAGAAGAAGATTCATTTGATGAATTTTATCACAAAATGTCTGAAATTGTTAATGCATCCTGTGCATTGGGTAGGACTATTCCTGAAAGGGAAATTGTGATGAAGATTCTCAGATCGCTGCCATCTAAATACAAATCTAAAAAACATGTCATCGTTGAGGGAAATAACCTTGATACTCTTTCGTGAAATATGCTTGTGGGGAAGCTTAAAATTTTCGATCACGAACTTAATTCAAAAGATAAACATCACTTGTCTAGTAGTCATGTTACTACTCCTGATGGAAAATCTCACCGCCCTCAATCGATTGATAAGAAAAATGAGAATTGCTTTATTTCTACGTTGTCTCTGCTTATACAGAAAATTAAGAAAACTCTTAGACGAAGTAAAAGAAAGTCTCAAAAAGAGGTTCAATCAATCAAAAAGAGGGATAAGAGAGTTCAGAAAAACTGTACTAGCGAAACTGGTCTCTTGAGTGTTCATACTTCGAATGGTCTAGATATTGAGGTGAATAAGATAACTAAAGCATGGATGAATACTCTTGATTTTTGTCATGAGGATGAAATTTGTGATTGTTCTCTTAATATCTTTGCTGAAAATCACAATCGTGATTCTTATACGACATGCCGAATTACTCCGACTATGTATCATAAGTTGTGTCAGCAAATGTCAACTGACTATGTATCACTCTCGGGTCATCTTGACGACAAAGGTGATATAGAAAAACACAATATGCTACCAAAACTCTCGAGTTTCTTATGTAAAAATCAGGATCATCTTAGCACGAGTAATCAAAAGCAGTCCTTTTCTGCTAAACATTGTGTGCAGAAGAAGAAGAACAAGAAATTCTCTATGAAACCCTCCTTCCATCAAAAAGTGTTTTCTAGAATGGTGCAAGAATTGCACAAATCTAAAATCAAGTTCTTCAACACTTTGATTAAAAGTGAAAAAGAAGGATGTGCATAACTCATCTTTCTTAAAGAATAAGCAGAAACTAGAATTAACAAACAATTCTTCCCCTCACAAGAAAAATCCCAGTCCTATACTGGATTGGAATGGTTATGATCTGTAATCTAGTTGTTCATGATTTTTTAGCCTATCCCTATTAGGCAAGAATCATGATTTTCAAGAGGGATGTGTTGGAGCGTGTTTGTTAATTATCTTGTAGTATTCTCCTCTGATACTGTTAATTGCTCGTGTAAAGTTTCTGGCTCCTTAAAAGACCTTTTCTGGAGATAACTGGATTCTGTTAGGGTTTGGTAAAAGGTCCTTTTTGGAATTTATCCATCTTCATTCCTTTAAAAATGAAGTTTCTCCTTGATCATTTCATTTATCTTCTCCATCATGTCTTCTTCAAGTCTTTCCAGTAAAGAAGGTGATGTTTGGACTGTTCTCTTTCCATCTAAGAAGATACAATTTGATTCTTCTGATAATGTGATGAGCCCTGATATTCACAGCTCCTCTCTGGACGGAAACATCTCTGTCTCTCAGTTTGATAAGCTCCCTTTAACAATGAATCTGGTCCTAGAACAAGTTCGTGCCCTAAAAAGTGAACTTGAAACTTCCTCCAAGAAACTTGAAGAAAAGATGGATCATCTGGAATCTAGGACTGATTTAATTGAAGATGATCTTGATGAATATAGAGAATTTGAGAAGAGCACTGAAAGTAAGTGAAATGTTTTTTGGAGTATATCTAGTAAATCTTCTAATTTTCTGATTTTGTTTAGAAGATTAACTAGTGCTTTGAATAGCAATGATTGTGACTACACATAACTATTATTTCCGTCTTCGTGTTTTTAGTTTTTTGGTTTCAATTCTAAAACTATTTGGAGTATGATGTTTTGCAGTATTTAATTTTTATGATTTGTTATATTGCAACTTGTTATGGGATATTGGTGTTTACGTCCGTAAACTATGATGTCCCATATTCTGTCAAAAGTAAAGTCGTTCATGATCGGTATTCGTTTATTGATTAAGGAATGAATGGACTTTTCACATGTACAAAAGTTAAGCCTATATTGTCAATTTTTAATGGAAGATAGGTTAAAATCTTTTGTGTTCAAGGATTATGTTTATTATTGTTATGCATATAATGGTTGAAGATAGAATGAATCCTTGTGTATTCCACAGTATTGATCTTCACTGATCCATATTTTATGTAATACTGTGAGGCTCCGTAATGTGTCTTATGTTGAGCACGATACATCCAAGTTGATAAATTTTTGATTAGCTTTGTTGGTTGTTCCGTAAGGTACTTTATGGTGAGCATTTTGAACTAAATTAATCATCTTGTTTGGTTATTTAGTTATTACTCCATAAGTTTCTCTTGTGTTGAGTATATGAACGATTAAGCCAATCACTCTCTTGTATGGTTAACTTAGTCGTTGCTCCGTAAGTTTATTTATGTTGAGCACAATCAATTAAATTGATCACTCTTGTGTTAATTTGATTGCGCATTCCGATTAAATTAATCATCGGTTTACGTATGATTGATTTGATTGAGTTTTTGGATATAAAAATCATTCACATGGTTTTAGTGTCCAATGAAAATCCTTTTTTTCTCTTGAAATTAAGGTCGCTCGTTGTTGTTCTTTCGGGAATGATATCAAATGGGGGAGAGTTCTTTTGAACTTGTGCTTAATGGTCATATCTTGACGGGTGTGCGGCTGTGGAATTTTAGGGGGGTTATCTTATATCTTTAAACTCCTTGATGAATGATGTTAGCTTCGGATATATGATTGCATCTAAATAAGATGATGTGTGTTTCTTTCTCTCAGTCATGAAATGTCTCTTACGAAAATTTCATTATGATCTCGTTCTTGTACCTTTGCCAATTTTATTGACAAAAAGGGGGAGAATTAATATGTAGTTCACACTACAAATACATATGGTTTTCGGATCATTGTGTAAGGGGGAGTGGTTTCCATGTGATATGGAGTATTGACTAAGAGGGAGTGATACATATCACCAGAGTATTATTGTTGAAGTTGTGATACAATTGAACTTTGACACTGTGTAATAATACTATGACACTGTATAACAATGATCGAGAATTATGTTTTCTCATTGTTATAGCTACGGATCTTCAACAACGGTGATGCTAAACTTACAACCTTTGGGATCATTGGAGCACTTGGAAGTGACGAAGATTTCGAGGAATGTTGAAGATTAGACATGTGGAATAGGAGCTACTAAAGTTTCATTATCTTTTTTGTATTCCATATGTATTGATAGTTTTGTCACTAAAATTGACAAAGGGGGAGATTGTTAGAGCATTGCTCGGTCGAACTCGCATGCGTTGCTATCTCAAGCATGTCAATCTTAGTGATCAAAACTATAAGTCTTGATTTCTAGTCTACTATAGCTAAGTCTCAGACTAGGATAGTAAGTGTAGTTGAGCTTAAGGACTCCATGGCGATTCATCATACAAGACGAAGATCTACTCAAGGAACCGGTGGAACTTCTCGACAAAAAGGTATGTGGAGACTTGAACTTATCTGTCACTCAAAAGTATATCTATTCTATCTCCTACTCTTTGAGACAAAAAGTCGTATGCTATATATATAGACTATGATTATACACATTTGGTATTTTGAGCCGAGTATACCTCGCCTATCTATATCTCGAAATATGTGTTGGTAAGCTTTTCGCTTCGGCCAAGTTTTTCTTTACCTAGTGACGAAAATCATGATATGTTTCAATCACTTTGAAAATTGCTTTGACGATAAATGGTGTAACAACTGTATAACGTCCTCTAAGAATGTTTTAATGATTGGAATGAGAGTTTAGATTACATAACCAATGGTGGACATAAGCATTGTTGTGGAAACACTTTTATGTATAAGTCTTATTCCTTGAACCAAAGTTTTCGAACTTTGTTGATCAAGAGAACCGGAAGAATGGAAGGTGCCAAGTCCGCGAACTCAGTCTGCAAACTGCCGAAGTTCTCAAACCCGAGAATTTCTGCTGGAGTTGACAAACTACTTGCGTGAAGCTAAGTCCGCGAACACAGTCCGCGAACCCAGTCCGAGAACCGGCGAAGTTCTCATCCCGAGAATTTCTGCTGGAGTTTGTAAACTCTGTCTGGTATCTTAAGTCCGCGAACCTAGTCTGTGAACTTGAGAAGGTTATATATCTAAAGATGATTTCTGAACTTAAACTTAAAAAGACTTAGGAATGTTATTTACAAACCGTGGATATAAAATTCATTAACCGATTCGAGTGAATCAAATCATCTTTGCTTCAATTGTGTCTTGTGTAGTTACATAAGATTTCCTTGCAATTGAACAACTCTCTAACTAGTTCAATTGAGTCATTTGAACTAGTTATGGTAAAGAAGAACATGGTTGATACGAAATGCTCATATGGCTAAACTTTTGGTTGACTATTTTTGAACCAACAATGTACACGTTTGGGTACGGTTAACAAATCTAGAAGCGTGCATTTCATTTGTGTATAACAAGCTAAGTTTTCGATCTAACGGTTGAGAAATATTAGCTTGAATCTAAATCAGGTTTTCATCCAACGGTGGATATTGATCACTTTGTTACCAAGGCAAAACCCTGATTTGAAAGACATATAAGGGGATATCTAGCAACTCTGCAAAACTAATCCCCACACCTTACGCATGATACTAGTTTGCGTGCTAGAGTCGGTTCTCCTTTAACCTTTGGTTTTCTTCTTCTAAAACCAGGTTAAACGACTTAAAGATTTCATTGGGATTGTGAAGCCAGACCGATACTACTTTTATCGTAGTTGTGTGATCTGATCTTGCATCTTATATCGTACGAGTATAATCATATTGATTGGCTTCAGATTGATATCTCCGATAGGCAAGATATAAAAAGTAATCACAAACACCTTCGTCTCATCGTTTGTGATTCCTTGTATTTGATTAGAACTCGCAGTTTCTGCTTGAGTAAATCAAATCAAGAGAGAGATATAAACTCGTTGACATACCTTTAATTGATTAAGTCTTGTTGATTTTCTTAAAAGTATATTCGAGTTTGTCCATACAGATTGCTAAGCGAAATATTGGGTAGTGTTGTTAGACCCCCGCTTTTTCAAAATCTTTCTTATATCTTTCTTATATTTTAATTCATCAAGTTTTTGAACTGATTTTGATTCATAGTTATTTATGATGTAATTTCATTTGATTTCTTTGTTTGATATAAGTTTGATATATGGCGACCCTGCAATCAACTCTAAGGTAATGGGGAGTTTGGGTATTATTCGAATTTGAATTTTGCAGCAACATGTGAAGTTGATGTTGTCATACAGAGAAGACGTTGGTTTTTATAGTTGAAATGGGAGGTTAATATCAATGAACGGATAAGACGATGTTGTTAATGGATGTTTCATGGGTACAAATCTTGGTTTAGAGAGGTTTTTTCAGACATGGAAAAAAAAGGGATCTCATGACTCATAGTCGTAATCGATGGAGTAAATGAAGAATGTTTGAGAGGTTCATTAGAATTTCGAAAGATAGGTTCTTGTTAATTTGGTTTCTCAATTATATATCTTCTTTAATTGTTATAGTTAAACTTGAATGTAATCAGGTATTTCGAAATTCGACTTAGATGAAAACGGTTTCACTCGGTATATTCTGAAACAAAAAATAGATTTTTTTTAGCTTTAGTAGTTGTATGTTTTATATTTAATGTGGAGTTGTATATGAAATGATAACATTAAATTTTTAGTTTCTTAAGATGAATCCAGTATATGACTGGGGATTAGATTTTTCCACTTTTTGAAAGCTTAGATGTGTAGATGGTGGATTTTCGACAAAGGATAAAATCATAAACTCATAATTATACGAAGCTCTGATTCAACAATCAGACGTGAATATCGAGACACGGCTCTCTCATCGAATTCTCAACGGAGAGTACTTTCTCTCAGAGTACATGTAGATATGTAGTCTCACGACTGGACAGCGGCATATCTCATGAATACTGAACACTTTCAGTGATTATTTCTATATGGCATCATGAGATGGACGGCTCCTAGACAGCTTTCTCTGCTAGTATAGAGCGATAACGTCTTCATGAACAAACAACAAGTTTACCCTGACTATATAAAGGATATGACTTACCGTCAAGCTCAAATCGGGATAATTAATGCTCCTAAACAGCTTGCCCTGCTAGTATATAGCCACAAAGTTAATTATTCCTAATTGCTCCTATTCCATGGTCGAATCCACGACTGGTCCCATGGAATGGCAATAACGATTGTTCTGATTCTTTGATAGAATCCACGGCTTGATCTCATAGAATAACAATAACTATATTATCTCATTACTCCGATTTCATGATCGAATCCACAGCTGGTCTCATAAATGGTAATAGATAAATCTTAATTACTCCGATTCTATGGTCGAATCTACGATCCCATGGAATGGTAATGCTCACTTTATTATTCTGAATTCGTACTCGAATCCTCAGCTGATCCTATGAATTACTACAGGTGTCGCGACAACTTTTCTAAAGTCCGAACGATTGTCGACCAGCGAATAATAAACATCTTATTGCTCAGTTTTGTGAATTATTCTCCACCGAATTCCACAATTAGTAATAAATAATCAGCAACCGGGCATTTGAGCTACCTCTAAGTAAGCCCCGATTCAAATGGTGAAGGTGTATTCAACGTTGATACACTAACAGTCACCGCACGAACGAGTATTTCAAAAATACAATGAAACAATGATCCTATGCAAAATAGAGAAGAAAATAATAAATAATTAAAAATATTGACCAGGGTGCTGGGAGCACGAACACACGACCACCCGACCGTGTCGTGGTCAATCCCACGCCAGTTTTATATTTTTAATGCATTTTTATTATTTTCCATGATTTGATGAAAATTCTCTCATTTTATCAAATCTCCTTCGTCTCGAGGAAACTCCTCGGTTTCATGGTACTTCCATAAATCCATTAAAAATAATATAAAATTAAGGAAAGGAGTGTGGGGTGTGACTATTGGCCAACCGGCCATGCCTTGGTCCCAACCGGCCCCACACCCCATGGTTCCTTATCATTTTATTATTATTATTATTATTATTATTATTTCATGAAAAACTCATTGATTTGATGGTATTTTGCACAAATCATCAAATAATAATAATAAAATAAAATAAATTATGTAAACTTGTGGGACCGGGCCTTGACCGACCGGCCATGCCCTAGCCGGTCCCACACGCCCCTTTGTTTTATTATTTTATTATTAGTTTTCCTTGAATTCATCAAATTCCTTGATTTCATGGTATTTCTCTCAAATTAGGAAAAATTCCCTCAAATCATCAAAATACATAAAAATATTAAAAAATTAGGGAAACTCGTGGGACCGGGCCCTAGCCGGCCGTCCATGCCTTCCACGGTCCCACATGCCCTTGTTTGTATTATTTTAATTTTTTTACTTCCCTGAACTCATGAAAACTTCTTCAATCCATGGAAACTCCCTAAATTCATCAAATTTCTCAAAATTCATGAATTTTTCATAAAATCATCAAAATATTATAAAATTAAGAAAAAGGCACCACGGGACCGTGGTCACGACCGGCCGACCATGCCTTGACCACGGCGGTCCTACGCCTCCTCATCCCTTATTTTATAATTATTTTTCAATATCTCATGGTGTTTTCCTCAGTTTCGTCGAAACCCTAATTTTGGCATATTTTCTCGAATGGATGCTCAATTGCACACCAGAAAATATAAAAATTCTCAGGACTGAGACGCGGACGCCTTGGGGACACGAGCACGCTATCTTAACCGACCAATATTGGCTCTTTGGCTCACGGAAGTCGGTCCCATCAATTTTCACAGTTTTGACTTAATTTGCACAATTGCTCGTATTAGGTCCAAAACTCTTCCAAACACTTTGGATTTTCATGAAGTAATCGTCAGGCGGTCACGTGACAACCCAGGGACGGTTTCATGATTCCATGGTCGGTCCCTCGCCTCGTCATAGTTAATTAGGTTTTCTCACCTAAGGCTCAGACGAGCATTTTTGAATAAATGATTAAGCCAACATTTAATCATTCTTCCACCAAGAAATCGTCAACTCTTCAGGAGTTCTTTGTATTTGATCACGTGAGCATATGGACACTACATGGTTGATCCACGGTCCCATGTAGTCGCTCCCTCCTTCGTCCCATGGTTATCTGACGAACCATGAATTGATCATCAATTGATCAAATTAGGGTTTCTGAATCCAAGGATCATCATTCCAGATTCCAACCTTAATAATTTTACGACGACCTCATGGTCATTAATTTTATTAATTATGCTCAGTTCAACGACCCGTATTCTAATTAATATTTTTGGTACGCTGCCAATAATCCATCAGATGAGCAACACATGCTCAGACGATCAAATATTCAACAATTCATCACGTGAGCAGCATTTGCTCAGATGAGGAATATTTGCTCAAACCAAGGAATAATGGTTCAACAATCGATATTCAACGATCCATCGAATGAGCAATACTTGCTCGCTTCATCGTAAGAACTATACCCCTGTCTCATGACATGTTCAATTTATGAGTTTCAGAACATCATGTTCAACTCAGCAACTACATGGACTCATCGTCCCATCAAACCACGAAGTCATCAATTTACTAACAAACCACGAGACGTCAATCGTGTCACTTGGGGGGATATCACTTATGGTTTTGGTCTGGCGGTCTACGGCACGTGTGTTCAAACACACGATGGAATGTGAGCAAGTCGTGCAATCAATTGAAGGAATTCACGAGGTAGTGGGTGGAAAATCGACCAAGTCTCCACACGTTGAGAAACTGGTTTCAAACACGATCTCCACTTCCCCACTCCTTGATTCCATCAACTTCCACACTTCATGGAATCATGGTGTCTACAATTCCAGCAATATAAATAAGTCTCTGAATCATGATTGAAAAAACATCAACAGTATCATCAATCTCACGTCAAACTGACAACACGAGATCATCAACTCATCAATTGAGCAACTACTCTCAATTGAGAAATTTCAATCACTCAGAGCTTATCGTATTCAGAATTCACACACCCACAATATTTGGTTACCATTGATTCCACACATTTCTCAGCTTCCCTGCTACAGATCAACCCATCCTCTCTTGTGACCGAATTTACTCTGGAACGGTCATTGTCTTGATGTAGGCCGGAGTACTGCAGATTGATCTCTCGAATCTAAAGCACCCCTTTGCAGCGGTGTATCTGTGTGAGGTTTAACATTTCGCTCGGTTCGAGGAGTCTCGTCCGTACGGTCGTCTCCTCAATTCCTTAAAAACCAGCAAATCGTTTTTCCCCATCTACAAATTGGTGACCACAGTGGGAGATCATTCTCTCGGTTGCAATCTCACAATTTCACCAGATGGTTAATCTCAGGTCAGGTTCAGTTACGAATCCTAACACAAACCGTGCTAGCACTAGCAACAACAACAATCAGAATATCCCGGAGACAATTCCGACCTCCAACACTGATGGTGGTGACACTACTCCTCCTCACGCCGAAGGTCATTCACTGTCCGGACGACACCCTGAAAAAGTCATAGGAGATCCACCGCCTACCATTGCTGATCATATCAAAGCGCAGGAGACTCTTGCAAAGAACCAGACTGACATGGCTGCTACACAGAAGGAGCTGTGTAATTATCTCAAAACTCTTACTGACAAGATGCCAGATAAGACTCAAGATAAGGTAAAGGAGAAGGATAAATCCTCAGAAGACGGTCCTGAAGTAATTCCAATCCATACAGTAGAAGACGATGAAGTCCACAAAACTATTGCAGACAACTCATCAGCGAAGGGATCATCGAATTTCATCACTCGCGAGGATCTGGAGCACCTTTTGGAGAACCATGGAAAGACAAAACATCGCATTCCATCGTCATCAACCTCCTTATCCTGCCGCTACGCAGAGGACTCCACTCCCCAAAGGTTACATTTCTCCAACCTTCACCTTATATGATGGAACTGGAAATGCTAGGGAACATGTCTCTCGTTTTCTCGAATCCCTGGGAGAACATGAAAACAATCATGTCGTCCGTCTCAAGGAATTCTCAAAATCTCTAAAAGGCAGAGCATACACCTGGTATAACAACTTCGCACCAGGGACTATCAACAATTGGGGAGAAATGGTTAACGCATTCTACAGGAAATACTTCTTCGTGTCAAAACAAGTCACCCTCTCCGACCTTGGAAGGATGTTTCAGAGGGTCAGTGAAAATAACAATGATTATGTGAAAAGATTCAGAGTCCAAGCCCTGGATTGTCATGACCCAAACGTCACGGAGCAACAACTGGTAGACTTGTGCATCAATGGCATGCTCCCGGTCTACAGGGCCTTGCTAGAAAACCTTCGATTCCAGACTTTCTCAGAGCTTCATGAAGCTGCGAAGAGGTCGGCAACCACTGCACCCACTCTTTCGGAAAGAGCAAAGTCTACAAAGATTGAAGATTCAAAAGACACTCGGGGAAGCAGTCATCTGATCAACAAGCAGTATGACCTGCAACCTTCAACAAATACTGTCGCGGAAGGGAGTTAGCGAAAAGCAGAACCACAACACAAGCAGACTTCCTCCACCCCTTCAAAGACACACAAGAAGGAGAATTCAAAAATCCCTCCTCAGCATGCGGAAGATCCAGAAGCACCTGATTTTCCCTGTTCAATGGAAGAAGTTAATGAACTACTCGATGCCTGGATTCAAGACGGCGCAATCAAATTGCCTTATGTCAAGAAGGAACCAACTGAAGAGGCCATGGAAAATCCTCGGTATTGTCGCTTCCATAGATACGTCAGCCATCCCACGAGTGATTGCAAAATTTTGAAGCGCATATTCAAAGAAAAGGTCGAATCAGGAGAGCTCAACCTGGGGACTGAGGGGTGCACAAAAACCCCCTCCCAGTCAGAACTTTTACCATCTGAACCTCCTGTCAAGGAAACGGTCCAATCTCTGATCGAACATGTCTGCGAGTGTTGTATCTTTCGAAAGCTCAAAGGAAAGACATGTTTGCTGCACTGAACCACATCGTGTCCGGAAGACGTCCTGATCCAAGACCACCACCGGACCTTCAGCCACCGACACAGAAATGTATGACTGGGGACTGCTCACCACAGTGCACATTAAAGGAAATGAGTTCAAGAGGGCGTTCGTCGATGTTGGTACCGCTGTCAACATCATCCCTTTGAAAACTCTCAGAGCTGCTGGTATTACTCGACGGGAAGCCACCCACGCTCCCATAGCAATCAGGGACCACGAAGGAATCTCCAGAACGCATACGGCTTCATCACTCTCAAAGTTACGGAAAGATTGATCTGCACTGAGGCCAAGTTTTTCATAATCCGGGAAGACCCTGGATACGACATGGTCCTTGGAGAACTTGGATTCATGCTGAAACAACGATGCCTTCAACACATCCTGTCATCGACAAGGATTCCGAGTCGGAAGACGAAGCAGAGGACGCACCACCGTTTGAGCATCTGGAAGAAGTAAAACTCTGATGGGACTTACGCAGGAACTTGGAGAAATCCGCACACCTTTGTCAGAAGGTTTCGAGCTCAGGCAAGTCTTATTCCTCCTCTGCTCCAATATTACCAATGTTCAAATACGCTACTATGGTCCAGGGACTTCTCCCCATGAATAATTTAGCAGTCATCAAAAGCTACGAGTGGGTAACTTCACCTCAGCAATATTACACTCAATGGTTGGGTTCAGAACTTCTTCAAATCGGTCACTCCATCGAGAGGTTTATTGCTGAAGACTTGGCTAAGCATGATCAACACTATGCTGGATACTCTCTTCCGCGAGTGTCCATATGGGCCACAATCGTGGAATTCCATCAAACAGGGAATTCCGAATCAGCGGAAGATATTCAAGGCACGATCGACCAAGCCTAACAAGTTTCATGAAGGGGACCTGGTTCTCAAAGCAGTTCAGCGCGGTCTTCATTCTACAAGGAACTCCAATTGGGAAGGACCATTCATGGTCGCTGAGTCCGTGGCCGGAGGATACTACAAATTGACCAACACAGATGGCAGAACCCTACCAGTAATTCACGAAAATTGGCTCAAGGCGTTTATCTGAAATTATTGGACATTTAAGGTATTGGGCGTTTGAAGCACTCATGGTTGGGATTTAACATTTAGGATTTTCTTTCATTTGTATTTCAATTCCTCCAAAACATTTGCAATACTTGCAATCAGTATTTGAATTCAGCAATTTATCAAAATTCAGTTCATATTTCGTAAAAGAAAATCTCTATCAAATCTACAAGAAAATCCTTAACCATCAGTCAATCCAAAACCATCTAAATATCAAAACCCAAGTATAAACCTCACATCTCTCAGAAGTTCAAAGATCAGCAAGAAAAGGCTTTCGCTCATCAGCATCCTTCAAGATTTGCAAAGCCGCCCTCTCCTTGTTCAACTCCTCGGTCAGCTTGGCAATCTTGTCCTCCTTCTCCTTCACACATCATTGGGAAAGGGTATGTTTCTCACATGAATCCTTGATAACGTTTATTTGCTTACGAAGCCATTTCACGTTGAGGCCAAGTCTTTCTGAATTCTCCAAGTTAAACTCCCAATCAAAGAGTATATCTGGAGTCACGGTATTCCTGGGTCTCGTATGCATATCACTCACGACACGCAAGATAACGCCTACTTGCATGGTTAAAGCATAAGCACGCCCAGGGTTCCTGTCAACGATCATGTGGCCAAACTTCTTCCATATCGTCTCGTACAAGCGTGCATATCCAATGGGAACGCTGAATCCACCGACCAGTTCATGATACGGGAGTGAAGTGTTAAAGGGAGGATCGAAAGCAACCCCTGCAGTTGGATATTCATACACTATTATACGGTTCTCAGTCACTGGAGCGGCTTCCACGACCAAAGCAACAGTTCCTTCGGTATTCTCCGCTGCTATCTCGGTTTCTTCTATCACTGAGCAACAACCATCTGGTTTTCCATAACATCAGCAGCGACCATCTCATGGCCTCGAAGTGCAGGGATGGTTGTCTCTTCATCAATAACTTCGGAAAGGTTAGAGTTGTCATCATGGGCTCCAGTATCCTTAACTTCGGTATTTAGCACCTAATACGAAGATTACATGAGATTAGAATCATGAAGCCAAAGGAGATTATGAAACACAGTATACCAGCAAGGAAACATCATCAAGGTTCATCATGCTACATTCAAAGCACGAGCAAATAACATGAAAGTCATGAAAACACATTTTACGATGAGTCCGTCTGAGGAAACTGAACTCTTACCTGTACTATGAGATGAACTGGGAGAAATCTACAAGGAATCTGAGGATGGTTCATATGCCATTCTCTTCTTATGGATGTCCTCTATGATATGTCAAAATTGCATGACAATCCGATGAATGAGCGAGTATATGTGGCCAAAATATCAGGTGAAGCGCAATCTGAAAAAATTCTGGAAATCTCCTGGAAGTTTACTATTTCGCCTTTTTCAGGATTGAACGTACTCAAAACTTAAAAAGATTCTTTGCTAAAGCTTGGAAATTTTCCGGGATTGAATTTGCACATGCAGATCATCAAAATCCGACTCCGGACGAGGATTCTACAACGTCCTTACTAAAAAGCTGGGTTCTGAATTTTCTGACGACGAAATTCGACTAAGTTTTCATATATTCACATGGGTTCTCATTCATTCATTCACAAGTCAACACTTTTTTAATTCTATGAAGAATATACATAATATATACTTACTTGAGGAGTCTCCAAAGTGTCCAAGGGGTTGGAATTGTCCACATCAACGACAAGAGGAACATCACTTCCATCCGGCTCCGAATCTTGGGAATTACCTCCATTCCCCTTCCCAGAGGATGATTGAGTTCCAGAATTCTCCATCTCCATGACGACATCCTCCTGTACACGTCCTTTACAATCAATATTTTCATCCTGAAGCACCACATTTGAACATGTGAAGAAATACTTACAGTTTCTTCGTCACTCAAATCAGCGATTGCTTGTTCAGTAGCAGAAAATTGAAGACCTTCAAGACTCGATGGAGTAAAATTCTGCAACAAAATTAACATTGGCTTCATGATTCTAATGTTAATAGCAATGAAAGTCACGTGAGAAATATTGGGAACTCACCAAAGCACCAACTGGGGACTTTACGGTATTGGTAACAGCTTATAACCTTTATGCCTGCCTTCTCCGCCATGAATAACCGCCTCAGTCTCTGAGAAATCTACACCGATTCGAGGTCGTATATTACGACCGTCCTGTGGTGAAATCCAGTAATATAATCAGAATACAGTTCTTATAATTTCGTGAAGATTATATGAAAAACATACCTGAGAGCATCCTGGAGACGACTTTCGTTTATCACCAGAAAGATACTTCAATCTTGGTCGACTGGAAATCATCTCAGCCGAAGGAAGATCCTTGAATGGAGGTCTGGGAAATCTTACAAAGCCACGCAAACGCCCAAGTTGCTGATCCCAGAATTCTACATAACCTGGGGTTACATAGGCGAATCTATCAGAACCAGGAAACCAGTAGCTACTCCCTTCCACGTGAGTATGATCCAAATGAGTCCTGAGTTGCTCAACTGATGGCTTCCTTCTCCGTATGGTTGGAACACACTGATCCATACCCATTTGTCGAGCTGCTCTATCAATGTTATACTCCTCCACTGAAAGCTCTCCAAACGTGACTGATAGCAAATGACCAGGAGTGCAACTCAACATGAAAGATCTTTCGCCATCACTCAGATGCGCACCAGACGTCAAACTCGTGCCTTCTCCAGTATTGAAAGTCATCGGCTGAGAAACATAATCAGGGACTGACACCCACGGGCGAAAATTGAACTCAGATTCTTCATCTAACACATCAATAAACGTATTTTAGAACGAGGCTGCTTGTGGACCAACGCATGATCCTAGCATTATCTTTCTCAGGGAAAGTATGGCGCGCATCAGTATTCGGTCCTTGCAGAACATTACGTGGAGTAGGTGCATAATTCTTAAAATGCTCCCACATCAAAGCTTGAAGAAACATCGTGTTGGCATAACACTCAATCTTCATAGAGTTCGACACACTGGAGTCTATAATCAAGGAGTCCAGGTTGTAATACAAGGAGCCTAAGAATAAACTACCTATCGGAAGTTGCTCACCTTGAGCCATCTTAATAGCAAAGGGAATCACAAAAGGCTTCAACAAGTTTCCACTGTCTTCAAAAACGTCTCTGGACAACCATAAACATAAGAAAGCAGCAATGGGTAACATACCGTCGATGGGTTTATCAGAAACCTCGTCTTTGGGCCACCAGTGTGTCAACCAGGAAGCATAGCATCCTTTACTACCAGCCTTATTCGCTTTCTCCATTGCAGCTGTCAAGACATGAGAAACGGCGGTCTCCTCATCTGAAAGATCCCCAGGAAGATTGCCCGTGATCGGGAGATGCATCAGAGCCGCCACGTCTTCCAAGGTAATGGTAAACTCTCCCCATCTACATATGAAAGTGTGAGTGGGAATGCACCAGCGAGCAAACAGAGCCACAATACCACTTGCGTCATGATAAATGAACAACTCTCCAGAAGCTTGAATAGCTCTCGTCACCTGCGCCTGGTCGAGCATAGTCCTCACATGAGGAAAACCCAACATATGCCTCGCCCAGCCGGCAAATTTCTCCAAAGGTCGTCGAGAAAGCTTAAACTCTATGATTGATGAGGCGAAGACCCCTCGTTCAAGACAAAATCGAATCACTGTCTTAGGAGTCACCAATTTCTTCTGAGTAACAGTTCTGGGATTTATCAAAAGACGATACACTGGGGATTTCAAATGTTGCTCAGCTCCTGGAATATCTTTTTCAAAGAATGCATCATCTATGTTCGGGACATTCTTAATCCCAGGGATTTCGTCTTCGTCTCCCCCAACGGAAGTTTCATCCATGCATGTCTCATCTCTGGAGATACCATCATCAACGCACATCTCTTCCCTCGAGGCGTCGTCAGCTTGGGAATTGGACATCTTTGCTAAGTAGCTGAAAAGGTTCACACTACATTCTACTTCAGTATGCCGTCCAGATATAAATCAAGGAAATACAAGCAAAAATGGTAACTCTTAACTCTTACCTTTTATACTTCCACTAACAATAGTGATAGTAATGCTAGAGTTAACCCTCAAAATCGTTCGTCTCTTCGAAAACTGCAAAAACGAACGAAACTTTATTTAATTTCCGAAACTGATTTTTCATGAAATCACGGACACAATTTTCATAATGTGAACATTCACACAACTGACCTATGAAGTTTACAACAATAAAATATTTCATCATAAATATATTGTCTATCTTCGAAGGTTCCTCAAAACCCACGTTTCTGATTTTTCAAAAAAACAGCAATTAATGCAACTTGCATACATAAATTCTCAAGATTTTATTAATGAAAAAAACTCATGAAATAAAATATCATCATATTTTACAATATATGTCACGGCTGCATATATATAAAAAAATAAAAATTTTCCTTCGTATCGTCGTTATTTGTCTTTAAAACGAAGGTTTATTTCAAAAAATATTGTGAAAGCTCACATCTCATACATATGATAAAGTTTTGTATTTACATGAAAGCTCATAAGCAAAATTTTATCACTGGACACAAGTTCATCATACATATTTTCCTTCGTGTCATCGTTATTTGTCTTTAAAACGAAGGATTATTCCGATTTCATGAAAATTCACTTCTTTTATGATGAAACCTTGGTATACATGAAAGATCATACACTAAGTTTTATCACTGGACCTAGGTTCATATTAAAAAAAAAATCTCTCCTAAATCAGGGATTATAGTTAGTTTTCAAAACTAACGATCGAACGAACATACGTTTTCAAAAACGAGGGTTTTTTCATAAAACTCACACTAATATACACACATGTATATATAAACTCAAGCATGAACAATTCATGAAAATCATAACATCAGCAAAAAAAATAAAAATAAATTCGTGCACCTGTCGGCGCTGGCTACGGCCGTCAGTCGGACGGAGGTGCTCCGACGAAGTTTTTCTGCTTCTTTCCCTGGCGACGTGAAGGTGATGAAGTAAAGGGAGCTACTGGTCGTGGAAAATAATAAAAAAAAGAAGGGATTAATTCCCTTTTATACTAATTTTTATTTTCAAAACCTAATTTTACAAGGTTTCCTTATTGGGCTCGGCCCGCAAATCCTAAACGACCATGGTCCCATCATCCAAACCAGCGGTTCAACACCAATTTATGCTCATCAAACAATGCTCCAATCATGACATTGAAGCCTTCATAAATTCGTGGTTTGCTCATGCTCTCTAAATCCGGTAACATCTCAGCTTACGACTAAGTTCAATTACTGGTATTATTATTTATGGCCGGAAAATCACCATTTAATGCTGACTGAGGAACACAGCTTTCCTCAGTAAGCAGGGGACTTAATGTAGATGGTGGATTTTCGACAAAGGCTAAATTCGTAAACTAATAATTATACGAAGCTCTAATTCAGCAATCAGACGTGAATATCGAGACACGGCTCTCTCATCGAATTCTCAACGGAGAGTACTTTCTCTCAGAGTACATGTAGATATGTAGTCTCACGACTGGACAACGGCATATCTCAAGAATACTGAACATTTTCAGTGATTATTTCTATATAGTATCACGAGATGGACGGCTCCTAGACAGCTTGCTCTGCTAGTATAGAGCGATAACGTCTTCAGGAACAAACAATGAGTTTACCCTGACTATATAAAGGATATGACTTACCGACAAGCTCGTATCAGGATAATTAATGCTCCTAGACAGCTTGCTCTGCTAGTATAGAGCCACACAATTAATTATTCCTAATTACAATTGCTCCTATTCCATGGTCGAATCCACGACTGGTCCCATGGAATGGCAATAACAATTGTTCTGATTCTATGATCGAATCCACGACTTGATCTCATAGAATAACAATAACTATTTTATCTCATTACTCCGATTTCATGATCGAATCCACAGCTGGTCTCATAAATGGTAATAGATAAATCTTAATTACTCTGATTTTATGGTCGAATTTACGATCCCATGGAATGGTAATGCTCACTTTATTATTCTGAATTCGTAGTCGAATCCTCAGCTGATCCTATGAATTACTACAGGTGTCGCGACAACTTTTCTAAAGTCCGAACGATTGTCGACCAGCGAATAATAACATCTTATTGCTCAGTTTTGTGAATTATTCTCCACCGAATTCCATAATTAGTAATAAATAATCAGCAACCGGGCATTGAGCTACCTCTAAGTAAGCCCCGATTCAAATGGTGAAGGTGTATTCAACGACGATACACTAACAGTCACCGCACGAACGAGTATTTCAAAAATACAAAAACGATGAACCTATGCAAAATAGAGAAGAAAATAATAAATAATTAAAAATATTGACCAGGGTGCTGGGAGCACGGACACACGACCAACCGACCGTGTCGTGGTCAATCCCACACCAGTTTTTATTTTAATTGCATTTTTATTATTTTCCATGATGTGATGAAAATTCTCTCATTTTATTAAATCCCTTCGTCTCGAGGAAACTCCTCGGTTTCATGGTACTTCCATAAATCCATAAAAAATAATATAAAATTAAGGAAAGGAGTGTGGGGCGTGACCATTGGCCAACCGGCCATGCCTTGGTCCCACCGGCCCCACACCCCACGGTTCCTTATTATTTTATATTATTATTATTTCTCTAATTTCATGAAAAAACTCCTTGATTTCATGGTATTTTGCACAAATCATCAAATAATAATAATAAAAAAAATAAATTATGAAAATGTGGGACCGGGCCTTGGCCGGCCGGCCATGCCCTAGCCGGTCCCACACGCCCCTTTGTTTTATTATTAGTTTTCCTTGAATTCATCAAATTCCTTGATTTCATGGTATTTTCTCTCAAATTAGGAAAATTCCCTCAAATCATCAAAATACCTAAAAATATTAAAAAAATTAGGGAAACTCGTGGGACCGGGCCCTAGCCGGCCGGCCATGCCTTCCACGGTCCCACACGCTTGTTTTATTTTTAATATTTTTTTGCTTCCTGAACTCATGAAAACTCCTTCAATTCATGGAAACTCCCTAAATTCATCAAATTTCTCAAATTCATGAATTTTTCATAAAATCATCAAAATATTATAAAATTAAGGAAAAGGCACCACAGGGACCGTGGTCACGACCGGCCGACCATGCCTTGACCACGGCGGTCCCACGCCTCCTCATTCCTTATTTTATAATTATTTTTCATCATCTCATGGTGTTTTCCTCAGTTTCGTCGAAACCCTAATTTTGGCATATTTCTCGAATGGATGCTCAATTGCACGCCAGAAAATATCAAAATTCTCAGGACTGAGACGCGGACGCCTTGGGGACACGAGCACGCTATCTTGACCGACCAAGATTGGCTCTTTGGCTCACGGAAGCCGGTCCCATCAATTTTCACAGTTTGACCTAATTTGCACAATTGCTCGTATTAGGTCCAAAACTCTTCCAAACACTTTGGATTTTCATGAAGTGATCGTCAGGCGGTCACGTGACAACCCAGGGCCGGTTTCATGACTCCATGGTCGGTCCCTCGCCTCGTCATAATTAATTAGGTTTTCTCACCTAAGGCTCAGACGAGCATTTTTGAATAAATGATTAAGCCAGCATTTAATCATTCTTCACCAACAAATCGTCAACTCTTCAGGAGTTCTTCGTATTTGCTCACGTGAGCATATGGACACTACATGGTTGATCCACGGTCCCATGTAGTCGCTCCCTCCTTCGTCCCATGGTTAAATTTGACGAACCATGAATTGATCATCAATTGATCAAATTAGGGTTTCTGAATCCAAGGATCATCATTCCAGATTCCAACCTTAATAATTTTACGACGACCTCATGGTCATTAATTTTATTAATTATGCTCGGTTCAACGACCAGTTTATAATTAATATTTTTGGTACGCTGCCAATAATCCATCAGATGAGCAACACATGCTCAGACGATCAAATATTCAACAATTCATCACATGAGCACACTTGCTCAGATGAAATATTTCTCAAACCAAGGAATATTGGTTCAACAATCAATATTCAACGATCCATCGAATGAGCAATACTTGCTCACTTCATCGTAAGAACTATACCTCTGTCTCATGACATGTTCAATTCATGAGTTTCAGAACATCATGTTCAACAAACTACATGGACTCATCGTCCCATCAAACCACGAAGTCATCAATTGACTAACAAACCACGAGAACGTCAATCGTGTCACTTGGGGGATATCACTTAGGGTTTTGGTCTGGCGGTCTACGGCACGTGTGTTCAAACACACGATGGAATGTGAGCAAGTCGTGCAATCAGTTGAAGGAATTCACGAGGTAGTGGGTGGAAAATCGACCAAGTCTCCACACGTTGAGCAACTGGTTTCAAACACGATCTCCACTTCCCCACTCCTTGATTCCATCAACTGTCACACTTCATGGAATCATGGTGTCTACAATTCCAGCAATATAAATAAGTCTCTGAATCATGATTGAAAAAACATCAACAGTATCATCAATCTCACGTCAAACTGACAACACAAGATCATCAACTCATCAATTGAGCAACTACTCTCAATTGAGAAATTTCAATCACTCAAGAGCTTATCGTATTCAGAATTCACACACCCACAATCTTTGATTACCATTGATTCCACACATTTCTCAGCTTCCCTGCTACAGATCAACCCATCCTCTCTTGTGACCGAATTTACTCTGGAACGGTCATTGTCTTGATTTAGGCCGGAGTACTACAGATTGATCTCTCGAATCTAAAGCACCCCTTTGCAGCGGTGCATCTGTGTGAGGTTTAACATTTCGCTCGGTTCGAGGAGTCTCCTCCGTACGGTCGTCTCCTCAATTCCTTAAAAACCGGCGTTTTCCCCCATCTACAAGATGAAACCAGTTTTATCATGTATTACTTATAATTTTTGTATGTTTGTTTTGTTATCGTATTCAACTAAACATTTAACATTGAACTTGAAGTGGTATTTATATAATCAGTGAAATTTTGTGTGTACTTATGTACTCTAAAGGTAAGGTTTGTAGATGATCTTAAGGTTTGTATTGAAATTTCTTGAAGTGGTCCCGATATACATCTTAATGCATTTTTTTTTTGTTTTTTTATTTTTAGATGATCTTCAATTTTAACTGTTAAAATAAATGCAGCTTCATCACATATCAAAACTCGGATGAAACCAGTTTTATCCTAAATCATCTGGCAGAAAAACATTTTTGCTTCAGGATGTATCTGGTTTCATCTTGTACATTTTCAGACAAAAAACACATTTTTTCAGGATGTATCTGGATTCATCCTGTACATTTATAACAAAAAACATATTTTCTTCAAGATGAAACCAGGTTCATCCTAAATACTTTCGACAAGATTATACAAAAAATAGCATATAAAGATTATGTATAACCTCATACTGCAATTACGACATCTATAAATTCATAATGAAAACATAAAGTTTTGCAAGAAAAAAACGTAAAATCCATCAATAGTTTTTTTTTTTGTAGCGACCTAGTGCTATTAACCTAACGAAACCACATAGTCTCCGTTCTTTGTAGTTGTTCATACCATGTAGTCCTTCGTTCTTGATTCACAAATTGCGTTCATATCATGTCTATTTTTCATACTTGATTCACCAACAACCTTCAAATCAAGCGTATTCTTTGTTTTTGATTCACCAATAGTCTCGCCATGATTTTTTTTCCTGCAACAATTAAGCTTGGGCGAGACTAGATATAGTGACAGTTTTAAACTTAGATGAAATTAGACTCATCCAGTGGAAACACATGATGCAACCGGTTTCATTTAGTAATACCACATGATGTATAAAGATTTTTTATGGTGGAACACAAGATGAAACCAGATTTCATATAGTGAAAATATATGATGAAATCAGTAGCATTTCAATAATAACACAAGATGGACTAATGTATCTACATGAATGTAATTACAGACACGTCACAACAAAATATCCAACAATGGTATGAACTACTTGAACAGAAAGAAACAAAGGACATGGAAGAAAAATTATACTAACAAAAGATGGACTAATGTATCTACATGAATGTAATTACAGACACTGCACAAAAAAATATCCAACAATGGTATGAACTACGTGAACAGAAAGAAACAAAGGACATGGAAGAAAAATTATACTAACAAAATATAAACAAATAAGGAACCCAAAAACATATGACAGAGATATACATGGGATGTGTATGCTGCTGAAACTTACTTTCAATTGAATAAGATTTGAAATTGGTTATAAAAGTAGAGTTTAGACTTGTTTCAGTTGTAGTCAAATTAGCCACATTATCCATATAGACTCTTTTATGCAAGTTTTATCATAAAGAGGGTTATGAATGAGACGAGTAGACCTGCTTCACCGTAAACCAAAAAAAACGCAAGAAAGGATCTAACCAGGATTCCATGATTGTTTGAGAGAATTTCTCTTAACATGTATGGTTTCATAAGATGAAACCATGTTTTATCCTACTGGCAACACATAACGAAACCAGTTTCGTCCAATAATAATACAAGATGAAACTAGTTACATCCTATCACATTTAGCTGTAGGGATTCTATATGCCATAGAAACACATTCAGATATTATTACAAACATTTACTGAGCATGACTTCGATAATACTTATTCTTAGCATACAATAGATATAACCAGATGCAAACCATTTTCATACAAAACATAAACATTAAATTCATTACAACAACCAACTAAATCCAGTTACATCCTCACATCCACTGAAATGAAAATATAATCAACAAATTCAACAAATCAATCATGCAACTCTTAAAATAAAATCAAAACAAAGTTAGGGTTCGGAAACTTACGAATTCTATGAGAGATTTTGTGGAATTGATCGATTGAAACCCTAATTATGCTAGTAAACCTTTCATGCTGTAGTGGTGTTGGTGTTTGCAAAGGGTGGAGAAACCAATTTCAACTATGAGATGTAGTTGATGGTGAGAAGACAGTGGATGAATCCAATTTTCGACAGCGTTGATGGTGAGCAGGCGGTGGAGAAACCAATCTCAAGTATGATGATACTATTGATGTCGATCGTTTGTAAGGAGCAGACAAAGAATGATGATTGTGGTGGATGATAGACACATTTTTGTGTCTAATTTGTCTCGATTCTATATATTGATAGTGCTCATTTTTGTACTTATTATGGTGTTTTATGTGTGTGTAGGTATTTTTGTCCAATAAACATTTTTGGAAAAATCGTCTCGAAAAGTTGTCGAAAAGCGCACCCGGAAGACACTTGCTATTCGGACTCTCACTATGGATAAGGGGTACCCGAATTACTAAGGGGCACCCACAGGACACCCCAAAGGAACCTGGTATCGGCACCTCTACTCTGGATAGGGGGCAACCTTTCTCTTCTCCAGATTTTTGTCGGGAAAAACTGAATTTAAATTCAGTTTTGCAGCGGAACATTCTGGCGAGATTCTGATCGAGTTTTAGGCTGAATTCGTGTTTGTTGTGGATTGGGATTAACATGTTTTGGTCAAACAGGGAAGGTATGAGCTGTAGAATCGAAAAAACAGGGTCATAAATCGAGTTTATACAAAACAAAGGCTTGGAGTTTCACGGGACTTGTGAGATTTTATGGATCTGATTTGGAGTGATTCAACTGCATATTCGTGTTGGGATGGACTTCTTAGAGCATAACAGGGGATGTATGTTTATCAAATACGAAGGAATAGGGATGAATTCTTGGATTGAACAAAACAGAGGAGGAGCATTATTATCGGAAATTTTCTTGCTTCTATACATGGGGATTACGTGCAGATAAGGGTAGAAGATCTTCTGTATATTTAATGTCATCATTGGGAGATTCTTGGACGTCAGATTTAATTTGTAAGACGCGTAGAGAAGATTCAGAAAAGGAAATATCCGAGACTTGTTGTGAAGGAAAGAGAGGGATTAAATCGAGTTATTTTTGGGTCTGTTGCCTATATATAGGTTGGTTGCAGGTCATAGAAGGATTACGAAAAGTTTGGGGTAGTTTAGAGAACCAGAGGAGACAAAAATCACGAGTGCAGGAAAGCTTTTCTGCTGGTGCTGCTGAAGAACACGAAGAACATCAACCCACGCCCAACTGTCGTTGTTCTACAGCACTTCGCTTCTATCGTTACTGTAGCAGTCTTATTCCTTTTGTTTCTCTTGTAACAGTCGATCTGCAACACATATAAACGTTGTGATTGAACTGTTTTACTCCCTTTGAGTCTCTTCACCTTTGAAAACACTTTTTGAGCAATGGAAAAATATTTTGAACCTGTTTTTGATATGAGGAGCTAAACCACATTGCTGAGGCGATAGAGGAAGCTATTTTTCCAATAAAGAGTGGTATTTTCTATTTATCTTATTTATTACAATTATTTATATGATTATTTGCCTTGTTTGAGAATTGTTTTAATGATTTTTATTCAACAATTGTGATTTCCATTGATGGTATATGCTTGGAATTAGGTTTTTGATATCCCATGCTTTTGATTTACACTTGTTATTTTAAAAATCTACTTGTTGCAACATCTTAGAATCAAACTAAACGAAAAAATTGAATAAATATAAATATTGGATTTAAATCACTTTGAACTTGGAAAATAGTGGAATCTTAGCCTCAGTGTTCTTTTAATATTGATAACAACATCATCTATGTTTGAGTTTTCTATTTTTGTTTTAGAATTTAAGTCTATATTTTATCCTTCGCAAGTCTGAGAATCGAACCACTTTTATCACTATCTACAATCACATCAATTTTTGGCGCCGCCGACGCGGATTTGCTTTTAGGGTTTTTAGACTTCGTTTTCTTTTCTTTTATTTTTTTATTTTTTAGATTTTTATTATTTTTGTTCTTTTTTACGTTTTTGGGTATTTATCTTTTGTCTACAGGTTTTGGATCATAAAGCGAATTGAGCCAAGGAGTTTGGTGATTTCGTAAAGACTGTAACTTAAAGCATAAAGACTTGGAGCGAAAGCCTAAAGCGAAAAGAACAAAGAAAAAGACAATTTCTTTTTAGATATTTTTTTTTTAGGGTTTGTTTATTTTTCTTTATAAAAAAAGAAAAAAAAAGAGAGAACTGTATTAGGGTTTGTTATTTTTGTAATTTTTCTTTTCTTTTTTGGACACTTGGACATTGGACTTTGGACATTATTATTTTTTTAAAACCCTAAGAAAGGGTTGGTTTAAATATAAAATGTGTGCAGAGAAGGACGGTGATTACGATATCGCCTCGGCTCCTCGGGTTCGTACATGACATAGGAGTCGTGGCCCGAGTCGACTTCAGCGGTTCTTCGCCCGTCTGGTACGGGAGGTAAGTTTTTCGAAACACCCGCGAATCCCCTGTCAGCGGGTTTACTGTATTCCTTCGTTTGCATATATGCTGAGGACTTGAAAACGGCTGCTTTAATTTCCTAGTAAAGGGCAAGGACTGGCCATACAAGATAAGGGTTCGTATTTCATCACCGTTCTCTTCTTGCCCGCCTTAGGAAAACGAAACCAAACGCGAACCTAAGCCTAAAATTTTGACTAGAACGAGACCTATAGGGTAACGAGCTTAGTAAGAAAGTCGTTCGAAGAATATTGGTTACTCTTTTGAGCATACTTCGAAGTTCTTGAAGGTTTCTGTGAGTTGAATGAATGACTGCGCCGCCTTGTAACCGGTGAGGCCTTGGGTATCAAAGCTCCACTAAGCTTCCCTCACCTCGATTCAACTTACTTTGACTCGGATTGATTCCAGAGGGGTTTGCTCAGATTGTAACGAGTTCCTTTTTGAAAGAATAGAAGCTGGTCTAGAAACAATCTAAGTGGAGCTATCATGCTTTTTGTTTGCTAGGAATTTAGGTTTGATTTGGTTGAGTCAGCCTTGTTTTGTGTTTGCATAGAATTCCCTACCTTATTCTGTTGCATGCCTGAATGTAAAAGAGACGCCTAGGTAGATTTGTTAAAGAGAAACCTAGTAGTTCTAAGCATCTTGATTACCTCAATTTAGAAAGTCCGATTCGTGAAGATTCCGTTTTTGAATGTCCGTTTGAGGAAAGAATCCCTGATAGTCCAATAGCGCCAGAAATGGAAACTTTGAAAGCCTTGTTGAAACTGAAGCAAATTATGAACTTAAGCCTGGAACCTTACAGTTGCTCCCAATCTTTTTAGGAAAAGAAAATGAAAACCCCTATTTCCATGTTAGGGACTTTGAGGAAATTTGTAGTACCCTGAAAATTAGAAACCTTGATGATGATGCTTTAAAACTTAGGTTATTCCCATTTTCCTTAAAAGATAAAGCCAAGTCGTGGCTGTATAGTTTGGATTCCGAATCAATTGAAACCTATGAACAACTTACATCTGCCTTTTTGAACAAGTTTTTCCCCAGGCACAAAACCTCGTCTATTAGGACGCAAATCTGCACGTTTACACAACAGGAGGGAGAATCTTTGTATAAGTATTTGGAAAGGTTCAATGATTTATTAGCCCAATGTCCTCATCATGGTTTAGAAAAGGTTAGGTTAGTTCAGATCATTTATGAGGGTTTAGATTATCCCACCACAACTACAGTAGAGTCCATGTGTACAGGCGGGTTTGAAAACCAAACAGTTGATGATGCGATGACATATTTGCATGAAATCGCTGAAAAGACCCAACAATGGGAAAGCAATAGGGTACCCCAGAAAACAATTCTTCTAGGCAGAGGAAACGTTAATAGGGTAGAAGGAAGCTTTGAATCAGATGCCAAAATTGCTGCTATAGCGAAAAGGTTAGAAGCTTTAGAAGTGGGTCACACTAGTGGTAGATTGGAGCCTTTTTGGGAAGGCCAGAATAATGAAGAGCAAGCCAATGCTCTCTATAATAACACTAGGTATGATAACCGTCAGAAGTTTGACCCATATTCAGAAACCTATAATCCTGGTTGGAGAAACCATCCGAACCTTTCATGGTCTAAGGGCCAGAGTCAAGGTCAGTTTAGTAATTCTAATGCTCCCCCAGGTTTTGGTTACACTAAGAATTCATCAGGCCCAGAAAACAAAACGACTAGCTTAGAGGAATCTATTAAGATGTTAGCAAAAACTCAGGATATGTTAGCACAGACCAAATTAGTTTTCAACAGGAAACCAAGCAGAACTTTCAAACTAATGCTCAGAGCCTTGCTAAGCTAGAACTTCAAGTCGGCCAAATAGCTAAGACCTTAAGTGAGAGAGATAACGGAAGGCTCCCTAGTCAGACTACCCCCAACCCTAGAGGAGTTCATGAAGTAGGTGCAAAACCATCGAATCAATTGAATGCTATTAGAACCCTTAGGAGTGGTAGAGTAGACAATCAGGTAACCATGCCCGATAGTGAACATACTGTAGTTCACCCCTCAGGATCTCATCCCTCAGGACCACTAACTGAGGGGACTGATAAAATTTCCGATGATGCCAATTCGGTTCCTGAGAGGTCTGATTCTGTGCCTAGAGCCCCATTTCCCCAGCTATTAGCATCAACAAAGAAGGAATCGAACTTTAATGACATATTGGAGGTTTTTAAGCAAGTTACCATAAACCTTCCTTTATTAGATGCAATTAGGCAAATTCCTGCTTATGCCAAGTTCCTTAAGGATATGTGTACGCGAAAGCGAAAACTTAGCGTCCATAAGAAAGCCTTTTTAGCTAGTCATGTAAGTTCAATCATTCAGAACACTACCACTCCAAAGTACAAAGACCCAGGTTCCCCAACCATTGCTTGTACAATAGGTAAACACCGGGTAGAAAAAGCTTTACTTGACTTAGGAGCCAGTGTGAACTTACTGCCGTACCATGTGTACTTACAGCTAGGACTTGGTGAAATGAAACCTACTCAGATAACACTGCAGTTAGCTGATAGGTCTGTCAAAATTCCTCGAGGTGTTATCGAGGATGTTCTTATTGAGGTCGACAAGTTTATTTATCCAGTGGATTTCGTGGTCCTAGATACCCAACCTGTCCCTGACCCAGAGAACCAGATACCTGTGATTTTAGGTCGCCCATTCTTAGCTACGTCTAATGCGATCATAAACTGTCGAAATGTGTGTGATGAATTTATCCTTTGGTAATATGACTATCGAAATGAACATTTTTAATGTCAGTAAGCTACCTTATGAGCTAGATGACACATGTGTTAAAGAGGTGAATATGATAGAATCCTTAGTTCAGGAGTCATTACCAAACATCTTGTCTGAAGACCCATTAGAGAGTTGTCTATCCCGTTTTGGTTTAGATTTTGACGATGATAGTACCATTGAACAAGTGAATGCTCTATTAGATTCTACCCCTGTGTTAGACACTGATAGATGGAAAGCTAGGTTCGAACCATTACCAGCTTCTGAGACTACCTCAGTTCCTTCCTTAGAAGAGCCCCCTAAGTTGGACCTCAAACCACTACCAGATAACCTGAAGTATGTGTTCTTAGGCCCATCTGAGACTTTACCTGTGATTATTGCTGCCGACTTGGATAGTGATCAGGAAAGTAGGCTAGTAAAAGTACTTCAAGATAATAAGGAAGCTTTAGGGTGGTCTATAGCAGACATTAAGGGTATTAGTCCTACCGTTTGTATGCATCAGATTCATTTAGAGGAAGACTCCAAACCGTCTAGGGAGATGCAACGTCGACTGAACCCTAACATGAAAGAAGTAGTTCGAAAAGAGGTGCTTAAGTTGTTAGATGCGGGTATTATCTACCCAATTTCAGACAGTAAGTGGGTCAGCCCCGTTCAGGTTGTTCCCAAGAAATCAGGTATCACTGTAGTCCAGAATGAGGATAATGAGTTAATCCCAACCCGAGTGACCACGGGATGGCGTGTCTGTATCGACTATAGGAAATTGAACAAGGTCACAAGGAAGGATCACTTTCCCCTTCCTTTTATCGACCAAATGCTAGAGATTAGCTGGATATAGTTTCTATTGCTTTTTAGATGGCTTTTCCGGATATAATCAGATCGTTATTGCCCAGAAGACCAAGAGCAAAACCACTTTTACCTGTCCCTTTGGTACATTCGCGTATAGACGCATGCCTTTCGGGCTGTGTAATGCCCCTGCGACTTTTCAGCGTTGTATGATGAGCATATTTTCTGATATGGTAGAACGGTTTTTAGAGGTCTTTATGGATGATTTTTCAGTGTTTGGTTCATCTTTTGATGAGTGCTTGCATCATTTGACATTAGTGTTGACTAGGTGTAAGGAAAAGAATTTAGTGCTTAATTGGGAAAAATGCCATTTCATGGTTAAATCAGGAATTTTTAGGGCACATCATTTCTTCAAAGGGTATAGAGGTAGACAAAGCCAAAGTTGACCTTATTAAGACTTTACAGGTCCCAAAAACCGTAAAAGACATTAGGTCATTCCTAGGGCATGCAGGTTTTTACCGTCGATTCATTAAGGATTTTAGCTTGATTTCTAGACCTCTTTGCAGTTTGCTTGCAAAAGATGTTAAGTTTGTCTTTGATGATGCTTGTTTAGAGGCTTTTGAGAAGCTTAAAAATTTACTCACTACCGCTCCCATAGTCCAGGCACCCAACTGGAACCTACCCTTTGAGATTATGTGTGATGCTTCAGATTATGCTATAGGCGTTGTGTTAGGTCAACGAGTAGACAAATTACTTCATGTGATTTACTATGCTAGCAAAACTCTGAATGATGCCCAATTGAACTATACAACTACCGAGAAGGAACTGCTAGCCATCGTGTTTGCCTTGGATAAGTTTAGATCCTACCTATTAGGTTCTAAGATCGTAATCTATACCGATCATGCTGCTTTGAAATACCTTTTGTCTAAGAAGGACACCAAACCTAGATTGATTAGGTGGATCCTATTGTTACAAGAATTTTCTCCAGACATTAGAGACAAAAAGGGTGCTGAAAATGTAGTAGCAGACCACTTATCCAGGTTAGTTGTTAGTTCCCCTAGTGATGCCCTTCCTATAAGGGATAGCTTTCCTGACGAACAATTGTTCTCTGTTTCCCAATCACCTTGGTATGCAAATATAGTGAATTATCTTGTTACTGGCGTACCCCTCAACATTGGGGTAAACAAGATCGTTCTAGGTTTTTAGCCGAGGTTAAGCATTTCTTTTGGGACGATCCTTATTTGTTTAAGTATTGTCCCGACCAGATTATTAGGAGATGTGTACCTGAGAGTGACCAGTCCAGTATTCTCTCCTTTTGTCATGAACATGCTTGTGGGGGTCATTTTAGTGCTAAGAAGACTGCTGCTAAGATATTGCAGTGTGGATTTTACTGGCCTTCACTGTTTAAAGACTCCCATAGTCACTGTGTTTCTTGTGATCGTTGCCAGAGGTTAGGAACCATTTCCCGTAGAAATATGATGCCTTTGAACCCTATTTTAGTGATTGAGGTCTTTGATGTGTGGGGCATTGATTTTATGGGTCCATTTCCTAATTCTTTAGGTTATCTTTACATACTTGTCGTTGTAGACTATGTGTCTAAGTGGGTTGAGGCGGTTCCGTGTAAAACAAATGACCATAGGGTCGTAATTAAGTTTTTGAAAGAGAATATACTTACACGTTTTGGTACACCGCGAGCTATAATTAGTGATGGGGGTTCACACTTTTGTAATAGACCGTTTGCTCTATTAATGAAACAATATGGTATTACCCACAAAGTAGCTACCCCGTATCACCCACAGACTAGTGGTCAGGTAGAGGTTTCCAATAGGGAAATTAAGCGTATTTTAGAGAAAACAGTTAATCCTAATAGGAAAGATTGGTCGTCGAGGCTTACTGATGCCTTATGGGCTTACCGTACCGCGTTTAAGACACCCATTGGAATGTCACCCTACCGTTTAGTATTTGGCAAGGCATGTCACTTGCCTGTTGAGTTAGAGCATAGAGCCTATTGGGCTATTAAGCAGTTAAACTTTTCACTTGACAAGGCAGGAGCTCACAGAAAGCTCCAGCTCAATGAATTGGACGAGATTCGTAGAGATGCATACGATAGTGCTAAGGAGTATAAGAACAAAATGAAACTTGTGCATGATAAGAATATTTTACGGAAGTCATTTTCTCCAGGTCAAAAAGTTCTTCTGTATGACACTCGTTTGCATCTATTCCCCGGGAAACTGCGCTCTCGGTGGACCGGTCCTTTTGTGGTCCGTACTGTTTTTCCTCATGGCGCTATTGAGATTGAGACATCAGATGGTACTAGTTCTTCAAAGGTTAACGGTCAGAGATTGAAGCCCTTTTTAGAGCCTTTTCCTACAGGTGATGTTGAGGAGGTCCCTCTGGAGGACCCTGTTTACCCTTGATTGACCATCGAGGCGATTTGTATGTTGTATAATATTTTTGTCAGTTTTTGGTTTCACTTCACCCAGGTACTATCTTTCCGAACTCTCTCTTTACTATTTCCTCATGTTACTTATATTTTTGGTACTGTTCTTTCATTCGAAACATTAAGGACAATGTTAGATTTAAGTTTGGGGGTGGGGTATAAACTTTTTGTTTTAAATAAACTCCAGAGCCTAGAAATTTATGCATATTAAGGATAGCACTAACCAACCTAAGTGGATGGAAGCATTTTGGTTTTAGGAGTTGAGGAACCAATCTGATTAGATGGAAACATCTAGAAGAGTCTATTCATAAAAGCACAGAGCTCAGGTGTTATAAATAACATGATAGTTTCACCATATCTCGTTGAGTCCTTTTCACTTCTATTTTTATTTTATTTTGTTTTTAAACTATGTTACTCTAAGTGATTAGGTGGAGCTCACGATTCAAGTTGTTACCAATGCTAGGGTGAATTAGAGTGATTGAGATACCATGAAAGAAAAGAAAAAAAAAAGATGAAAAAAAATAAAAAAAATTGAGACCAGACCATTTGACCAAAAGGAATAAATTCAATAAAGTCGACCACTGGTACCCTTGTATATGCAAGCTGTGTTGACCTAGAGTTAGGATTATCAATCACTGGTTCCCTTGTATATGCCAGTTGTGTTGATATTAATCAGACTAGTATCTCAATCCAGTAGGATAGGTTCATTTTGGTGGAGGCCTTCAGACAGATATGGGAAACGCCGTTCACTTAGTAAACATCAAAACCATCTACGTTTTTCTATATCTATCTCTTAATCTATCCATGTGATTGGTTTGACTCCGAATATTGATGTCCATAGTGCAACTATCTGAGGAGAGATCTGTCACTTTATATGAATTTTAGTATGCTTGAGTGCAAACTCGTGTACAACAATTGGAATTTCGCATCAGGGTATTTCTTCCTGTAGTCAATAAGTATGCCAACCAAGGAGATTCTTTAGTGCTTTTCAAGGTTCTGCGTAGATAGCTAGGGTCTGGAGTATAAAGGTTTTGTGGGTATACCTCTGGTAAGCCCTCCCGAGACTATAACTCGGCCACTAGGGCCACCTAGGGGTTTAAAGGCTTATTGCATACGCTAAATGCAATCGACGATGCCTGCGTCAGTGAGTTAGGATTTTATTTTTCAATTTAATATTTGCTCGAGGAATAGCAAATAATAGGTTTGGGGGTATTTGATAGACACATTTTTGTGTCTAATTTGTCTCGATTCTATATATTGATAGTGCTCATTTTTGTACTTATTATGGTGTTTTATGTGTGTGTAGGTATTTTTGTCCAATAAACATTTTTGGAAAAATCGGCTCGAAAAGTTGTCGAAAAGCGCACCCGGGGGACACTTGCTATTAAGACTCTCACTATGGATAAGGGGTACCCGAATTACTAAAGGGCACCCTCAAGACACCTGGTATCGGCACCTCTACTCTGGATAGGGGGCAACCTTTCTCTTCTCTAGATTTTTGGCGGGAAAAACTGAATTCAAATTCAGTTTTGCAGCGGAACATTCTGACGAGATTCTGATCGAGTTTTAGGCTGAATTCGTGTTTGTTGTGGATTGGGATTACCCTGTTTTGGTCAAACAGGGAAGGTATGAGCTGTAGAATCGAAAAAACAGGGTCAGAAATCGAGTTTATACAAAACAAAGGCTTGGAGTTTCACGGGACTTGTGAGATTTTATGGATCTGATTTGAAGTGATTCAACTGCATATTCGTGTTGGGATGGACTTCTTAGAGCATAACAGGGGATGTATGTTTATCAAATACGAAGGAATAGGGATGAATTCTTGGATTGAACAAAACAGAGGAGGAGCATTATTATCGGGAATTTTCTTGGTTCTATACATGGGGATTACGTGCGGATAAGGGTAGAAGATCTTCTGTATATTTAATGCCATCATTGGGAGATTCTTGGACGTCAGATTTAATTTGTAAGACGCGAGATTCAGAAAAGGAAATATCCGAGACTTGCTGTGAAGGAAAGAGAGGGATTAAATCGAGTTATTTTTGGGTCTGTTGCCTATATATAGGTTGGTTGCAGGTCATAGAAGGATTACGAACAGTTTGGGGTAGTTTAGAGAACCAGAGGAGACAAAAATCACAAGTTGCAGGAAAGCTGTTCTGCTGATGCTGCTGAAGAACACGAAGAACATCAACCCATGCCCAACTGTCGCAGAACACTGTCGTTGTTCTACAGCACTTCGCTTCTATCGTTACTGTAGCAATCTTATTCCTTTTGTTTCTCTTGTAACAGTCGATCTGCAACACATATAAACATTGCGATTGAACTGTTTTACTCCCTTTGAGCCTCTTCACCTTTGAAAACACTTTTTGAGCAATGGAAAAATATTTTGAACCTGTTTTTGATATGAGGAGCTAAACCCCATTGCTGAGGCGATAGAGGAAGCTATTTTTCCAATAAATAGTGGTATTTTCTATTTATCTTATTTATTACAATTATTTATATTATTATTTTCCTTGTTTGAGAATTGTTTTAAAAAATTTTATTCAACAATTGTGATTTCCATTGATGGTATATGCTTGGACTTAGGTTTTTGATATCCCATGCTTTTGATTTACACTTGTTATTTTAAAAATCTACTTGTTGCAACATCTTAGAATCAAATTAAACGAAAAATTGAATAAATATAAATATTGGATTTAAATCACTTTGAACTTGGAAAATAGTGGAATCTTAGCCTCAGTGTTCTTTTAATATTGATAACAACATCATCTTTGTTTGAGTTTTCTATTTTTGTTTTAGAATTTAAGTCTATATTTTATCCTTCGCAAGTCTGAGAATCAAACCACTTTTATCACTATCTACAATCACATCAGTGGAGAAGGAGAACGGTGATGTTTTCTAATTTCTTTTGGAAATGTTGGAGAAAAAGGAAGATCGAACATTTCTAGTAATTTACGGACGAGGAGGATATTTCTGTCAGTTTCACATATAAATATCTCCGGTCTATTTGACCCATGTGAAAAGTTTGCTCGTCCATATGAACCGGAAAAAGTACTTTTCTGGGCAAATGACTCATTTTTTGAATTAACAATAACTAGTTGTTACGCCCGTGCGTTGCACGGACCTAAATGTTTTGTAGAGAAAAGTATGTATTGGTGCCCGTGGCTTTTTTGGAATTCAAAATTTGAGAAAATAGGTCTATGGTTTAGGATTAGAATTTTTTTTACCCGTAAAAGAAAGGTTTATTTTTACCCGTGAAATATTTTTTTCACTCAAATATTTTTTTCTTTTACACGTGAAGCATTTTTCTTTAACTCAAGATATATGATATATTTGACTTGAAGGTTTTTTTTTTAATTCAAGATATATTTTATTTTTGCCCATGAAGAACTTCCTTTTTTATTTTATTTTTTTTAATCCGTAAAAGAAAGATATATTTTTTTTACCCGTGAACTATTCTTTTATATTCATGATACTTTTTCTTTTACCCGTGAAGTATTTTTTTTTTTTTACCCAAGAGATTTTTTTTTTGCCCATGAAAAACTTCCTATTTTTTCCCCTAAATATAAGCCCTACTAAGATAATAAGTTAATATAATTTTTAATCGTGAAGTAAGATTTTTTCTACACTTTTATATTATTTTTAAGATCTTTAGATTTCTACATATTATTTTTAGATTCTTTTAACCCACAAAATGAAGATAATATGTTTTTATTTATTTTTAACCGTGAGGTAAGATTTATTAGTTAAGGTATTAATAAAAGCAATCTTATTTCCTATTGGTCTAAATTCTCTCAAAAGATTTTTTTTATTGGTATTAATCTTCTATGGTGGGACCAGAAGTTCTAGAATTCGAGCTTGATTCAGCTTTTAACCACAACAAAGATTTTTTACCTGAAACCGTATATTGATCTTACAAAAGCAAACATAATCTCAGGTTTACAGAAATTATTATTGTGTTGTGTACACGATCTCATTGCTAGCTGAATTTCGTGGTAGCATTACTGAGGATTTGTTCATAATCCAATCATCAATATTCGCAATTGAAAGAAAAGAATGATACAATATATCTTAACTGTTGGCCACACTCTCAGTGATCTTCTTTATTGTGAACTCATATTTGGATGTATTTGTGTTAGAGCATAGCTCGGTTGAACCCACCAAGCGTTAGTATGTTAAGTTTGGTTGTCATATTTTAGTATTAAAACTCATCTAGAGTCGCTTGATTAATTACTAGAGTCATCTTCTTTTAGGTTAGAATAGAAAGTATATGAATGTTGTGACTTACAAGTATTACTCTGAAGACCTGAAGAATGTGAAGAAATAACGACTGCAACGAAGACATCATCCTTCAACTTGAGGTTAGTAATACTGACTTGACTTATTTCCATTCCTAACGTATCTTTCAAGTCGCTTTATGTTGAAAACATAACATGCGAAGCTATATTTATAACACTCTAGTGATTAGACTTGGTCATAGTTTTATATTGAATTACGAAGTATAATGCTTATCTTTTGAACTTCGTAAATACGATATCAACATAATCATGTATTTTAGTTACTTGATTATATGTGGAATATAGGTGTGATTTTATCCTGAAAAATATGTAGTGTTACATTTCTTTAAGGAAGTAGATGTATGAACTTGTTTCATAATCGAAAGGGAAATCACTAAGTGCGTTCGTCCGGTTTTCATTGAAGATTATTTGGATGATCAATGCAAGATGACAAGTTAGAACCAATCTTAACTTATGTTGAGAATCAAGGTAGAACCGGTCATAGCCTATACTGTGTCACAAGGTATAACCGATCCTAACTGGTATTAGGAGACAAGGTATAACCGGTCATAACCTATATCTAGTGACATGGTACAACCTATCCTACCTTGTATTGGGAAGCAGGGTATAACAGGTCATAAACTATATTAGGATTCATGGTATAACCGGTCCTCACTTAGTTTGGGAGTCATGGTAGAACCGGTCCTAAGAGCAAAACCGAGATTCCAATTTTCACATATTTCTTTATGTTGTGTGTGAGTTTGGAATTAGGGTTTGCTAAGATAGGAAACTTCTAGATGTCGACATTATTTGAACACGTGTTTAACTCTTATCATTAATTGTTCAAAGATATTCCTTGATGCTCAAGGTGATCCCAAACCGAAATATTGAAAAGCATTTAATTATGATTTTCGATTTTATATGTTTTAATTACCAGCAATTAAAGCATATACTCTAGAAAAGGATTATTATTTAATGTGCTAAACTAATAGTAGGAATTTTCTATGAGAGATTTCGGAAATATTGTTTGACATTAATTGGAAATAGGAAAACCGAAATTAGTACTTATTGCATATCTTGAGAATCTTTCGGTTTTGGAATTTCCTTGTTGTCCAAACAACCTTGGTATTAAATATATGAGTTTGTATTTCTTGCAAACTATCCTAGGAGCTAGGCAAACTTCATTCGTGTTGTTTCTGGTGGAGCCGTCTATCCGGTGAGGGAAGTACCCTAATTAGGTGATATCTCTTACGACCGCTCGTTTAAAAGACTTCTGTGGGATAAAGAAGCTCTACGAGTACCGTTGGTGGGATATATACTATATAATTGCATTGTTATTTTAGTTTTAAATTATTGATTTGATTGACTAACGGTGGTTGAAACTTTGGTTGCATCTAGTTTGATTATTCTTGAGAGCCTTCTCTTCTGACATAAGGGTCACTAGAACTAGATCAAAATATCGACGAGATCTTTAGAACTGTTGTTATATTTTAAGACATCTTGTGACAATCCATTGTTAACAGACTCTGTTCTGTGCGTGATTGATTACAAGAGGATTCAAGTTTTTGTGTGCAGGTACTTTAAAGGTTAATCGAATAGTTGAGGACGAAGATGAATTTTCTAATTAGTTTTCGTATCTTGTGAATTTTTTGTACGCATATTGATCGGCTGGGATCCGACTTAGATCCGGTTTATCTTTTGATAGATTTGATCAGAAGGTTGTATAGATCGACAACTATCAGTTGGTGGTATTCTTCAGTATCCGAATCTGATAGTTGTGAATCTGAACCTAAGTTACTGATTTGGATTGATCTTACCCCACAAAGGAGTTTATTAGATTAAACGGAAGAGCCTTTGTCGACTACTCAACATATCGTTTATTCTAAAGATAATTGAAGTGGTTACCAAAAAGATTTATTCCTTTACTGTTTGGAATACGATCGAAAGGAGTTAGGTACTACATAAGACTTTACTGGGTAAAGCAACTTGAGATAGTGGTTTCTGTCTTGAGATTCACGTGCGTGACCAAAAGTTCGAAGACGCAGGAATACTGAGGAAACTAAGTAACTATGGGTAGTTTACTTGGTCTCAACTATACGAAGTTGGCTTATGTTCTTTGTATAACGACTTAATTCTGAGAGTATTCAACTCTGGACTAGGTCCAGGGGTTTTTCTGCATTTGCGGTTTCATCATTAACAAAATCTTATGTGCGTTATTTACATTTACTTCCGCATTATAATTGTCTTATTATAATAAAGTAAATTACACTTGTACGTTAATGCTAATCACTTGATATTGATCCTATAGTAAATCGGTTTCAGATGATAACTATTATCAAGTGCATACCTAGTTGTTGTATTGTCTCGATTTTTTCCATAGACGATCACACTTGGTATTGGACTTATAGGTTGAAAGAAAAAGATTGTGATGCATTTGGGTACCCTCGTCTTTTCGATTTGCTTCTTTTCTTTTTCGATCGATAAAATGTAATTGCTTTTCTAAAATATTTTTTTTGGTAATTATATTTGTACCTTTCTTCATCAAAATCATCATGAAATATCTAATTCAGAAACCTCGATTTTGCTTCCAGTATTTCAAAAGTTTTTTATCTCAAACTATGCGGCCACTTGCTTATGAATCAACAAAATCAAATCATATGGGCCAATTTTTTTAGGTTCCGTTCACTGGATTAGTAGGGTAAAGTAGATGTAGATGGGCAGAGCACAGAAAGGAGAAAAATACTAGGAATACTTAATAGTTGGGAAGGAAAAAAGGTAAAAGTTTAGGATTAATTTTCGATAGGTAGCTAGAGAACAACAATCTAGCTTTCTTTTCTCTTTGAGAATAAGAGAGGATAACGCTTTCAATTTTCGACTTAATAACGAAAGCCCATGCATAATAAATCAAACAACGGGGTTCGTCGTGGACTTATCTGCTACAAGTACTGGAATTATCTGCAGTAAGTCAGCGAACGATACTTCACACTTTCGTTGACGAATGAAAAAAGATCAACATGAATTTGTGGATGAGAAAAAAGAGTCGACATCAAAATTAGACTCAAAAAACTGAAATCTAAATCGGTCGTCAAGTGGAATTGTTTGCAGTTTCCAAGTGTTCCTGATAAACAATTAAACAGTCAAACACTTGTAAACTGCTACAAGCAGTGGCGGAATTAGACATTGGCTATAGGGTGGGCTTGACTCTTGAGCCTTTTTTAGGCCTGGCCTAAGCGTAAAATTCACATATCTATTATAGCCCAACCAAAAAAGAGCTATAGAAAAATGTTTTTTTCGCTAGTCATAAGGTAGTTCTGCCCCGCTACAAGGACCATATTTTACTGACTAGGAGAACAAACCTGTTGACCAGAGTCACAGGAGGTTCGTGATAGTGAATCAGAGTTATTCATATTTATTTGGTGTGGTCCGATGGAATAGTCTGATTTTGTGCACATTCCTAAATGAGAATGCACGTAATATTTCAATCTTCACCGTTGATTTAATTTAAAGAGCGATATAATAAGGGTTAAGATTCATGGAGGATAGTAGAGTGATGTCAATTAATTTAGAGGAGTGTGCACATAACTGAACTCGGTCCGATGGGTGGTAAGCATCTTATTTTAGGGTGTAATTAATTTTTAAAACCCGGTTCATAAAAATAGACCTTGAAACTTGAATTCGAAAAATAAATTATAAAAAAGAGAAGGATAAAATATGGACTTAGAGCACTGTAAGTGACTTCTCTGTCACTATCTCTATTACATAGTTTTATTTTCTTGAAAAATTGCTATACAAAGTTCTCTCATTTCATGGTTATCTCAACGGCTGCAACAATTTATTTTGGTGCTCCTGGTAATGTAATTTGTGTTATAGATTAGCTCCACTTCTCAGTGTTATGGGTCCTTGGGGATATGTTTTGCAATAAACTATAAGACATGAAAACCTTCTTTCTGCAAGCAAGAGACAGGCCTGTGACCTGTGTTGGTTCCACCAGTGGTTACTCTCGTAGTTCATTAAAATCAACTTTATACTTTAACAAATGAAAACACATAATCCTTCCCATAATAAAATAAAAATATCTGATAAGTACTGATTTACAAGAGGGAAAATAAATCAAATTTACTTGTACTGGAATGATGAAAAGAGTTGCAAATGAAGACTGAATGTCCCAACAGAATCACATCTTGTTGTATCACTATCAAGGGAAAACATGGTGCAATAATACAAATCAAAACCATCAGTTTGATCTGATCC
The DNA here is from genome assembly GCF_003573695.1 of Papaver somniferum. Classification (NCBI taxonomy): domain Eukaryota; kingdom Viridiplantae; phylum Streptophyta; class Magnoliopsida; order Ranunculales; family Papaveraceae; genus Papaver; species Papaver somniferum. The sequence goes on from NC_039360.1 coordinate 77,315,274, forward strand.
AACGGCTCAAAGACCCTGTTAGATACTGTCAAATATGACCCTGTCAATGGATCCGTCCTCTTGATAAAATCAAATATCAAAAGGAGGAGGAGGAGCATGGTCGCGGTGGAACATATTTGAATCTGGTGAACGGATTGAATACTTTTTTTCTGATACTCGACCCAGCAACTTCCTTGAGATATTAGTATACATCTTATCATCTTCTATTTGAGCTGCAAAAGTAAAAAATGAACATGAATAATCGATAGCATCTTAACGTATTAAACTATAATTTTGGTGAAGTGATTAATGTTAGAATACCTGAATCGACGGTGGTTACGAGTTTGAAAATAATGAGGAGACTGAGGATGAAGAAGACGGTTGGTTGAGCTTTTGTTCTGGTCAAGGACTCCATTGCTTTAGCAGATGATGAATTATTGAGATTTTTGGAGGAGATAACGCTTTCATTTTTGAATTAACAAGGAAAGCGCATACATGATAAGGCAAACAAAGGGGATCATTTTGGAATTGTCCGCTACAAGCGAGTTGTCTGCTATAAGTCAGCGCTTCGGATACTGCAACGGGTGCTTTCATGTAGGGGCTTCATGGACTTATTGGTCGTAAGTCGTAACACTTTATGCCATACTGATTGGTTCGGGTTGGAACTTGGACTTATGCTCTCAAGCTCGGCTCGCAAAGAGAGACTGGGGTACAACTCACCAGTGTCACCACTACAGAAGACGGTAGGTCCAAATCGGTGTAACTCTTAGCTGTCTGGAAACAAATTAGTTAAAATTAAAAAATAGACAGGGGTCTAGGGTTTTCAGAAATAATACTATACTACTCCCAAATTTAGTAGGTGGTAGTGAATCGAAAACCTTCCACATTTGGGGGTAGAAGATCATAAAGGAAGGAAGCTCGGGTCTTCTTCGCTTTGAAACTTGCACAATCGTATCATTCATATCCACAGCAGGTACATCTCTCCTTCTTTCTCTCTTTATTGTCTTCTTCTGTTGATGCTAATTTGTATCTTGCTATGCTGAGGTAACTAAAAACCATAATTTACCTCAAGGGTTTTGATTAAAACCCATTAGTGATTGCCAAGTTTACATCTTTATTAACATTTCTCACAAACTTCAGCAATTCATGTTACCATCTTTTCACAAAGCTGTTTCCTTTTTCATTTTGTCTTTCCATGCTCTCAAATTTACAATTTAATGCTTACATTACAAAATCTGATGTAGTTATAGGAACCTGGACTAGTGTCGAACTTTTGGTGCTCTCCAATTAGCCTGCCTAGCTACAATTTATCAAAGAAATTTTGAAGAGCTGAAAAGGGTCTTCTCCAACACTGGTGGAATTGTATTTATGTGACGCTTGAAGAGAAACCATAGATTTCTCTTGCATTTCAACTTCTATCAATGGTTACTTCCACTTTCAATCCTTCGTTCTGCTCTCTTTCTTCTAACCTCAATCACCAGGTAGAACTTTGCTCTCGCTATTTCTTATCATAACACGAGTTGACAAGCTTACTGTCCTCTGTTTCTTATCTTGATTTTTTTCATTTAAATGCCTTTTAGGGCTTGTCACGTGGAGTTCATTTGGGGAGGTTTGCGTTGAGCAGGAAGGTGTCTCCATCAGTTTTACCTAAGAAATTTGAATTGCGTTGCTCTATTGATAGAGATATGGATATTAGACCATCTGTTTTGGTAGATGGTGTCCCCGAAAGCTTAAATGGTTGGTCCAGTTTTAGTTATGCATTTGGGTGTTTGAGGAGTTTATTTATTTGCTCATCATGTTAGTTGTTGGTTGACTGCAGGAATGGACTCGAATAAGGAACCAAGTGTTTCAACAATTTTATTGAACTTTGAGAATCCTTTTGATCCTTATGGTGCCTCCAGTACACCTCTTTATCAAACGGCTACCTTTAAGCAGGTATGGACTCAAACAGACACTCACACTCTGGAAACATAACTGCGTCCAAGGTATTCATGTCTGTGTCTATTCCATCTGGTATAACAATCTCAAATCATATACTTTTGTATTCAACTACTTTTGTCTATTCATGTTACATCGTAATACAGCCTTCTGGAACAGAAAATGGCCTTTATGACTATACTAGAAGTGGAAATCCTACTCGAGATGTACTGGAAAGGTGCGATTAATTATTTCTTTGTCAATTACGAGTCATGGCTATAAATATGTTGAACTTTGAATTGCTGATTTGTTCTTGGCAATTCACAAGCCTACTTATATAACTTTTTTGTGTTTGTACATGATCAGGCTTCTGGCTAAGCTTGATAGGGCAGACCGTGCATTTTGCTTTACAACTGGAATGGCGGCTTTGGCTACTGTGACCCATCTTGTTGAAACTGGTTTTTACCCACACATCCCAATTGTCTAATTCGGTAATAGTTTGCATTTGCCACGTCCAAGTATATAGTGATCGGGGAAATCTTTCAAATACAGGTCAGGAAATCGTTGCCGGAGATGACATATATGGTGGTTCAGATCGGTTGCTTTCACATGTACTTCCAGGAAAAGGAGTAGTTGTGAAGTTAGTTCACTTTCTCTTCTTGTTTTTTTTAGCGAATATAGCGAATTTTATTTTATATTTGATAAAATGTCACGAAGTTTTGAGAATGCTAGTTTCAATGTGCAGGCGTGTTAATATGTCTGATTTGAATGAGGTTGCTTCTTCTATTGGTCCGTTGACAAAGCTAGTGTGGTTGGAGAGTCCAACTAACCCTCGCCTTCAGATCTGTGATATACGTGTAAGAAATTGAAAATTTCTGTTATCAAATAGTGTCATATTAGTTTTATGAAATGTTATGACTAAGAAGAGTAATTTTGCTGATTCTTACAATTTAACTCGCGTGTTTTGATTTATTTTGCAAGGTGTTGTTGTTTTGTTGATGCTTCCTCTTTTGTCTTTTTATTCCTTTAATCAAGCCTGTTTGCTGCTTTAACACCACCATTTGGTAGGCCCAATGCTACTTAACTGCATGGACTTTCTCTCACTCCAGAACCTAACTGAGTCTAGTTTAAACATGTTAAACTCACGATACTTTTAGACATGGCTTTGGGAATGGTTTGAGTAGTCAACAGGTCAAAAAAATGACAAAAGGGACAGAAGCTACAATCCAAAGACAAAGTATCTAGAGGTACGACTTGTGCCTAGGATGTCATGTATAGGCCCCTGGTAAAGGCAAGGATAACCATAATGCTCAACACGTTTACGAAAACTTAACAGAACTCACTAAGTTGCCTAGTTTCCCTTCAGCTTTCACCAAATAAGAGCCAACTTACCAGTTCTTTTCATGAGAATGATTCTGCGTTTCATCGGAGCCAATTTACCAGTTCCACTTATGTAACATGCAAACTTGAATGAGATCGGGAGGTTTAGTTATCTTGCTTAAAGAGGAGGGATATCTTTCACAATGTCTAATTGCATCATTTCCGAGGACAAAGTGGGCATCACATACCTGTTCCAGAGATGTGTTTTTAATTTAATCGATTTCCTGAAAATGTCTTGTTATAATTGAAAAAAGAAGTGAATGTTATTTTTTTTTCTACTCAAAAATAGCTGCCTTTTATATTGTTTATTTTCATTTTCAGAAAATTGCTGAGATTGCTCATGATAATGGTGCTCTAGTGCTGGTGGATAACAGTATAATGTCTCCTGTATTGTCACAACCATTGGAACTTGGAGCAGGTAATTGCATGTATATCCGGCTGTAATATTACAAGTTTAGGCTCCTACTAATTAATTTTCATCGTTGCAGACATTGTAATGCACTCAGCTACCAAATTTATATCTGGGCATGCAGACGTCATGGCAGGAGTCCTTGCTGTCAAGGGAGAAAGGTATGCAGCTTCCGCAATAAGCTTTTGACTGCATGTATCATAATCAAGAAATGAGGTTTTATTGAGTGAATTTTTCGCATCCATATCTTTTGCTTTCTTTGATAGACGACATATAGTATTTAAAAAAAATACATACTTGATCGTCTTTTGTATGTTTTCTTGTCAATCTGGATTACTAGGTACTTAAGTTCTAACTAATTTATTGACTAGACACTGTGTCACTATTGAATAAGTTGTAGATGTCCAAGTAAAATCTCATGATTATAGAACTTACGCGTAAGTGTCTTATCAAAACTATCCTCGCTTATTCTTTGCTGGTTATATTTCTAGTGACTATTATACATTTGTGGCTACGCGCTTTACATATTTCATGGCTAAAGTACTGAACTGCATGTTTACTGTGGTATGCCCATTCACCAGCTTGGCGAAGCAAATAGCCTTCTTACAAAATGCAGAGGGAGCTGCATTAGCTCCGTTTGACTGTTGGATTTGCTTGCGGGGCATTAAAACCATGTCTTTACGTGTTGAGAGGCAGCAGGTGTGTAATTAGTCAGCTGATGTTTGTTTTCAGTTTAAGTTTCTGCCTCGTGTTGTAATTGGAGAGTTTCATCATTTTTTCCCAGGAAAATGCCCAAAAGATAGCTGAATATCTGTTTTCAAATTCTCGAGTGAAAAAAGTTAACTATGCTGGTCTTTCTGGCCATCCTGGAAGCTCTTTGCACTATTCTCAGGTATTGATCATGACTCCTGTAACTTTAATATTTTGCCAATCAAATGTTTAGCTTCTGACGTCGCACAGCGATCTGTAAATCTTTTGCTTTCCCGATTAGTGATAGACACTACCACACTTTTTTTTTTATCTTATATAATGACAGAATTTAGCACGCTGATAAAGATATGTATAATTAAAGCGGGCTTGATGAGATTTGATATCATAAGCTTCACCTAGTGTTTATGTACGTTTTACTATGAAAGTTGAAAAACTCCTGTTTTTCTTGTGCTCCACCATCAGGCAAAGGGAGCCGGTTCTGTGCTGAGCTTTTTGACGGGATCCGTAGCACTCTCAAAACACATTGTGGAAGCAACCAAGTACTTCAACATTACCGTCAGTTTTGGTAATCATCCTTCCTGCTTCAAAATATATAAGTGACAGGAAACAGTAATTACTATTCTTTTGAAGTTAAGCATGACTGATAAACCCAGAAATACTATTGTTGATTTAAAATTTCCTTTTTTCCCACTGTGTTATGCAGGAAGTGTGAAGTCACTTATAAGCATGCCCTGCTTCATGTCCCATGCAAGCATACCCGCTGCAGTTCGTGAATCGAGGGGTTTGACAGAAGATCTTGTGCGTATATCTGTAGGAATTGAGGACGTTAATGATTTGATTGCCGATTTGGATTATGCAATAAGAACAGGACCTGTTTAAGGTGCTTGAGTTGCACATATCTGTTTCTATGTACCACCTCTCTTCATTGTGAAACCTTGTAATAAAACAATTCTTCTTGTGTTATTACCGACTCTCTTTAACTCATATTCGAATACAACAATGAGTATTTGTATCGATTCACCAAGCTAGAATTGTCAGTATAATACAAGTTAAAGAAAATGAAAAGAAAAGATGGACAAGAAGAGAACGTGATTTTCTTCTTGCAAATGAAGACGTACAGACCTACCTATATGATTGCATGATCGGTCAAATGACACGAGTATCTTCATGCCACCAACAGGGAAAATATAATTGTCCCTAGTGATAACTTATCATAATCTAATTTAAAAAAACTAGTAACGGAAACAAGTGTGGGTTATTCTTGGCGGTAAATGGTGGGCCACCCAAAGATTGACGTGTCTTTATAATACTCCCTCTCCATCAACATTGCCTCAGAAAAATCACTAGGGACAAAACTTAAACGCCTGCACCAGGAAAACCGTTTGGGACAAAATCTGGGCGTCTAAAAATCATAATAATGTCGACGTTGATAAGCATGTTGCCTCGTTAAACACCTCGTCTGGAAAACCATATAAGACAAAACCAGACCAACGGAAAAGAGTACAACGGACGTCGCCCAATAATGGTGCTAGACACGCATATGCTGCCTCGTTAAAACCTTGACAAGAAAAACCTTCTGGGACAAAATCTTGGTTAAGGAAAAAAAGTACAGTGCATCCAAGTTCAATGAAAGTTTCTACGAGTTTACTCCCCCTGAAGCATGATTTTCTTAAAGCGGTTGGTGGTGCAAATATTAAACGGTTTTTACAAAACTGTTTTACTATTCCCGGTTTATGGAGGATTGACCGCCAGGTTTTGTACAGGGTGCACAATCGCCATTGTACACTTCGCATTGCACTCCAGTTATAGTTTTCCTCTTTAACTTCAGGCATAACAGTATAAGGCCGTTGAACCAATTTTATTCTTTAGAATTGTAACCTGCAAAACAAAAGTTAAAACAGCAAGATAGTGCACGCATTATATTCGTATATGGTACTTCTGAACCATAGATTATCGCTATGTACGTAGCAGATAATAATGATGTTAATTTTAGTAGCACAATAAATATCACGAGTATCAAAAACTGGATACTCTAGTCTATACAAGCAAATTTTTATGCTAGCATGTCCTCGAACTTCATGCCGAAAAAATATTTTAAAATATGTTAATTTCATCGACATCTCATACTTTAGCTCAAGCGTGGATACTAGCACTATTAAGGGGCTTTTCAAGAAGCCAAAGATGGTATAATTAATTCGTCCAGATTTTAGTTTGTTTTCATTAATAACTTAAAACACACAAAAAGGATTGTTCACAAAGTTCTCCTCTTCGAAGTGGTGATTATGACTAAAATTCAAGCCTGAAGTAATTCACTACCTGAGTTAAAACTAGAATCCTTCAGGGAGTCAAATATAATCACCGAACACCATTCACAACCTATGTTGCACAGACACTGACATAGGACACGGTTACGGGACACGTCAAATCTCAAAAAAACTGGTTACGGGGACACAATATGTGTATTACACACCATTAAAATCAAGTTTTTCACAGATAATGCTCGGATTTGACTAAAAGGAGAATAAATTAGCCTCACATTTAGTTTATTTTGATTTTCCAAATCAAAATTAATCATTTATGGTGTGTTCGAAAGTGTTTAATTAGTATCCGCAAAGTGTCCAATTTCGATTTCTACAGGACACGTGTCCATCGCGTGTCGGAAAATGTCGTGTTCGACACGGTTACAGAATCTTTCTAGGCATGTCCGTGCAACATAGGTCATAACATGATGCAATGTGAGTTCTTGAAGGACTACCACGCTAAAGTGCATTAATATTATGGGAATACAATTCTGGGTTCAGCAGGAAATCTTCTGATCGCATTTAAAGCGATTATATTAATCTCTATGCGCTTCATCTCAAACACCGACCTGTAACATTGGGGCTTCCCCATTTTTTGCGGTGTGAGTTGGATGCGAACTTTTACGCCTTTCGATAGATTCCAAATCTCTAGCTTAGTTTGAAAGGATTGTATTATATGCCTACCAATCACCATGTCAATGTATTCCTCTGCAAAGGGGTACATAACCATAATTGTAAATAAATAGTCGACAATCATAGATCTCGCTCATTTCTTTAGTGCATGCACATTCAAAAAATAATAATAATCACAAACTGGTACCAACACCACTTCAGGGGTTTATTATCTCCCCATCTTAAATAAGAGGCATTAACTTAGAGAATGTGGATCACATTCTGATAGTCTCCACGAGAACTATGCAGAGTCTCTTCAAGAGCACTACATATTATAAAAGTGATCGGATTCTTTTATGAGGCATAAATAAAGAAGTCATTCTCGCTTCAAGCTTTTCTTAACTAATGACTTGGTCACTGCAAGATGTATGATTTAACATGCTGAGACAACCTTACGTGTCTGCATCCTCAAGTAAGTGACTAATAATATTTTCCAAGAGCTGCTGCAGTTATGTGTTTTTATCATGAGAAATCTTAAATACCTAAATTACATCTGATATCTTGGTATGAGAGAAACAAACTGAGATGTTTCAAGCCAATTCTAGTAGCAGCCAAAATTTCTATGATCAGGATAAAATATTTATTAGATAATTTATATTGTTGTCGATATTGGTTAAGAGAAACCTTAAGTCTGTCGACACAATGTGCCATCTTCAGGTGACAATCTTTCTCCCACTGGTTAAGGAGGGAAAAATATTTTAGGTTATCATAATTTGCACCATTCTCTTATGATGCCTTTTCTCCCTCTGACTAAAGTGGGAGAGCCTTAAAGGTTATCAACCTTAAACTCACCCCAATATATTATGGTGGGTTTCCATGCCAAGTACTGGTGAAATATTAGTTTTCTTTATCGCAGTAACATTACCATCTCATTTCTGGAAACTTCCGGCATCATAATTTTGTCCGATTTTCAAAGACAATTCTACTCATGAAAGTTTATGGATTTTACCTAAACCAAACAAAAGTACCCAAAAACAACTGCAGGATCGCAAAAGATGAGACATAACAAATTACTTCCTCCCCTAACGGTGAGCATACAGTCTCACCTAAAATAATACATTACCAGTTAAGGGTTTAAAATGTCTTATGAACCGAAACCAACGTGTATAGTTAGGTGACTCCATATACCAAACACGTAAATATGAAATGTAAGGTTGCATCCAAAATAATATTGATGGTAAACAATTGGTCGAGAAATCAACTAAAGATGTTTAAACAAATAACTCAACTATACCGTGTTGAGTACGCACATATGTTATTCAGTGCTCGACATAACACCAACTAAAGGCAAACCAAGATAAATGGCTTAATTTGAAAGTCCAAAATGGATAGGCAACCACAATATTTGCACAAACATTTGGCAAACACAATATTACATGTTTTAATATAAACAAAATACCATCTAGTAAATGCTTCTATCAATAAAATAAAGTATTGAAAAATATCCATCATGCAGGGTGAATAAGCCTAACAAATGCCACCATAAATACTCTGTAGGAATGCTGGTGTTTCAATGAGTTACCGTAGTGCCATTGTTAATGCCACTTAAAGAGACAAAAGTCTTAAGGAACGGACAATATAAAACCTCCTTATTTAACAAAATCTTCAGGTTCTGTAAAGGATGTCTATGAGCATTTTGTTTTACTCATCTTTGTAGAACTTGGGTGTCCAAATCAAACATGCCTAAGCAATAATATTTCCAGATCATTAAACTTTCTGGTTAGTGAGAATGTGAGATTCGACTGTTCGAATCCTCATATGGCACACCGCATGAAAGAAAGCCGGAAGCTTCTTTATAATGTGGGTTTATGGCACAAAATGAATGAATTTATAAATACTTCAAAAAAAATGCTCATTTATCATCTCATGGTGGTAATACCAGATATTTTTAAACTCAACAGATTCTTCAGGAAACCGTAATAATATAAGGCGTCAATAATAATGACTATTATACCACCAGAGTGATACACGCTCTTCCGGAGCCGTCGATCATACTATTCGAACCTAAAATGGTATTTCACATTTCCAAAAACCTCTTCAAGATTATTAAATTACTAGTGGTTCAAAATATTTGTTTTTGTTGTTCCGTTGTCTTTGAGACACATAACTCTGTCGCCTATATCAATACTGGATAGATTACTTCTGGAACCATATTATTTACCAGAGAGAAAAGAGAGAAAAATACTAAAGTTATTAACAAAAGCATTTAGTAAAAGCGGGTTATTACTAAAAAAAATATGGGCACTCTTGAATCCAAATATTCTCGTCGACCACTTCCGGAGTCCGTATTTTATGGATTACTGCTGAAACGCATAATATCTGGATTACTACAGGAAACCATAAATTTTATGTTGGGACGCTTCCGGGATCAAAAATGTCTCATGGATTTCTTCAGGAACCCATATTTACAACATAAGTAATTAGAATAAACAAAACTCAAAATAAAAGAAATATACAGACATTCATGGTACCAACATAACATCAAACAAATCTTCAATTTTCATCAACTTTAGGGTCGACGGAATATTAGTTTACAAGTGTGCATATGGATACATTTGTATGAAAAAATTGCCTCAATATCATTCGCATGTCATTTCAGAGACTGCTGATAGAAACCGTCTAGCACTTTGTAACGGGTCATTTATGGGACCGATCGGCTAGCGGAACGCGCATTTTGCATCCATACCATGCCACACAATATTATAACTTTTGGTGGAATTTTCTGGAGATTGTTAAAGCGATAAGAATTAAATTTACGCCATTCTTTAGGTATGCGACAATTTCTCACTTGATTGGTGTTAACACTACTGGTACCATAACACAAAAAGAACGGAAAATTATCAATAAAACTCGCAGAATTACGATTCTCACCTTTAAATTGAAACCATAATCCTTTATGATATCCTGATCACGAGAAAAATAATATAGGTGAGTATAGAGCTAATACCATATTAGGAAATGTTGAATTTTTCATTAGTAGGTGGATCCTTTACTTCGTCTGATATGCATTCAGATTCCCTTCTTTGCCAGTTAGACAAATTTCTTCTAAGTGTGGACTTAGATAATTTGTTTAATGGATTTGTTCAGATAGCTCTAACAAGGGTAATTTATGACCACAAACGCATTTTACTTGTCACTAATCCAAATATTCAAAGTAAATCTTATTTTAGAATTGAATATAGTTGGCTTTTCTACAAAGATTTTGTGAAAAAGGTTTCTGAGTGGTGGGGCATTATGGAATTCCATGGTCAATCTAGTTTCATTTTCTTCAAGAAATTAAAAAATTTAAGTTTTTTCTCAGGATGTGGAGTTTGGAAGAGTTTGGTGGGATAAAGAAGAAAAGAAAAAGGAGTTAGCTGGGAAGATTGATTTGTTGGGGAAGGAAGAAAGTTATCTGATGTAAATTTTTAAGTGAGAATGAGGTGTGTTATTGAGTTGGGAAGTATTGGGGTGATGGAGGCTAAAAAGTGACATTCAAGAGCTAAACAGGATGAATTCAAATAGAGGAATCAAGTACATCTTATTTTCATAAAGTAGCTAGTGGGAGAAGGAAGAAAAATATTATTATAAAATTAGAAGTAGATGGAGTGGATTGTTTTGACCAAGACATAATTAAGATGGAGATGAGGGAATTTTATGCAAATCTGTTCAATGAAGAAAATGATGTGTCCTTTACTTTGGATAATCTCCAATTTCCAAGTATTGATGAAGAAGATGAGAGTTCGGTGGAGAGAATTTTTAGTGAAGAAGAAGTGTTTGAGGTAATTAAACATTTTGGGTCTAAAAAATCTCCTGGGCCAGATGGCTTTTCTATGGAGTATTTCAGATATTGTTGGGACATCACAAAGAAATATTTTATGAATCTTATGAAAGAAGTTTTCAGGTATAGTTTGTTGGATTGGAGACTCAATTGCTCTTTTCTGTCTTTGATTGCTAAGAAAGAAGCTACATGCTCTCCTTAGGATTTTATACCTTTGAGTCTGCTAGGAAGTGCTTACAGGGTGTTGCATAAGGTGTTAGCTAACAGATTAAAAACTATAATGCACAAGCTTGTTTCTGAATTTCAAGGGGCCTTAAAGATAGATAAATTTTAGATGGTGTTTTAATAGCGAGTGAATGTATAAATAGTAGAATGAAAGAAAAGAAGCCCGGTGTTCTCTGTAAGATAGACATGAAAAAATCATTTTATAATATCAAAATGAAAAACTCTTTAGTGTATTCTGAAGAAGCATGGCTTTGGTGATAAGTGGATTTCATGGATGAAATAGAGTGTTTCACTTCTAATATCTATGTGTTGGTGAATGGATGTTCCACTGAGAAGTTTAAACCTTCAAAGGGGTTAAGACAGGGTGATTCACCTTTTCTGTTTTAGTTGGTAGCGGAGGTTTTGTCTAAGTTGGTGGACGATGTTGTGAGATGAAGTCAGATGCATTGTTTTCAAATATCTCGTGAGGGTTTAAGCATTTAACACTTAAAGTTTGCAGATTATACTCATCTGTTTATCAATGCAGATAAGGATGAATTAGAAAGTTACTGCTTATTCTCTTTACTTTTGAGGTGGTTCCCAATGATAATTCAAAAGATTAGGGCATTGGTATCTGGAAGAATATACTCAAGTCTACGACTTTTTCACATAATCATTTGAAGTTTCATATCAAAAATGGCTATTCTGTGAAGCATTATGTTCCTGCTAAAGTAAGCTTTATGTTATGGGCGAACTTTCATAATTCATCCCACTTCAGATATGCTAAAATATAGAGGAGATGAGGTTTAAGATATGTTGTGTGTGTTTTGCAAAAGAGCGGGATGAATCTGCATATCACATCTTCTTGCATTGCTCTTATACTTTTCATATTTGGTCTTATTTTATTCAAGCTTAGGATTTCTTAGGTTGGTTCTTTCGATATATTGGGACACTTTGAGGCCTGGAGATATAATGTTCTCTCTATAAGGAACAAGAAGATTAGGTGGAATATGATGTATGCTATCCCTCGGCACATCTGGAATGAAAGAAACAGTCAAACTTTTAGAGTCAGACCTAAAGATGAGAAGAAGTTGATTTTGTTAATCAGGAAAACTTTAGTTTTGTGAATATGATATATTTAGTTTGCAAAAAAAATAATATATATATATATTGTAAAAATTATATTTTTTAAGATAACCTTTTTTTCAAAAAAAAAAAAGTCTTGGAAGCTTCCGTTTCATTTTAACTTCTTGAACCAAGCCCGAGTATAAAATGATCGTCTTAAAACATTTCATCGTGCACTTGATCCTATCACTATGATATTCATAAGAAAAAATTTCCTAATAAACAGAGGAAACAAATAATAAATTCGCATATTGAAATCTAAACAAAATCAACAGTGTTCTTAAATCCCTACCGTTACTTTTCAATTTCTTGTTATACATTTTATACATAATTTACCTATCAACTGATTTATTTCCTCCAGACATTTATACTCCAAACAATCAAGGCTTTGGCAGGGAGGCTAAATGATATCTTCCATCATGAAGAATAACATCTTTTTTTGGGAAATGTATATATCCAAAAATTAATCTGACAATTTAAGACCCAAGTAGCTTATGTGATCTAAGAAAACATAAGAAGGCGCATCAAGAAACATCCGGCCGAACAATCTCCAACAATAAGACAAATTTGATGACTTCGATAGGCTCTGAGGATCGGGCGAAAAAAAATACTGAGTTAACTCAGTTTCAATTTGTCATCATCTTTAAATTGATTTCAATCTTTATTCATGTTTTAGAGTTCAAAGCTGTTTATTTCTTTGTTTATCTCGTTCATGATTTACTAGCTCAACTTTTATTTTTTACCTGAATTAATCTGTTCGATTATTTTGTTTCTCTAAAACTATGATTTTCTAATCTTTTTACTCCAAATGTGTTTGCATTTAGTGTTATCCCAAATGGTGTTTACATTGCAGTTGTGATTCAGGCGTTTGCAAAAGTTGTTATGATGCTTTTTGCAGCTTTTGTGTTATCACAAGTTGTCAAGTTAGTTCATCTGAAAGTTTCTCTGCCTATTCGCAAAAACGATTCATTGGGTTAGAAAGTACCGCATTCTGATGGAATTTAAAATTCAAAAACCCTTTACAAACTGATTTCGTTAATTTTTCTCGTAATAATTGAAAGCAGACACAACTATCTAGTTTCCCTTTCTAAAGCATATTACCTTTTCAAAGAAAATAATCAGTTAATTATATTCTTCCAATCACAAGGTACTCGGATGAATATCTTTCAAAATTCAACTCAATCCCTTATTTTCCTAGGGTTGTTCTCCTATAAGAGTTTAACTCAAAATACAGATTTCAATCTCAATTATACAACTCATAATTTTCATAAACCTATTTTGATTCATGCTATGGCTGTGGAAGGTAAGAAAAGTATATCTGAATTGGCTTCTAAGTTTATGCAAGCGGCGTTGAATTTGGGTGATATCAAGGGGGTTGTTTATCATCAATCTGATGTTATTGAAGAGAAAACTGATTAAGAGGAAGAGATTAGGCTCATCGGAAAAATAACAATTGAAGGAAAAAAAGGTTTGAAGATGGTGGAAAAGAACATGGGATTTCATTCCTGAAGGTAATCTTAAAGTTTTTGAATTAGAAGACAATATTATGGAATTTCGCTTTAGGGATCAAGACACTCAGAAGAAAGTTTTTGATACTCGGCCTTGGAGTATTAATGGTTATCTTATTAATATGAGATTTTTTTTATAATTCTGGTATGATTTATCAAGAACTGGATTGGAGTAAGCAATGCTTTGGATCCAAATAAAGAAGATTCTACCTGAACATATGAATGTTAAAGATATTACTAAGATAAGAAGGATAATGGATGAAGTTTTAGGAATTGAGCCAGAAGATGGAGTGCCAGTTGGAGGTGTTCCTGCGGAATCTTGTGTTCAAGATTATATTAACTTTCCATTAAGGAGGGGTGTAATGGCTATTACTAATGCTGAGTCAACAAGATGGATTAAGTTCTTCTATGAGAAGCATCCTCATAAGATATGTCCAAGTTGTTATATTCTTAATCACACAAAGAGAGCATGTAATGCGGCTACAGACTTGTTAGTTAATGCTCATGCAAAGCCTCATTTCTTTGGCGAAGTACAAAACAGAAAAAGAAAGTAGATTTTTATTTCTAGAGGAGGTGATCCAATTCATAAGTTTTCTGAGAAGACTATCGGTAAAGTGAATGTGTTTGCTCCTCCAAAGGATGGATATGTTGTAGGTCCTAGTTTTGTGTTTAGAACTGATCAAGATAATGCTGGTGGTGAGTAAAGACAATTAGGAAAAGGCAGAGAAATGATTTTCCAGATCCTCATGTTTTGGAACATGTAGATGGTGCTACTGAAAAATTTGTGAATCCACATGCAACTAACATAATCACAACAATGGATAACCAAAATGGAAGCACTAAAGGAGTTAAGGTAAATCATTATCTTTTTTCTTTTTTTGTCTAAATTTAGTTTTTTCTCTTTTAAATGAAGATCATTTCTCAGAATGTGCAAGGTATTGCTAATAACTTTACTAAGCAACAATTTCAGTATTTGATTAAAACTCAAAAACTTGATTGTATATTCCTTTGTGAAACTAAGATTGATGAGAGAAGAATGATCTCAGTATCCCAATCAGTTCATTATCTTAATTATGTTTGTATTGATAGAGTTGGATATGCATGAGGTCTTATTCTGATGTGGAAAGATGGTATTGATATTGAAGTTATTGGGTGTGAAAACAATATTATTCATGTTGTTATTCAACTGGATCCTAGTAAGCCTAAAGTTCTATTCTCTTTTATGTATGGCTTAACCTATATAGATCCTAAGAAAACTCAATGGAATTTCTTGTCTGAGTTAAGTAAAGATGTTCAACAACCTTGGTTGGTAATAGGAGACTTGAATTTCCATTTAGATAGTAATAATAATACTTCAGATAGATAGGTTCAATATAAACTTAATGAGGCTGGCCTAATGGATATTGGTTATGAAGGAAAGGATTATACTTGGACTAGCAATTCTTATGGAACTGGAACTAAAAAAGCTAGATTGGATATGGCTCTTAGTAACAATGATTGGTCTCTTAATTTTTAAAATGCTAAAATTTTGCATCTGAATTTCACTGCTTCTGATCATTGTCTTGTTTTGCTTATAACTGACCATATTTCTAAGTCTTTATGGAGACCTTTCAAGTTTTTCGGGACATGGATAGGGAAAAATAATTTTAAGGAGAAACTTCAGCTCTCATGCAACGTGGATAACATGTAGTCCTACTCATAAGTTGAAACAAAAATAACATAGTGCTAGAATTACTTTATCTCAATGGAATAGGTTAGAGTTTGATGACATTCAAAAGAATATAAAACACTTGAAAAATATGCTAAAAACTGTCCAGAATAAACCAAACTCTAATAATCAGCATGCTAGAGTTAAAGTTATGGTTAGTGACTTAGAGAATTGGTATAAAATTCAAACTGAATTCTATATAGAAAAATCTAGAGATAAATCTGGTTTAGAACTGGACAATAATACTAGATATTTTCATATTATGGCCAATAAAATAAAACATACTAATAATATTAGTGTATTTTGTAATGCTAATGGTAATTGGTATAGGGATAGGAATGATATAAGTAATCTTCTTATTAGTCATTTTAGTACCGCTGCAAGTACTTCCAATATTATTTTATCTGATGATGATTTTGATGTTATACCGTGAATTCTCTCTGAAGATAATAATGTTATATTGCATGATGTTCCTACAGATATTGAAATGGAGAATGTTGTTAAAAATATGCCTGCTTGGAGTTCACCTGGTCCTGATGGATTTCAAAGCAAGTTTTTATCAAACTCAATGGCATCTAGTTGGTAAAGATATTTTTGATGTTGTTAAAATATTTTTTCAGAGTGGCCATATGCCTAAGAGTCTGAATAAGACTTATATTTCAATAATACTTAAGTGTAAAAGTCCTAAAATTCCATCTGAGTTTAGACCAATCGGTCTCTGTAATGCTTTTTATAAGATTGTGTCTAAAATTCTAGCTAATAGAATAAGACCATTACTTAAGAAGTTAATTTCTCCCTATCAGGCATCTTTTATACCAAGAAGAGCAATTCATGACAATATTATTATTGCCCATGAAGTGTTACATTCTATGAACAAAAGGAAGGTTTCAATGGTACAATGGCTCTTAAACTTGATATGCCAAAAGCTTTTGACAGATTGGAATGAATTTTTTTAAATAAAGTCTTAGAAAAATTTGGTTTTAGCAAGAAATTTTTTAACCTAGTAATGCATTGTGTTTCTACTACAAGTATCAGTGTTTTGCTTAACGGCTCCCCCTGTAGACAATTTGAACCAACTAGGGGAATCAGACATGGGTATCCTTTATCCCTTTATTTGTTTATACTTGCAATGGAGTATCTTTCTAGATCTTTGTTAGTTGCTGAAACTAACAAAACTATTATAGGTGTCAAAACTTCTAGGAAAGCTCCTCTTATCACTCACTTGTTTTTTGCAGATGATATCTTGATTTTTGGTCAAGATAATATGCAGCATATTGATAATAGTTTACAGATTTTGCAGGATGTTGGGAAACTGTCTGGTCAGATGCTTAATTTTGATAAGTCTTGTGTGTACTTTAGTAATAATCTCAGTCCTAAAGCTTGTGATGCTCTTGCTGAAGCTTTAAATATGACCATTATCACTAATTCTGAGAAATATCTAGGTCCACCTCTGTTCTTATTAGGATATTCCAAGTTAAAATCTTTTGACCCAATTGTGCAGTCCTTTAAAGCTAGGCAATAATTATGTCAGTACTACCCTTAATCAAGCTGGAAGATCAACCTTAATAAAGTCTGTTTTGAATTCTTTACTCACTTATCAAATGAGTTGTTTTAAAATTCCATATACTTTGATTAATCAACTTGACTCTTTATAGAGAAAATCAAGTAAAGGTATTAAATTCATTTCTTGGGATATCATTAACAAATCAAAGGATTTGGGAGAGCTAGGTTTTAGAGACTTTAAAACCTTTAGCATTGCTCTTATATGTAAACTGGCTTGAAAGATTATTACTGATCATATGAATTGTGGGTGCAGATATTAAGTGTCAAGTACTTCAAAAACTGTAGTATACTTCATCTTGAGAAACTCAATAAGAGTTGTCCTTGGATCTGAAGGGGTATTTATAGATGCGTAGATATCATTAAAAAGAATAGTTTTGGGGTTGTTAGGTGTGGTACTAAAACTCAAATTTGGCTTGACTGTTGGATTATTGGTTTAGATCATCCTCCTATTCCTGCTGAACGTTTGGTGAATTCAGTGTCTTATGTTTCCATTTCTGATATTTTTATTGATGGCACTAGAATTTGGAATGTTAATTTAATTCACTATTTGTTCTCATCTAAAACTGCTAGTAAAATCTTAGCAATGAATGTGCATGTGATTGGAGATGATACCCTCATTTGGTTACCAGATAGGAAAGGCCAATTCTCTGTTAAAAGTGTTTATAATGTTTTGACAAGAATGCCTAACTCTTATGCAGTGATTCCACCAGTTTCTACTCAGGTTTGGAAATCTCTTTGGAAAATTAAATTGCTTCATAAAGTTAAACTATTTATCAGCTGTAAATGTATAAAAGATATAATTCTAACTAGAGATAAGATTTCAAGATATAAATATGATATTGAGGTGCACTGTAGTTTATGCAATCATCCAATATAGTCTGGTGATTACTTATTTTTGAATTGTTCTTATGCTAGATCTATCTGGTTGGCTGTTTGTTAGAGCATAGCTCGGTAGAACCCACTAAGCGTTGGTATGTCAAGTTTGGTTGTCATATTTTAGTGAATCAAAACTCATTTAAAGAATCGCTTGATTATTTACTAGAGTCAACTTCGTATAGGTTAGCTAGAAAGTTATTACGATATGAGACTTACAAGTATTCCTCGAAGACTTGAAGAATGCGAAGAAGTATAGAGTTACATTGACGACATCATCCTTCCTCTTGAGGTTAGTAATTAATATTTTGACTTGAACTGTTTCATTCCTAATGTATCTTTCAAGTCGTGTTATATTGAAAACATAACTGTGAAGCTGTAGATGATTATACTGTAGTTAGACGTAGTATTAAGGAATTATAATATGAAGTATAACATCTATCTTTTGAACTTCGTATATAAGACATCGACATATTCGTATGAATGCTATTGTGATTATGTATGAGTATGGGCGAAGATTTCGTCCTAGGAAACAATGTTTTGACATTCGTTTAAAGGAAGTACAATTCATAAACTTATTTTGTGAATCGAAAGGTAAATCGCTAGGCTTATTGGTATTGTTATTCATTGCAAATCTTTGGATTACCAATATGTGTGTTTAGTATAACCACTCATAACTTGTTTATGTATCTTGGTAAAACTATTCACAATGCCTGACTTATGTATCGGTATGACTTTTATTAGTGAAACCAATCTTAAGTAATCACCTGAGATGGTATGATCGATATTTGTAATTGGTGTGACCATTCCTAGTCATTGGGTAACCGATCCTAGAACTTGGTGGGACTAATCACAAGATGTGTAATCGATCATTGTAATGGGTTAACAAGTTTTAGTAATTGGAGCAACCGATCATATGACTTGTGCAACCGATCACAAGTAAGTACCATAAATAGTGGTAACGGATCCCGGTACTTAGTTAACCATTTTATGGAAACTACTGTAACCGATCCTAGTATCCACTTGGAGGTAGAACCGAACTTGTGTTTGGTAGAACCGTTAAACCCATGATTGGTGATTGAATGTTTTTGATCAATCACATAGTTCTTGGAAATCAGATGAACCAATTCTAAACTCGTTTGGAAGTATGGAAAATCGGTTCCAAGATTGTAAATATTAAAAAGGATTTACAAAGTAAAGATGTCGACATACTTTGAACATGTGCAGTAACTCTTATCTATTATTGTTCAAAGATATTCCTTAATAACTAAAGGTGAATCCCGGATCGAAATAAATTGAGAATCTTTTAATTAAGGTTTTTAATTTTATATGCTTTTAATTTCCAGCAATTAAATGCATATCTTTAGAAAATAAAAATTGGTAATATGCATTTACTAATTGGAGATTTTCTACTGAGATTTCGGTCAATATTTGGACAGAGCATTTCCAGGAATTATGAAAACCGATTTTGGCTTTATTGCATATCTTTGAGAATATTCGGTTTTGGAAATTCCTTGGTGTCCAAACTTCCTTGGTCTATAAATATTGAAGTTTGCATTTCGAGCAAACTAATCCTCAGAGCCATCAAAACTACCTAGTTGTGTTGTTACTGGTGGAGCCGTCTATTCGGAGAGGAAAGTACCCTAATTAGGCGAAATCTCTTACGATTGCTCGTTTTAAAGACTTCTTTGGGATTGAGAAGTTCTACGAGTACCGTTGGTGGGAAACTAGATAATTGCAGTTTATTATTAGTTTTCGATTGATTTGATTGACTAACGGTTGTTGAACTTTGATTGAACCTAGTATGTTTGAGAATCTTCTCTTCTGATATATAAGATTCACTCAAACTAGATCGAAGTTTCGACGGGGATCTTTAGACTGTTTATAGATCTAAAGGCGTCTTGTGATAATCCATTGTTAACAGACTCCGTTTTGTGTGTGATTGATCACAAGAGATTCAAGTTGATTGTGTGGAGGTGTTTATTGAAGATCAAATAAGATTTGAAGACAAAGAAAATATTTGGGTTCATAATCTTTAGCGTGCACAATACTTGTTTCGGATGGAAAAGGATCCAATTATAATCGGTTTATCTTTGTGATAGATTTGATTGATTAGTTGAGTAGATCGGCATCAATACAATTCTTTGTGATTCAAAGTATTGATTGCAAAATCTTGATAATTACTTTGGTAATTGTTATTGGATAGATTGATCTAAGAAGCCGACAAAGGAGTTTATTGGGATAAACGGAAGAGCCTTTTGTCAAACTCATATCACGTTGTTTGAAAAGAGTTGTTACCGAACAGATTTGTTGTTTCTATACTGTTTGGAATACGAACCAAAGGAATTGTTCCAAGTGCGTGACTTATTGCAAGTTGGAGGCGCAGGGATACTGAGGGAACTAGGTGAACTATAGGTTTAGTTGCTTGGTCTCAACTATACGAAGTTGGTTTAGATTTTGTATAGCGGCTTAATTCTGAGAGTATTCAATTCTGGACAAGGTCCCGGGGGTTTTCTGCGTTTACGGTTTCCTCGTTAACAAAATCTTGTTGTGTCTTTTACTTTTCTATTTCCGCAATTATAATTGTTTTTATTATAACTAGAAGTAAAATACACAAACGTTAATTCCTAATTACTTGATAGCAATCCTATAGTGTTTGGTTAAGTCCAAACCTATTATCAAGTAATCATACTTCGTTGTTGTATTGTCTTAATCTTGTATCCATAGTCAATCATGCAAGTTATCTTGTTGTCGTATTGTCTCGATCTCGTATCCATAGACGATCACACGAAGTGCGAACCGATTCGTTGTATTGTCTCGACTCAGTTCATAGACAATCACTTTCGGAGAAAGGACTTATAGGTGGAAAAGTTTTAAATTGAGGTATATTTGGGTACCCTCGTCTTTTCACTGTTAATATCAATGCAGGTAGCATTTTAACTCAGCATGGAACTTCTAGAAACTGGGCTATGTCTTGGTTCTTTGCAAGAACTAATTTGACTTTTGGTTCAGGCATCAACAGACAGGATATTAATAAGTTGCTTATGGTAACATCTTGGACCATTTGGAAGGATAGGTGTTCTAAAGTTTCTGAGAATATTAATCCTAATAGAGCATTGCCAGTAGATGGTATTAATAATCTAACTAGTCCTGGTACAATTCAAATTACTCATAATAATAGTTCTATACAGATTCAAAGATGGAAACCTCCGGATATTGAGTATTTGGAGATCAATTTTGATGCATCTTTTATACATAATACTTTACAATGATTTGTGCGAGATGTTGCAGGTATTTGCATTGGTGCTCAAGGAGCATGCTTTGATGGAGGAATTAAAGCAGGGATTGAAGTGGAGGAGCGGGATTGCAAGGCCATGTTTGCAGCTGTTAACTTTGCAGTAACAAGGAATTTTAAGAAAGTTGTTTTAGAATCATATAGTGAAGTTCTAATAAAGTTTATCAATGAACAAACCTACTATGTTCATTGGATGAACCGGTCATTAATTCTGGATATTAAGTTTCTTTTGAGTAAGATAGATCAGTGGTTCTGATAAAAAAAAAGAAGATAGATCAGTGGCAGTGTGTTTCAGTTAAGAGGGATGCTAATAGAATAGCTGATAAGATAGCAAAAAAAGCTAGATCTTTAAAGTCAAATTTTGAATTTCAATCCGATCTTCCTCTTGATATTCAAGATTGGGTTGATCATGATCGAAGTGTAATCTCTTAAATTCATTAATAAAATTCTTCTTGCATCCAAAAGAAAACAACAATAAGACAAGTCAAGACCCAAGTAGCTTTTTCCATCTAGCATAAGCTAACATGAGGAGGAACATCAAGAAGCATCCAGCTGAACTACCTCCAACAATAGGGCCAAAGATTCCTTCAATACGGTAAAGCAGGCAAGGAATGTTCATACCAAAAGTACCAGCGATCAGAGTCTCAACAGCTATGGCAAATGAAGCAATGGTCAATGTCAGCTGGAGTTGAATGAGTTCATTTCTTTGGTTGTCAAGTTGGATGTTGACGTAATCTTCTGTATCATCAATATATTCTCTCACCTGTGCATGTTCAGAAAAACATAACTATTCTAGCTTAATATATAAAAAGATGAATTAAAAAATTTGAGCTTTTGTTTTACTCTATTTAGCCACTTTCAACTCTGTTTCTTGAAGTTTAGGGTTCACTGCACCGCAAGAAATAGTTGGACAAATGATTTTAGTTTGCTTTAAACTCTCATAATGATTGCATAATGCATTATGAAATAAGCTCATGATACAGTTTTAGTGTGCAGGGAGGATATAAAGACAATGTATGTTATGTAGGGTGTACTACTCCGACCCAGGTATCAAAAAACAAAACAGATCTTATTCATTACTCCAACAAGGTAAACTTACCGACAATATTTTGTTACGAGTCCCATCCAGCTGCATGAAATAAGCCTCCAGCAACATCTCCAAATCCTCAACATCATCATGATCATCGAAACGATTGCTAGTAATCAGACTTGCACTCTTATTAGAATCAAGTCTTCGAAGGTTAGGTCCAATGGTAACATTGCTGTTTGAACCCATGGTCCCCATTAATGCTTCTGATTGCTGATTCTGGATGAACTTCCTAGTTAAGTATAACTGCGCCATATCCTCATTATCATCTAAAAGATGCTCAAGTTCATCCCTAACCTGCCATAAGAATTAAGGCCATTCAACACTAGCTGAAGCATTACCATAATAAAAGAGTACAGATATTGGACGAAAATATACACAATGTACCAGCTTGTTCATGAATGAAAGCATAAAGAAAGAGCTGCATATAGATATTTCAAACCCTCGGTGGGTTGACTTGCTAAATAAAAACAACAGGAGATGTCAAGTTCATGAGAAACTCTAAGTCTCTAACCCACTCAAGACCTAGAATGCATGAGTTTCTCACCCACCACTATGAATATGTAACATGTGCAACCACACACAGAGAAGAATTATTCTGCAAAACAGATACTATCAAAAGGACATTGTAACACATGGTATTAAATGGAAGTTCAAAACTGTGGTTACTGTTCATGCTTTCTCCGTCAGTTCGCTCAGATTTCAGAAATAACAAGTCTTAAACTAACATTATGAATTATCATACGAATCTCATTGTCCTTAACAACAGAGAAGTTTTCAGCAGCTCACTTCTAAATATGAAATATCTTCTAATCATATTATGATCCACCAGTAATGTTTATGCTTCCTCCATCAGTTCACTCAGATTTCAGAGATACCAAGTTTTAAACTGAAATTATGAATATCATATGAATCGCATTGTCCTTAATAACAGAAAAGTTTTCAGCAGCTCACTTCGAAATATGAAACATCTCCTAATCGTATTATAATCCCCCGGGCCCCATATCAAATTACTCATGTTTATTAGTCTACATATCCCTATTTTATTTCTCGGAGTAAGTATTACGACCTCCTGTGTCACTGTGTCCTGTATAAGAAAAGACTCCTATGATATGTTTCAAGTTCCAACCACCCTCACCTTCTTAATAATCTCAAATACTCCTTGCAGCAAGACTTCCCCATATTTGCAGAAGTTCAATCCTCTGGTTTTGAAGTACTTGCTACTACATTGGTCCAAACACAGGATACCTAGCATAATATTCGTTTCTATTGGAAACTAACACTTTAGAAGATGACTCCTACCAAGGCAAATCAAAAACCACATTTTCACGTCTTTCTTTTCGACCTGCATCTATTAACATTGACTTTTTTATTCTGTTAAGTTGTTGCTATCTCTTTCTAGTTTAACAAGGGTGTGTAACTCAATAGTTTAAGGTCAGGCCAATATCCTAATGAGAGAAAAAAGGAACAGCACAGAAAGAACTCAAGGCGCTTCCTCAACATAAACCGCGATGTCCTCGAAACACTAAATCCTAGAAAAGTTATTTCCCAAAGCGCATCTCTAAATTATGAGCCTTCAGTATTCTTGTGCTTTTTGTGAATCACATCACAATAAGTTATCAACTTCCAGATGATTATGTTATTTTGTTATTACTTCCAATTAGCATGTGACCCTGCCAGCTAAAGAACCCTCACTAGCTAACACGGCTGCCACTCATTTCTGATTGCCCCACTGTCACATTTTTAACTTCGTATTAGTTCAAATTTCATAGCTTTCATCTACTTGTTATATAAAGAACAACACATTCATTCATTGGTGGAAAATGCACCGATATGGTCATATGGAGCTCCCTGTAAATAATTTTAACATAGATATGCAGTAGCAAACAAGAAAAATCACATTTTTCCACAAATGGAGAAAGCTAAATTTCCATTTACGTTTCGTACCACTTCTTTGAGTCCCTAACAAAAATCCATTTACGTTATGTACTACTTCTTTGAGTCCCTAATATAAATTTCACAAATTTCTAGAAACTATAAGACAATTATTTAGTCTTGTAACAAAGACATGATGCAACTCATAAACTTCAAATAGTCTTGTAACAAACTTCAAATACATAGAAAGATAAGTGACGTACCTTTTGTACACGAGCAAGCAGGCGAGTGAGAGTGCTTTTCAAACTTCGGACTAGTTCAAGATTCTTGGTGCTAACATTCCTAGCCAGCTCATCTAACACAGGGTACGCATTCCTCTCCAGGTCAGCCACATTGGAATCCAAGTATGTACATACAACCTCTAATGCAATCTCTAACACCTGAAACTCAAAGGGAAGCTCAGACTGAAGACCTTCAGCTGCTTCAGCACCGACCTCATGAGTCTTGGGTTGTCTATTATGAGGAAGTTGTTGCTTTAGTTGTTCCACGAATGGAATAACTTCCTGACAAAGAGGATCTAGCAGCAACACTTCTTCAGCTGTAACTATAGCCTTTATAAATTCCAAATTGACAACCATTGCTTTCTCTCTGGCTGCAATTCCGATGCAACAAACAATCAGTATACATTTGACTTTAAGAAAAAAAAGTAATCACTGATCAATAACTATCAATATACATAGAAATCATTCCGGGTGAAGATCAGTCCTAGAAAGATTTATAGGCGTTACTGTAAAAGATCTAAAGATGAAAAAAACCCAGCAAAGGACTAATTGATACTCTCCTAGACAATCCAATAAATTACTTCTCAGGCAAAAAAATAAATAAATATCATACATGCCTAAAAACATTTCATAAACTGAAATCTACAAGACCAGTAAAGAAATTGGTGGACATGAGCTCTTTCCTGAATGCAAAAACACGAAACAGATACTGTTATAGCATATAATGGTCTAACTTGCCGTCAAGCAAATCTGAACCATAATTTGCATTGAGGAAACACTGTTATCCATTTCGTGCCAGTGAGCACACGGTAATATACCCTGTCCTGCAAAATCAAGTGAGATAAAACTTGCAGAACTTACATCCCCAGTTACTGGTATGATTATCTTCTTTTTTCCTAAGATTTACATATTGTTATTATGTGATAAGCAATCAAACATTCAATTCTATAATTAAAAAAACATCCATAACATAAACTAGTGTATACAGTTCTTTAATTTACACAATATCTCAGTATCATGTATTATATTCATATCAGACCTCCACTCAAAATCAAAGCAAGAATAGAAAAAAGGATGTCTTGATTTTACATTCTAACAGCAATTGTTCGTTTTGTTACTTTTGCTTTGCCTTTCTCGATGGAGTTTGAAGTTTTATTATTCACAGACGTCGATCAACCTAGAAAAAGATTCCCGGACAGTCGAGCATTGGATTGAGCGTGGAGATGTCTCTTCGGTCATTCACTTATGAGGAACTTGAACAGCCAACAGATAATGTTAAGGATGTATAGGAAGGGATACTTTTGGAACTGTCTACAAAGGGAAATGATCAAATACAACCTAGACAAACATTGCTGTCAAGGGACTAGAGAAAATGGTTGATGAAGGAGAAGGAGAGTGTTTAGATGAGATGAAGGCAACAGGGAGAACCTATTAGAGAAATTTGGTTCACCTTTTAGGTTACTGCAAACGGGGAACTAATGGTCTTCTGGTATAAGAGTACATGATAAACGGCTCCGTTGCAGACTTCCTCTCTAAGTATGAAGAACACCCATCTTGGAATGAAAGAGTGGAAACTGCTTGAAGATTTTTGGACTCCGTTGCCAGAGGCATTCTCCAATTGCATGAAGAATATGAAAACCAGATTATCCACTGTGATACAAAGCCACAAGCATACTCATGCACCAGAACAACGGCGCCAAAATTGTGGACTTCGGACTGGCTAAACTACCAAAGCAAGATGAGACATGTACACTCACTCCAAAGAGAGGAACTAGAGGGTATGCTGCACCTGAGGTCCTGAGTGATAACAGAGCATACCTATCACAGTGAAAGCAGATGTCTATAGCTTCAGGATTGTGTTACTGGCAATCATTTGTTGTCCTGATGTTGGAAGGGACTATAGATATTGGCAATTTTGGCACCAGAACAACGGCGCCAAAATTGTGGACTTCGGACTGGCTAAACTACCAAAGCAAGATGAGACATGTACACTCACTCCAAAGAGAGGAACTAGAGGGTATGCTGCACCTGAGGTCCTGAGTGATAACAGAGCATACCTATCACAGTGAAAGCAGATGTCTATAGCTTCAGGATTGTGTTATTGGCAATCATTTGTTGTCCTGATGTTGGAAGGGACTATAGATATTCCAAATCCTCCTAGTCCAGCTTCTTCTATTATTTGTTCTGCCTAGAGTAGGTTATAGGTATATGTTACTTGAAGTGACTGACAAGGAGTGTAAAGCTAATTAGCAGTCCTACTTTTGAAACCAAGACCAAAGACCCAATCAATTAGCACAATTTAGTCAATATAGTATTTGCTGATATATTTTTGTTTCCCGTTTCCTTTTCTCTATGCTGCTTCCGTTATGAAATTGCAATGCCATGTGTCTTTCGTATAAAGTTTACAAAATCATATCAGAACATTATTCTGATATGATTTTCTCCATTACTGTTATTTAGGATGAAACAACCTAAACCATACTATAAATCAACAAAATCATATCTGACTATCTAACTAAAAAATCACAGAAAATCAAATTAAAACCCTAAAATCAGAAAGTAAAAGAATTACCTAGTATATTAGAAGACTGAGAAAAGACAGGACCAAGAATTCTAAGGTCCCGAGCAGGAATCGACACCCGCTTAATAATAGCACTCTTATCCAGTTCAGAAACCTCCGATTCACCAAACTGATTAAACTTCATCCATAATCTGGCATTACCGGTCTTCTTTTTAGGTTTTGCTGAGGAAGTCGGAACAACTCCAACTGAATTGTTGGGATTAGAGTTGATAAAATTATTAATATGATCAGTTTGTTTTGGTTGCATCTCAGTGGACTTCTTATTTCGACGCCTTAAGATCTTCCGGGGAAACGAAACTGATCCTTTCCCCATTTCGATCTCTTTTTTTCTTTTTGTTCTTCTTCTTCTTAATAAAATTCAATCTCTCCTCTTATCTGTATCTATCTTCCTCTTCTTCCATAACCAGATTACGCCTACACTATTGAATAATTCCTATAAGTTAGAACCCTAGAAAATACTGATGGGGAATGAAGAGGAGACGAAGAAGAAGATGGAAACGTAACAAACATCTTCTCTCTCTTCTGTCGTATCTCTTTCGCAAAGTGTTTTTGTAATTTTTCGCTTTTAACCATCGCTCTATTTATAGTGGGACCCGATATATATTACCTAGAAAACTAGGAATCACTTCCGTCTGCGACCAACTCAATCCTTTTGTGATCAGCGGGTTTTGGGATATGGAAGATTAATTCCTCATGTTACACGTTACTCTTCCACCGCTCAATCGTTTCCACTTCCTATGAGATCAGGCTACGTTTTATTACGACTTGTATAAATAGGTTTCACCTATTTCCACCAGACAACAAGTTTTGGTCAGAGAACAACACAACATCCAGAAATCACCTGATAGTTTTCCATTCTGCTAGCCAGTTCTACTTTCTAATACAAGTCGTAAACAACCACACCTTCAAAATCAACGATTCTGGTCTCAAAACTTTCTTCGCTTCCCTCCCTAAGACCAACCCTTCTCCTTCACTTTGTGACCGAAGCAAGCCTGGAACGGCCATTTCTTGGTTTAGACCAGGATTGTACAGATTGATCTCTCGAATCAAAAGTACTCCCGTGCAGTGCATTGTTTAGGGTCTAGACTCGTTTCTCATCCACACAAAATTACCAAAATCGGCAAAAGCAGTTTTCACCCACAAACAATTGGCGACCACATTGGGAGAATTAATCTCTTGATTGCAATATCAATTTCCAATTTACGATTTCATTTTTCAATCCCGATCTCAAGATGGTGGAACTCAGGTCCGGATCAGCAACAAACCCTGAAAACACTAGCGCTGAAATTATCCTCGGTGTTAACGTTCTTACCAGTGGCATTAACATGCCAACTGTCAACACCAGCGACACGGAAAATGTTTCTTCGGGTGTTACACCTCCGATCACCAGAGCCAGAGCCGCTGTCGCCACCCCCAACGTTTCTTCAAGTGTGACATCTCCAACCGTCGCTAGAGCCGCTGCTACTCTACCATCAGGACGAGAGACTGGAGGATCCAGAGGAAGTCGATCCCTATTACCATTGTTGATTTGATGGAAATACAAGAAGTTTTTGCTAAGGCTCAGACGGACATGGACACGACTCAAAAGGAGCGAAACAATGAACATCTGAATGATTAGTCAAGGGATTGAGAATTAGGGCGTTAGATTGTCATAAACCAAATGTGACCAAACATCAATTGGTGGAGTTGTGTATTAATGCTTTCTGGGGACTCTGTTCACAAAACCATGTAATCTATGATGGAGCATGTGTGTGAGATTTTTTTATTTCTCCAAGGTACAGCGCCGAGATATATTTTCAAGCTCTCATCCGTGTTGCGTTGGCGCTTCGAACTTTGCTCCAGGAGCCGCTTCAACTTTTCGTTTCCAGAACCGCTCCGCTTCAACGTTTCGCTCCAGAAGCCGCTCCGCTTCCACGTTTCACTCCAGGAGCCGCTTCAACGTTCTCCCCAGAAGCCGCTCCGCTTCCACGTTTCACTCCAGGAGCCGCTTCAACATTCTCCCCATAAGCCGCTCCGCTTCAACGTTTCACTCTAGGAGCCGCTTCAGCGTCTCACCTCCAGAAGCCGCTCCTCTTCAACGTTTCGCTCCAGAAGCCGGTCCGCTTCCACGTTTCACTCCAGGAGCCGCTTCAACGTTCTCCCCAGAAGCCGCTCCGCTTCCACGTTTCGCTCCAGGAGCCGCCACTCCTTCCTACCAAGGTTCGTTCCCATAGCCGCCACTCCTCCCTGTCAAGGATTGTGATCGCAGCCAGCCAAATCTCTCCTGATCACAGCTCTACCAAGAACCGTTGTTGCTCGTTTGAGCTTCACCATAGCAGCAACCACTACAAATAATATTTCGTCCATGTGATGTTCCAAGCATCCCATTCAGGAGAGTACGATAAACTTGTATCAAATCACAGAGGCGCGGATTCAAGGTGGTACAATAAAAGTAAGCTACGCTTGGGGACTGAAGCCTCCTTCAGGTTTAGAAGTTTAAACGCAGTCACCGCCTTACCAGCGAATGCAATGGAAGCACATCTTCCATGAGGAAATAAGCTTAGGATAATTACACATGGGGACTTTTGTCACGCTGCTTACTCACGGGAGAGCCTGATACACATAAAGCCCAGTCATGCGCGATGGACATGCCTAGCGGAGACAGAGCTAAGTAACTATCCTTAAACTAATGTTTTATATCTATTAGGCATATCAAATAAGTTTTAAATCTCTTAGTGTTGAGACGTGTAAATTCCTCAACACTCGCTATTATGTTGTCAGGCATGCTGCCTCAACACAATCTCCTTTTGGTGTTGAGACGTGAAAATTCCTCAACACCACTATTATGTTGTCAAGCATACTGCCTCAACACATTTTTTCTCTTAGTGTTGAGACGTGTAAATTCCTCAACACTCACTACTATGTTTCTAGGCATGCTTCCTCAACACATCCTTTCCTCTTAGTGTTGAGACGTGTAAATTCCTCAACACTCACTATTGTGTTGTTAGGAATGCTTCCTCAACACATCCTTTCCTCTTAGTGTTGAGACGTGTAAATTCCTCAACACTCACTACTGTGTTGCTAGGCATGCTTCCTCAACACATCCTTTCCTCTTGTTGAGACGTGTAAATTCCCGAACACTCACTACTGTGTTGCTAGGCATGCTTCCTCAACACATCCTTCCTCTTAATGTTGAGGCGTGTAAATTCCTCAACACTCACTACTGTGTTGCCAGGCATGTTTCCTCAACACACCTTTCCTCTTCGTGTTGAGACGTGTAAATTCCTCAACACCCACTACTGTGTTGTCAAGCATGATGCCTCAACACACTCTCCTTTTGGTGTTGAGACGTGCAAATTCCTCAACACCACTATTGTGTTGTCAGGCATATTGCCTCAACACATTTTTCCTCTTAGTGTTGAGACGTGTAAATTCCTCAACACTCACTACTGTGTTGCTAGGCATGCTTCCTCAACACATCCTTTCTCTTAGTGTTGAGACGTGAAAATTCCTCAACACTCACTATTGTATTGCCAGGCATGCTGCCTCAACACACCCTCCTCTTGGTGTTGAGACGTGGAAATTCCTCAACACCACTATTGTGTTGTCATGCATAATACCTCAACACGTTTTCCTCTTAGCATTGAGACGTGCAAATTCCTCAACACTCACCACTGTGTTGCCAGGCATGCTGCCTCAACACATCTTTTCTCTTAGTGTTGAGACGTGCAAATTCCTCAACACTCACTACTGTGTTGCCAGACATACTGCCTCAATACATATTTTCCCTTAGTGTTGAGACGTGGAAATTTCCTCAACACTCAACACATCCGTGTTGCCAGGTAAACTGCCTCAACACATATTTTTTCCCTTAGTGTTGAGACGTGGAAATTTCCTCAACACTCACCACATCCGTGTTGCCAGGCAAACTACCTCAACACATATTTTTTTCCTTGGTGTTGAGACGTGGAAATTTCCTCAACACTCACCACATCCTTGTTGCCATGCAAACTGCCTCAACACATATTTTTTCCCTTAGTGTTGAGACGTGGAAATTTCCTCAACACTCACCACATCTGTATTGCCAGGCAAACTGCCTCAACACATATTTTTTTCCCTTGGTGTTGAGACGTGGAAATTTCCTCAACGCTCACCACATCCATGTTTCCAGGAAAACTGCCTCAACACATATTTTTTGCCTTAGTGTTTAGACGTGGAAATTTCCTCAACACTTACCACATCCGTGTTGCCAGGAAAACCGCCTCAACACATATTTTTTCCTTAGTGTTGAAACGTGGAAATTTCCTCAACACTCACCACTGTGTTTCCAGACAAACTGCCTCAACACATCCGTGTTGCCAGGAAAACTTCCTCAACACATATTTTCCCTTAGTGTTGAGACGTGGAAATTTCCTCAACACTCACCACTGTGTTGTTAGGCATACTGCCTCGACACATCTTTCCTCTTAATGTTGAGACGTTCAAACTCCCCAACACTCACTACTGTTGTCATAGTGATGACGGCTTCACCACCTCAGCACTCATCTTTGTATTAAGGATCACTGCGCCAACACTTCATGGCATCAGCACCCTGTGGCCAAGCCAGAAGTATGCCAACACAAGGATCATAGACTACTCATGCCTCTTGCCAAAGTTTAGTCGAATTTTCCTGGCAATCTCTTAATGTCTTCCCTTTTGATTTTTATCCTCATCTGTCACCATCTCATGCTTACCCCGCAACAATGTCACTGTTACGTGCTAAGCAGGGGACTTAATGTTGATGGTGGTTTCTAGTTCAAGGTTAAAATTGTAAAACCTCACATTTAATGTGTCGTCACTCTGCAAAGAAACGGGGCCATGTAAAGTGATGAGTGTTCAACCTCTCCACCGGCATATTTATTGAGTCGTTCAATATATTTACATGAAATTTATCCAGACTGGCGCATGTATCAACCATCCCAGATGTTCTGTAAATTTCGGCACCCTGCCTATATTACTTATTAATATAAGATTCACTGAGTACTTTTCCTGTGCTATGTTCCCCGGCAGAACTCTTAATATCGGTATGGCATGACGAATTTGTGTTCACCCGCAGCAGAGTAGCACGGATTTCCAAGTACCAAAGTTAAGGCCATTGCACAAAATGCTCAGACAGAAAGCACACTGCACTCTGTAAATAAGGAATTTTGTGGCAGCACACAAAATCCAATTAATTTTGTGATAACTCACAAAAAACTCATGAACCTGACTAATTTGAAAAATTAGGGTTTTTACGCCCTGCGCAGTATATTAGACCCCGTTGGTTGAAATTACGCTTAAGCAACTAAGCAAATGATCCACCGCGGATTAATAAGGTGCAGAGTCCAGCCCAAAATCAGAAAACAAAGAGTAGCGGAGCCACGAAGAAGGAGCAACAATGAGAGGAAGCGTGGCCACAACACATGCCATATGGCGCCACTTGGCCACGCCCCATGTTACCTAACCGACCCTACTCCTTTATCGGCCAATCAGGTCGCCTTAAACCTGCCACACTCCCATGAATTGTGGTTGGGACCATACTTGTCGGCCATATTCCCCATCGACCAATCAGGTCGCATTAAACCTGCCACGCGCACCAAAAGGGTAGTCACTCCCATGCTTGGCTGGCTCCCTACTTTCATTGACCAATCAGGTTGCTCTAAACTTGTCACAGCCTTAAAAGAGGTGGAAATTGTATCAAGAGGTCGCCATATTAAGTTGGATTCCCAAAACCATGCCAACATACTAACGACATGCCAAACATGCCAAAAACAAACATGTCAGGCGCACATGCCAAACAGGCATGCCAAGTGCACATGCCAAACGCGCCACTTACCGCGATAGCACGCCAAAACTTGCCAACCCACTCTCCGTGTGTGACTAGCTTCACAACGGACTTCAATTTGGCTAGCCTGAACCCTAGGCGCGGCCATGCTCTAGTGGCGGTGGATGAAACCATAATTTCTAATGGTGGCCCAAAACTATGTCACCTCGAGCCCGCAACATGTCGCAAGTCGTACGGATTTAGGGAACCCTAAAAAAGGCGCCACACCATGGCCACTCGTGGAAATATATGTTCATGTGGATGTTTTTACATGGTGGCCTGCCTATGGCTCCTCCGGCATGACTCTGGCATCGTTTGTATAAAATTCCATGCCGCGGCCACCTACCGCATGCTACATGCCATATATGCTAATTAGGGTTTCGACATGCCAAAACCTAATTTAGGCAAAGTTGTCATGCCAACCGAGCCAAACAATGATCGACAGAACATGGGGATCAATGTGGCCATTAAAACTGATGTTACCACACCACGTTTGAGTCTAACACCAACGTGCCAAAATTTCAGTGGCCATGCCAGGCGCCACTTACACTATCGTGTCGCTGGCATGCACAAACTATGTCATCCACTCCACCACGCCACTGGTATGCACGAACTATGCCAACCATGCCACAATACCACTGGCGTGCGCTAAAGGCGCCACTGTACCATTATCAGGCGCCAACAGAAGGTACCCATAATCGACGGCTACCATTATCATGAGATACAATCTCAGCCATCCAAGTCCGCCACCGAGCTGACAGGCTTGTGACAAGTTTTAGGCGACCAGCCGCCTAAATCTAGTGGCCATGGCTACGGCAGGCGCCACTTGCACCACCGTGCCACTGGCATGCACGAGCCATGCCACATTGCCACTGGCGTACACCAAAACGCCACTGCGCCATTATCAGGCGCCAACACAAGGTAGCCATAATCAACGAATACCCTTCCTCATGAGATGCGATCTCAGGCACCGAAGTTCGCCACCGAACTAACAGACTTGTGGCAAGTTCTAGGCGACCAGCCAAGACAAGCCTAATAGCATCACATGTTATTTTACTGCGGCAAGCCTCTTGATTTTAACTTGCCACACGTAGCAAAATGCTACATGTTTCCCCGAAAACACTCGAGACATCAAACATGTCACAAACTGGGGGATGCTCATCAGGGTATTTGTCTGGCAGTTTACAACGTGCGGCGTGCAATACGCCCGTTATAAGAAAGTGTCATAAAGCGGGGAGGTTAGTAATGGTAAGAAGTAATGGTGTAAACGGATCCACCTCCTTCATTATGGAAGCATAATTCCTGACGTTACACATTACTCTTCCACCACTCAATCGTTTCCTCTTCATATGAGACCAGGGTACGTTTTATTACGACTTGTATAAATAGGTTTCACCTATTTCCACCAGATAACAAGTTTTGGGAAGAGAACAACACAGTATCCAGAAATCACCTGATAGCTTTCCATTCTGATAGCCAGTTCTACTTTCTGATACAAGTCGTAAACAACCACACCTTCAGAATCAACGATTCTGGTCTCAAAACTTTCTTCGCCTCCCTCCCTAAGACCAACCCTTCTCCTTCACTTTGTGACCGAAGCAAGCATGAAACGTCCATTTCTTGGTTTAGGACTGGATTGTACATATTGATCTCTCGAATCAAAAGTACTCCCGTGCAGTGCATTGTTTAGGGTTTAGACTCGTTTCTCATCCACACAAAATTACCAAAATCGACAGAAGCAGTTTTCACCCACAAACACCAATTTAACAGAATCTCAAAACATGATGAAAATCCTCCAGATATTTGGTCACTCTTCTGGGCAACTTATAAACTTCACCGAATCTGGTGTCTTCTTCAGTAAGAACACTGATTCAAGCCTCATTCCCTAAATCAGTAACTCTATGGGGGTACAACTACTTCAATTAGATGATAAATACCTTGGTTCACCTCTCTTCACTCATAGAAGCAAGATAACTTCTTTCAAACCTGGTGTTGAAAAGATGAAACTTAGACTTTCTAGCTGGAAAAATGTGCCAATGAATCCTGCAGGAAAAGAAGTGCTCATCAAATCTGTAACATCCTCTGATTGCATCTACCAAATGAACTGTTTTAGGATTCCCAAGAAGACCTGCAAAGACATCAACAACCTTCAAAGAGATTTATTTTGAGGGAAAAACTTGGAAAACCCCACTGGCTACTACCCCAAGGCTTGGACTGCAGTTTGCAAACCAAAAGAGTTGGGAGGTCTAGGCTTCATGAACATGGAATTGTTCAACAACTCTATGATAACCAAAATTGGTTGGATACTTGAGCAGGATAAGGACTCCCTCTGGTACAAACTCATGGATGCATAATACCTCAATGGCATAAATGTACTCAAAATGGACACCCATTCAAAAGAGGGGGACTCCTGGATATGGAAAGGTATCCTAAAAGGCATAAGCAATATTCAACAACACTGTGTCTGGAGAATTGGGAATGGAAGAAAAATAAAAATTTGGGATGGCATCTGGATACCAGGAACTTCTACAAGAATCAATAAACCTCAACATTTCCCTCACCAAATGGAATATGTGGGCTCTACTCATACAAGATGGTAATTGGGATGAAAATTTAGTGCAACAATACTTATGCAACTCCACTGCTCAAGAAATTCTTAATCTACAAACTCACACACAAGAGGAGGATAAGATAATTTTGAAGCTAAACAACACAGGAACATTCTCTGTCAAAGAGCTATATAAAACAAAGATTGACACCCTGTACAACAATGATACTCAATCAATAAACTGGGGAGCAATATGGCACTTGGATGTGGCCCCAGTCATCAGGATATTCATCTGGAAGTGTGCCTATGGGATTCTACCTAGTAATGCTAAAACATCTAGCATACTACACTACATTGACCCTCTATGTATTGTGTGGAATAGTGGGGAACAAGAAACTATGACACACATGTTTCTAAACTTCCCTGCTGCTCATTCAGTATGGCAAGAAATTCTTGGTCCCCATAATTCTCAGTTTGATACAATACTATCTTCATAGATTGGCTTAACTCCTGGTTTCAGACTGGGGTAGCCAACAAAGACTGCAGCATTTATGTCACTACATGCTGGTATATCTGGAAAGCCAGATGTGATTGGATATTCAAACAAGTTGAGCCAAAAGCTGTAGTTACTGTTATGCGCATTACTCAACATCTTTGCAACCATCATAGAATCCATCATCTGCCATAGCATATCATGAATGATTTTCCTCTTTTACCTGAGGAAAGTGGTTCATCCATGAACCATAATAACACTACTTATGATCTGGAAGTGCATGGATCAACTGGATTTGGAAAAACTATCAAGATCTGCACTTTACAAGACCCTGACAGTTCACTCTATTATACTGCTCTGACTATGGTTGATTTTGCAGGAAACATCATTGGAACCAGAGGATATCCAGGATACAGTGGAGTTTGGGGAACAGGAGGAGCATATTTAGCTTTCCAATGGGCCAAAGAAATGCAGCATACCAACATAGAAGTATCTGTTGAATCAATGGAAGTTCTCACTCACTTCAAATCTCTATACCATGAAGCCGTCAAAGGAAGATTTCATCTAAGCTACTATGAAAGAAACAAACATCAGGAGGATAATCATGCTATTGATATCATTCCAGTTACTTTTGTTTTACTCAAACTTTCTCTTATCCATCGCCTCCAAAATATGGATACTTTTAATTTAGCACTTTTATGTAAGAACAATGCTGGCAGGATGGGTAGACCATTTCCTGCAACTATCTTGTATCAGTCTTAGGCGCTTGCTCTTTTGGGGCCTAAGTTTTCCCATAAACAAAAAAAGAAGGCTATTATTGGGGCGTCACACTCCAATAGAGGGGCTTCACTTGGATTCTTAGTTTCCAAACAAGTGGTTATGGGATATCCTAATACAAATACAAAATGTCTAGATTACCCTGTAACTAAAATAAAAACTTAAAAACCTAATCTTTTATATTCTAATTCAACAACAATCGATTCAAGCAACTGAAGAACCAGAATTTCAAACTCCTCAACAACAACAACCCATGGTGTATGTTAGGTAATAATCGAACAAACCCATCTTTGTTTACTCGTTTTTGTGCTTAAAATAGGTTAGATTGAATGAAATTGAAGTAACATTAAGGTTCCAGTATGTTTCTGCTAGTGTTACGTCTAGGTTCGGTACTGCTTTTCTAGCCGTAACTTTAGTTTATGAAGAACTTACGGCCAGGTTTGGATTAATTCCAACTGTAAATTTTGATTTGCATGTAGTTTTACGTCCAGGTTTGGATTAATTCCAACCGTAGAAGTTGATTTTACGGCCTGTTTATTGACTAATTTTTCCAACCGTATCGAGTTACGTCCAGATTTATCCAAACCTAACCGTAAGTACAGATTACGGTTGGGAACGAAGCTTCAACCCAACCGTAACATGAGCAGTAAGTGGAAAAATCTAAACTTTTTTCTTCAATCTAGTTTTTCTTCCCACAAAAACTGTCCCAGAATTCATCAAATATATGACAAAATTCATTAATTTAATTATTATCTAATTAAATTAAATTAAAATTAACTAAATAAGAATTGTTTGGTCATTACAAATTATTTGAGATAAGAGATTTTTAAAATTACATATGAGTGATCCGTTTTTGTCCTATTAGGTGACGCCCCTTTAATGGAATGTGACCGCCCGATAATAACCTTCAAAAAAAAACAAAATATCTTATTTGTTTTTTAATTTTTTTTTCTTGAAAGATGAGAAGCAACCCCACGGGCGTAAAACTAGTATAGCTAATACAACCGTTAATAGACCAACTAACCAACTGACACGTGTATAATGGACATAACAGAAAGGACAACAATCCACGCGTAAATAAAGAGTGCAACTTAGCTTCGATTCAGTTTTGAAAACTAATGGAAAATCAATATTATATTACAGTTACCGAAGGGGCAATTGGGGCGAAGCGGCAGTTCAAATACAAATATCAAAATTCAATCCAAGACATTCTTTGTCTACCGCCAATATTCAATCCAAGCTATTCTGCACATCGCTATTTTAGATGTTTCCCATATTTACCCTCCTTTAACATTCTCTAAAACTCTCTGCAGATGGAATGCTTCTCCTTGGCCTCCATTCAAATGCCTTCTCTCCAAACAACAAGCACTCAATTGCCGTAACAACTTTTCAAGATGTGAGCGCGGACAACTATGTGCATCTTTCGCCTCTGGATTTGTAGTCAGGATCATTGCGTTAACTGCATCTGCTACTACTTCACGCTGAGACATGCCCAGTAAATAGCCTACAGGGGATTTCAACGGTTCTTCGTATGCTATCAAAGCAACACAAGTCTACAGAACAAGCAATGAAATAGAATCAGGACAATCTTTTTTGAGAGTAACATAGCACATCTTCAGCAGAATATTTCTGACTATCAGAGCTCGAAATGTTGTAGTTTCTCAAATTCCATAGCCGAAGTAGAATGAAAGAAGGCTACAAAAACTTTGCAATATTACCTTGAGTATAACCACCAATGAAGCATTCTTAAAGAACTTTGCAAGTTCAGCCCTTGCAAACTTAACAGCACCCTCAAGGTCTCCAACCTGCGTTTATATGCGTCAAAATCATATATGAGTTCACTAAAATCTACATAAAGCATCACAAAATAAATATTAATCACAAAATTTTGTACAACTCATTTCGTTGGAACTCTGAAATGAAATGGAACAAGTTTGTGGGACATTTCTCTATAAACAGTAGCAATTAATCATATGCATCAGATTGTGCCATTCTTTAAGATCTGAAATAACATTTCCCAGCTAATTACAGAAATAAATTGCTGCTTCGTGCCACGCAGAGCTGCTGGTCAATAACACATATCCATCATGTAGGCTTGGTCAAAAATCTGAATGCTACACATCCATGTTCAGCATTATAGCAACTACTGAGCGAGTCCAATCAAATGAGTGATCAGAAGATTACTCATCTCTGGTTCTAGAAGGAATCCATCATTGGTCTAATCAAAAGATTTCTCAGAACCCAATATGTAATCTGTCAGTTTGCCTAAAATTTAAAGGATCAACATGCACAACAAGTAATCAAAAATATAATATGTCCAGGATGCTTAGTAACTAAAAGACACAGAAACAAACATCCAAGATATTGTTAAACTTGTTAAGAAGCATCAGATAGCACAGTTCACATGTTAAAGGATAATCAAGGAGAACCAAGAAGTTAGTAACAAATGCTTGATGAATCTATCTTTAGTAATAGAAAAAAGATCTCAAACCCAACAACAGACGCCCTTTGCTTTTCCTATTTGTATTTAAATTTTAATTATATGATAAAATCGAGATAACTATGTAGCTTTCTTATTTTTCCGAATTTCCAAAGCAACAGTAATGATTTACAACAAGGAAAAACTAAAAAAAAAAAAAATCCTCGAAAACAAAAGGACTGATAGGAGGAGGAATATGCATCCTGGTTAAAACAGGGTCACAAATTGGGACTCAAGTTTACAAAGCATGAACAGAATAAATTATAAAAGTATAAAAGCTTAAAAGATGAAAAAAAAGACAAAATCAAAGCAAAACAAGGCAACCACCTGAACAAGTTCGATAAACTTCTGACAGTGAAGAAGAAAGCAGATAGTTGAATTCTCATCCTGCACCGAATAAAAAATGTGTCACATGATTTGCAGCTCCAGACAGCTGAGATATGAGCAGACACCAAAAGATGTTAAACTCATATTGGCAAATTAGGATAAAAATGCAAAATAATTCACGATTTATACCATTGGAACACCACAACAAAGATCAAGCTTTCATGCTCATGTTATTTGATTTTTGAATAAAGAAAAAGTCTTTCTTTGAGGTCACTAAAAGAATGTGTCACCCATCATAGACTATAATGGTACAAAGTCACCACTGACTACCCTAATGAGTAGTGCTGTGAATATTGATGCCACACCCTTCATTTGTTTCGTACGGTCATGAGTGGTTTAATTCATGTAGACTACATGATTATGTTTATGGACATACTTTCTTACATTTCTTTGCTTCGTACAATTCATTGCGTAAGCAATTAGGCATAAGCTTAGGCATTCTGGATAAAGTTGTTTGAGCCTTTCCCAAAAATCATAAATTTCTAAACTTCATCCAAGTATCACTGATCTCAACGAGATTCAATAGATATATCAAACCCTCAGGAAAAATGAAAATTCCAACTCCATTATCCAGAACCTAGCTCAAGATTTCTCTATCTATTAATATTACAAGATAAAAGCTTGTGTTATCAAGAGCGATATCATACTAGTATTGGCAAATTTAGTTTATAAAAGAAAGAAGAGAAAATGAAGAAAGAAAACAAGTATATTCCTGAAGGTTATTACAACAACTTTACCTCCACTATCTGTGGATACCATTCCCGAAGTTTCTCAAATGCGGCATCAATATCTCCACTTCTAATGAGCTTCATTAGTATAGGTAGTAAGTTAGAATCTGTAAATAATTCTATGTACAGCAGAAAATAAAACATGCAAGGCCATACTTGCTTTACCACTACAAGTACGTTGCTTATGAAGCACATCAAAAATCCATCAGCACTAAAAACATCTAAAAGACTACGGGGACAAATAGCTGGACAAAAAATGATATTCGGCGAGTATTTTACCAGACTAGAAGTTGTTCTTAGAAAAATGTTTTTGTTCAGCAGCCCAGTTTGAACTATTGACATAAATATTATACCAGCGTATAAAGCAGATCAAGACAAATAATATAAACTGTTACGTCAAAGCAAAAATAAAGTGATATGCACACAAGTGCAAATTGCAAACACCATTCAGTGTCTTCTATGCTACTCAATTTTAAGATGAACAAAGTGCATTTCTAAACTCTGGCCTACTGGTGCAATTAGCCAAATCAGAAGAGCAAAGGAAATAGATGATACATATTAAAGTTTAGCATCAAGACTCAAATAGCTAAGGCACAGGTTACTAAGTTGTTAACTGAAAATTCCTCCCTCTTCACTGCTTACATGAGTAAATCTGTGGCCACTTTACTCTGACAACGGTGGCCATCTGTGACACTAAGACTACACAACTAGCAATATTACAAAAAAAAAGGATGCACTATTACTTAAAGAACTACCAAATTTGAATTCACAAAGAGATCCAGCAAAAACAGATACCTGTTAGAAGACTTCAGGTGAAGATTATAGTATAATGATTATTAGAAAACACAAAGCGATCCTTTAGCTAAAACCAACAGCTGATTAAAGGCTCGGGTGTAATGATTTTTCTACTAGATAAGTAACTTAAGACGCGTAAGTTCTTTAAGAGGATAACTAGTCCAATTTCAAATACCACCGAGCCAGCAACACAGTTAAACTGATACTCTGAAGATACAAGAAAAACTAACCAGTCCCCAGTCACTTAGTCGAACAAGAAGTTGAAGAAGGTATGCAAGACTTAAAAATAACTAAATAAGAAAATCTGAAACAAGCCTAGAAAATATGCTCCTATCAAACAAGAAGCTATGCAATGCACAACTTAACAGTAACTACATACCTGGCGTAGAGTCCTTCTGTGGCCTAATGCATACCCGTCTTCTTGTTCGGTGGAGCCATTTTCTTGAGCTACAGGGACAGGCGAAAGGGTACTTCTACTTGACAAGTCCAGTGAATTTAGAGTCTCTTGATATCCATAATGTATCAAGTAGGAACGAATAATTCTGAAAACAAAACATGGAACAGTTAACTAAATCACGAAGGTACACGAGCAACCATAATAGATACTAATGAGTGAATGACAAGAAGATGTGGTACATTTCCCGTCCCCACACTTGGATATTCTTAGACATGAAAGAGTGAGAAAACCGCAATGTAATTACTATGCATCCATTGCATTGATGATTTGGCTGATTAGAAATGATTCAAGGTTCAAACGTACAGCATACTTATTTACATTAGAATAAAAAGGTAGTCTCAAGGTTACATATTTGCTGACATTATTACACTACTTTCCTCTTTCCAGAACAAGCTTCAGACTTTTCTTCGGTGGTAATGAATTATTTTGCAACCCGTCTATTTTTGCATGCACTAATATGACGCAGTATTAGCGCAATAAATTCCAATCAAATACATACCCATGACTAACATTATGCGGCAATGATATTCTTTCAATTGTCATCTGTTGCTTCAATCTTTCTTCCAAAGTAAATGCCTAAACAAAATAACAAGAAGACGCCATTAAGACCAATTGACACGCTGATGGTGACAAAGAAAAATTAATAATAACAAGAAAGACAATTATATTTATATGTATGTAGTAACCACCTATAGGCATTAGGTTTAAATAACACCTGAAATTATATCCCTTGTTAATCATTTCAAACACCTCATTATTAGCAGTGTAGTAACTTCAATAATAACAACATTCTAAGGAACTGATAATAAAGAACAAATGGACTTGAGAAAACAGACAGAAAATCAAACTGTAGCTTACCTTCAAATCAAAAACGTATGGCTTCTGTCCGAAGTTTACATTCACCCTAATAATTTACATCAAAATCCCATCAGCAAGGTACAAAAGGTTTTCTACGCATATGACACTAAAAATTAAGGAATAAAGGGGAAAACTAGAAGAGGATTGCATACTGAATGACAACTAACATAAGAAAGCAGAAATAAATTCAAAATACAAACAAAATAAACAGCCAAGCTTATGTGTCGGACATACTTGTGTGCAAGAAAAAAATTATCGACTACACATTCTTAATTAAGACATTCTCCTAACTAAAATTCTCTTTATGCACTATAAATGGTTCATAGGCATGTCTCTACACATATAAATGCTGTGTGAAACAAAATGTTTTGAGAAACTATCCGGTTCCCTTTTAAAGTAGGCAATATCGGAACCTCTACCGTAGAAGATCAATTTGGAACTTCTGACCCATGTGACTACAACCCGTCAAAGGTTTCCAAAGAACACACTAGAATTGTTTCTTTATATTTAGGGAAAACCTGGCATTCAAAGCCCTACTAGTTACCACCTTCAGAGTGACTGACCACAGACATGAAGAAAGAGTAGCATGTATGGCGGACTCTTACTACCAGTAACAGTTCACATAGTTCCAAACTTCGAAACTCCAAATGGAGAGTGAAGGTTTACAGAACATGAAAATGAACTTTGAAAACAAATTAACCAAAATGTCTTCCAGAAATAAATGATATAAGACCAATATTTATTGCTTTCTCACTGCATGAATTCAAGTACAGCAATATCATGAAGCGAAGGAGAAAGATCTATCAGCAAAGGAAAGCAGGCATACTCCTCATTTTGACTGTGAACAGCAATAGTGGGATATAAGGGGCCCTTCACATCCTTGTAAACTGTTCCGATTAGCTCGCCATTTTTACTGCACAACAACATCTAGTCTCCATAAGATCCCCCAAATGTAATTTATGCAACATCTGTAAAACTATAGCCGGTACTATGGATAATTCAGAAGTTGGTGGGCAATCGTCTTAACAAGTTTAAGGGAAAAAGAAAACAAGAAATATAGAACCGGCCAGCATAGAGGCATTCCCTGAAAAGTAAACTATACCCTATCAATCACTAACTACTGCAGTAATTGAAATAAGCAAATGCCTTACGTGAAAAATAATTCTTGTGATGCATAATTAATACCACCACCGACTGTATCACCAGCTGTGAAAGTCGGACCAAAGCTTTCACCCTTTCCATGTCCTCGGTAAAGCAGCCCATCATCACCATGATATCCGAAACTGTTTGCTTCCCAACTACCAAATGCAAGTAAGTTGTGTTAGCTATCTTAATGTAACCAAAACAAGGCACAAAATAATTGCCCAATAAAATTTCCCAGGAAAAATGAATGAGCAACAATCAAGAAATTTCCCAGGTAAAATGGATGAGCAACAATCAAGAAGTGTTATAACAGAGACACAACAAGCTTGCACATAGTTTAAACAAAGAACAGAGAAAATAGCAATCTGTCATTAACTAACTAGAAATTTGAAATCCTTACCCAGGTTGTCGTCTCATCTTGAAATTTTCGCTACTGAAACCAATAGCGAGTTGCCCTTTTGTTCCTGAATTCTTTACATAGATTTCAAAATAATAAACCAGTCTTTTGGACGGAGCAGGACAATTCCCTTGTATTACTCCAACATCATGTCCATGTAAACTAACATTTGTATACTGAACAGACAATTTGTCTGAAGAAACCACGAG
Source organism: Papaver somniferum (assembly GCF_003573695.1). Lineage (NCBI taxonomy): Eukaryota > Viridiplantae > Streptophyta > Magnoliopsida > Ranunculales > Papaveraceae > Papaver > Papaver somniferum. The sequence continues at coordinate 77,359,594 of NC_039360.1, forward strand.
AAATCCACCAGAACTATTGATAGTATTAAGATGTTTTGGAACTTCTTCTTCTTCTGTATCAATTTCATCTACATCTTTTCGATTCAATCCAAACATTGAAAGTTCAATATTAAAATTACCTTTAGTTTCTTCTTGATTACTAACCATTTGAACTTTAGTGATCAAAATCTCTCTTCAATCGATTTTAAATTTCTTTAGTGCGTTATCATTTGTTGATAGATGTAATAGTACGCAAAGAATATTTCCAAAACCCTAGAACGATTGTGATTCTGAGAAAGATTGAGATAGAAATCCCTAATTTTGATTTAAGATGTCGAAATCTTGAAAGAACTGAAAATTTGATCCAAGATGAAAAGGTTTAAATAACCACGCTGTGATTAGGATTATTCTTTGGAACCTAAATGAAGTCTAGAAACAAATGATGAATCTCGCGACGATGAATTTGTCTGACATTATGACCGCTTGAATATTGGTTAAAGTGTAGATAACCTTCGGGTTTAGGTGTGTTTACTTTGGGCCACCATTTTGAAGTCCAGGGGCTGGTTCCACAAGAGGAGAAAAAAGACAAGTCCTCAACTCCACCTCATGGGGATTATGCGTTTCAGACGACTCATGTTTTGCAAACACAAATCATCCATGAATATGTGAAATTCCCACACAAGTGGAACCGGACTGTCCTCTCCTCTCCAATAACCGTTTTTCCCTTCTCTGAGGAAAAAAAAATAAAAAATCTCCGACTTCACAAATTCTTATCAAAAAATTTTCCATTGTATTTCAAATCTACTGGATTTGGTCTGCATCTTTCAGATCCTTCGGTTAGATTTGGATACAATTAGTAGTTAGTTTGTACTATTAGATAAATAAATAAAACAAATTGTTGTTTCAGGCAACAATATTTAGGTTTTTTATATGTTTGTATTTGTTTTTCTCATGAATCTGATGGATTCTTCATGCTATTCGGATTTGTTTTCTGATAGCCATTATGGCATTGATTGGTGGAGTTGCGGCATCGTTTTCAAGTATGTTATGGAAGACGACGATCTACTTCGGAAATTAATACCGATATTGATTGTGATAGTGTCAATTTGGGCTTATTACTTCTTTACAGTGGAAGCATCTTACATATATGATGTTGATGATGAAGAATCAAAGGATCAGGAATCGAATCAATAACCATTAGAAGGTTGTCAATTTCGTTGACAAACTGTAAATTAGTACAATTTCGGTTTTTCGTTTCTTTATGTTTCGAAATCTGTAAATTTAGTACTAGTTGTTTCTTTTTGTTTCCCATTGATGTAATTGATACTGATGTTATCAGGATTCCTGTAATGGTGATTCTCCACCATCATGTATCCCTTCAAACCTCAGTTTTAATGAGGTAATTTAATAAACTATGGTTGTTCAAGCCTATCTTTCCTTCAAAAAAAAAAAAATTCCCACACAAGCTACGAGTGCAAAAAGTCTCACTGTAATGATCGGACTGACGACGGGATATCCATTTAACCAATCGTAATGCTTAGGAGGGATGCATTTCAATATCCAGGATCAATTCTTTAAAGCAATGGCAGGGTTGACGAGGACGTTAGTCATAAGATTCGTGCAGGATGGCGACTAGCGACTGGTATTTTATGGTTCAATGGGTAGATTTTCTCAAATGTATTCCGACTTCAGATCAAAAAGAGAAAATCCACAATGTTATCGAAAGAATAAGTGATCTATTATTAGCCTACGTAGTTTTTGAGACTTGTAATAAAAAAAAGTCGGGGGAACGGTATATTTAAAGCTATGATAAAGATTTAAATGTAGGGCTTTTACGACAACATTATTATGCAATTTAAAACTACGGTGAGGATTCATATTTTTATGATCACGAGAAGAGTAAGAAAGCAATCAAAGATTACGATTAGTCGAAACGGATGTAAGCATTTTATGGTTCAATGGGTAGATTTACGGTTCAAACATAATTCTAACTTAGATCAAAAAGTGGGAGTCCCCCATGAGATCGAAAGAATCAATGAAATATCAGCCCAAGCAGTATTTTACATTCATAAAAAGGAAAAAGACATGGATTGATATATTTAAAGCTATGATAAAGATTTCAACTTAGGGTCTTCACGACGAGATTATTATGCAAATTAAAACTCTGGTGAGGATTCTGATATAACGCTCATTGGTCAAGCATCATTATTTTTATGACCATTGGAAAAGTAAGAGAGCAAGCAAGAATACGATTTGTTGAAAAGATGGTAAGCGTTTTATGGCTCAATGGGCATATCTAGAGTTCAAAGGTAAATTTTTACTTCAGATCAAAAAGAAAGAATCTCCAATGCTATCAAAAGAATAAATGAAATATTAGCCTACGCGGTTTTTATATTCATAAAAAAGAAAAAAGACAGGATCTGTATATTTATAGTTATAATAAAGATTTCAACTTAGGGTATTTACGACAATATTATTATGCAATTTAAAATTCCAGTGAGGATTATGACATGATGCTCATAGGTCAAGCATCATATTTTTATGATCATTGGAAGAGTCACGATTAGTGGAAAATATAGGGAGCAATTTATGGTTCAAACGTAAAATTTGACTCTATATCAAAAAGTGAGAATCCCCCATGAGATCAAAAGAATCAATGATCAGCCTACGCAGTTTTTTAGATTCATAATAAGAAAAAAGACGGGGATCGGTATTTTTAAAGCTATGATAAAGATTTAAACTTAGGGTTTTTACTACAACATTATTATGCAATTCAAAACTACGGTGAGGATTTTGATATGACGCTCATAGGTCAATCATCATATTTTTATGACCATTGGAAGATTAAGAGAGCAAGCAAACATTAATCGAAAAAATGGTAACCATTTTATGGTTCAATGGGTATATTAGAGTTCAAACTTAAATTCTAACTTGAGATCAAAAGATGAGAATCCCTCGTGAAATCGAAATAATCAATGAAGTTTATTAAGTTATAATAAGTTTATCAAGTTTAACAAGTTTTTCTTTTCTTGTATTAAGTTTATTAAGTATTATGAGTGAGTCTATGTGCATCCCTACTAAATCAGGGGTGCATGCTCCTCCGTATCTGATAGGATATTCGTCTAATCTTGGTTGTTTTTTTCCTTAACAAAAAAAAACTGGCACTATCCCCAAGTTTCCTCTCTTTCTTTTTAACATTTTTTTTTTAATATATTCATCTCTTCAACAAGAAAAAGGCTCCCCTGAATAGTCTCTTGAGTTCAAATCTTTAAGTTTTAGGATTTGAATCAAATCAATAACTATACAAAGACGTCTTATCTTTTACTTTGATCTCATTATTAAGAATTTTTTTTTAATCGCGATAGGGTTAAACCTAGATGTCTCCTTTATATAGTTTTCAAATCAGGGTTTGCAATCCAAGTTACCTTGGTAACAAAGCATTCAATATTCACCGTTAGATGAAAAACCTGATTTCTCCAAGCTAATAACTTTCAACCGTTAGATCGAAACTTAGCTTGCCACACATAAATGAAATGTATTCATTTAGGTTTGAGTAATCGTACCTAAACGTGTACACTTAGTTGGTTCACAAATAGTTAAACAATGGTTAGCCATATGAGCATTTTCATATTAATCGTATTCATCTTTCTCATAACTAGTTCAAATGACTCATAAGAACTAGTTCAAGAGTTGTTCAATTGCTTAGGTCTTTATTCATAGAAACAATTGAAACAAAATCGGTTTGATTCACTTGAATCAATTCATGAACAATATAGCCACGGTTTGCAAAGATTGCATTCCTTATAATTTTAAGGAAATATAGCCAATTTTAAGCTCATGAACTACCGATTTGAGAAATAACGATCTTGGGTACACGTACGGGTATGCGTACCTTAGCTACAGGATTTGAGTTTATAAATTCAGCAGAAATTTTCGGTTCGAAAACATTCATGGGAGTACGGGTATGCGTACCTAAGGCGACTGGTTTACTAGTTTGCAAACTTACAAACTCAGCAGAAATTTTCGGTTCGAAAACTTCCGCAGGTACGCGTACTCAACCTGTCTCCTTCACCAATACCGCATGCACACATATGCACGCACTTGGTTTCCAACACATGGATTTATACACTAATGTGCGAACACACTATATATGCTTATATCCATAGCTGGTAATCTCAACTCTACATTTCAATCATTGAAACATTAATTTATAATGTTATAACAATCGTTATTCACGACTATCATCGTCAAAGCTATTTTCAAGATTGAAACGTCATCATGACTTTCATCACGGGTAAAGATGAAAATGGTTAAAGCAAAAGCTCACCAACACATATTTCGAGAAAAAGATAGCGAGTAAACTCGGTTCGAAATAGCAAATGTGTATGTATGAAAACTATCGTACTTATACGACTTTGTCTCAGGGACGAAATTCTTTAAAGGGGTGAATATTGTAACACCCCGTGTTTTTAGCGTGGTTCATGCTCAGAGATGCGCCATAACTTGAGATGAAGCTTCATGCAAAGCTTCCGTTGCGTAGTAAAAGGAGCATTGACCTAGGCCAATATGCTGCTAAATATGGCATATCACATGGGCATATGGGTCAAGGAAAATATGGCACCAAGAGGGTGTAAGTTGTAAGCAATATGGCCAAAGACCAATCTTGCTTCAAAAGATGCATTAGGCCAGTTGGGTGTGTTAGAGCATAGCTCGGTCAACCGTGCATGCGTTGCTATCTCAAGCATGTTTGTCAATGTTAGTGATCAAAACTATGAGTCTTGATTTCTAGCCTACATAGCTATGTCTCGGACTAGGATAAAAAAGTGTAGTTTAGCTCAAAGACTTCATGGAGATTCATCATACAACGACGAAGATCTATACAAGGAACCGTGGAACTTCATCAACAAAAAGGTATGTGGAGACTTGAACTTATCTATCACTCAATAGTCTATCTCTTCTATCTCCTACTTCTTATGAGACAAAAAGTCGTATGTTATATAGACTAGATCATACACATTTGACATTTCGAGCTGAGCATTCATTGCTTATCTTTTTCTCGAAATAATGTGTTGGCAAAGCGTTTCGCTTTGATCAAGTTTATCTTCACCTAGTGACGAAAGTCATGAAAAGTTTCAATCACTTTGAGAATTGCTCTGACGTGAATCGGTCTGTGAATAACGGCTACACAGCGTCCTCTGATAATGTCTCAATGATTAAAATGACAGTTTAGATTACATAACCATGTATTCCTTGAACCGAAGTTTTCGAACTTTGTTGATCAAGAAAATCGGAAGGATTGTGGAATTGGCTTTCCAAGTCCGCGAACTCAGTCCGCGAACTGTCGGAAGTTCTCGACCGAGAATTTCTGCTGGATTTTCCAAAACTCGTTTGTGTGCTTAGTCCCCAAACTTAGTTCGCGAACTTTCGGAAGTTCTCTTTCCGAGAATTTCTGCTGAGTTTGGAAAACTCAACCGATTAACTTAAGTCCGCGAACTTGTTTGTGAACTTAAGAAGTTATGATCTAAAGATGTGCTCTGAACATGAAACATTAAATTACTAAGGAATGCTTTATGCAAACCGTGGCTATAATGTTCATGAGCCGATTCAATCGAATCGAATCATCTTTGTTTCAATTGTGTCTTGTGTAGTTACATAAGATCTCATAGCAATTGAACAACTCTTTAACTAGTTAATTTGAGTCAATTGAACTAGTTATGGTGAAGAAGAACAAGGTTAATATGAAATGCTCATATGGTTAACCTTTTGGGTTACTATGTTGAACCAACATACACGTACACGTTTGGGCATGGTTTTCGCAAACCCAATAAACGTTTACCCAAGTGTGTATGACAAGCTAAGTTTTCGATCTAACGGTTGAGAAATATTAACTTGAATCTAAATCAGGTTTTCATCTAACGGTGAATATGGATTGCTTTGTAACTAAGGAAAAACCCTGATTTGAAGGCTATATAAAGGAGACATCTAGATTTGAGCAAAACTAATCCCCACACGTCCGTGTGATACTAGTGCGCTCGCTAGAGTCGATTCTCCTTTAACCTTTGGTTTTCTTCTCTAAAACCAGGTTAACGACTTAAAGACTTCATTGGGATTGTGAAGCCAGACCAATACTAATTTTATCGTAATTGTGTGATCTGATCTTGCATCTTCTATCGTACGAGTACAACCGATTGATTAGCTTGAGATCATGAGAGTTCTCCGATAGGCAAGATAAAGAAGTCACAAACATATTCGTCTCATTGTTTGTGATTCCTCGACAAACCGCCTGTGTAGTCAGGAAGGATTGTAGAGAGGTGATTGATTAATCTAGGCTGTTCTTCGGGAATATAAGACCGGATTATTAATTGGTTCCTGCTCACCTTGATTTTATATCTTATGACAGAACAAAACCTAGGGTTTATCTGTAGGATACAGATTTATCCTTTGATATACTTTTCTATGTGAGACAGATCTGCTTATTATCAAGTCTGTGATTTTGGGTTGCAGCAACTCTTGGTTGTGGGTGAGATCAGCTAAGGGAATCAAGTGCGCAGTATCCTGCTGGGATCAGAGGCGTAGGAGTACAACTGTACCTTGGATCGGTGGGAGACTGATTGGGGTTCAACTATAGTCCAGTCCGAAGTTAGCTTGGAGTAGGCTAGTGTTTGTAGCGGCTTAATACAGTGTGTATTCAATCTGGACTAGGTCCCGGGGGTTTTCTGCATTTGCGGTTTCCTCGTTAACAAAATTTCTGGTGTCTGTGTTATTTCTTTTCCGCATTATATTTTATATAATTGAAATAATACAGGTTGTGCGTTTGTGATCATCAATTGGAAATCCAACCTTTGGTTGTTGATTGATATTGATTGATCCTTGTACATTGGTCTTTGGTACCGTCCAAGTTATTCCATGTATTTGATAAAGACTCGCTATTATTTTTAGCTTGAGTAAAAATCAAATCAAGAGAGATATATTAACTCCTTGAGATACTTTTATCTAGATTGAGTCTGACTGTCTAGTTGATTCTCTAGCAAAGTATTTCGGAGTTAGTCCATACAGATTGCTAAGCGAAATATTGGGTGGTGTTGTTAGAACCCCGCTTTTTCAATTGGTATCAGAGCAGGCAAACACGTTTAAGACTTAACAAGTCTGTGTTTGTAGTGATCTGACTCTATGGACACAGGTGTTATCTCTATTAACGTACCACCAGTCTTCGATGGCTCCAATTACTTATGGTGGAAAATTGTTATGCGAGCTTTTCTTCAATCGCGTGATTTTCAATCATGGGTATATATGGTTAATGGCTATGATGCTCCCGTTGTGGCAGTCAGTGATGTAAACGTTCCCAAACCTATTGGTGAATATACCGTTGTTGAGATAACTGCTGCAAAGCAAAATTCCGACGGTTTGAATGCTATCACACATGTCATTACCCCAAATCTCCAGCATCATGTGACAAATTGCACTAGATATAAAGATGCTTGGGATATCTTAGAAACCGTATTTGAAGGAAACTCCAGTGAAAAGGAAGCTAGGCTTCAAAACCTTAATTCCGATTGGGAGAACCTTCGTATGGCAGATGAAGAAACATTTGATGAGTTTAATCACAAAGTGTCTGAAATTGTTAACGCATCCTTTGCATTGGGTAAGACTATTCATGAAAAGGACATTGTGATGAAAATTCTCAGATTGCTGCCATCTAGATACGAGTCTAAGAAGCATGCCATCGTTGAGGGGAATAACCTCGATAATCTTTCCAGAAACACCTTGGTTGGGAAGCTAAATATCTTTGACCATGAGCATACATCCAAAATCGGTAGGGATGTTGCCTTTAAAGCACAGAAGAACACTAAATTACTTGCCAAAGGTAAAAGTGTTCATGTCTCTGAGGATGATCAGTCTGAGAATGATTTTTCAGATGAATACCTTGACAAGTCGGTCTCCTTGATCACAAAACAGTTTAGGGATCTTCTGTTGAAGAGAAGTAAACGGTTTTCAAGAGACAAACCTAGGTCATCAGACAAAACTCACGGTCGCGTACCTCCTAAAAACAGGGATGCTGACGAGGCTGATGACGAGGACATGCCTCAGTGCTTTAAGTGTAAGGGTTTTGGCCATTTTGCTAACGAATGCCCAAATCGTAGAAAATACACTGGGAACAAAGGTCTAGCTGTACCACTTGATGAAATGTCTGAAACCTATGATTCCGATGAAGATAGGAAATCAAGTGTAGGGATCCTTGGTGAAAACATCGATTTTGATACTTGTAGCAATACATATATCAACCTCAATGGGTTCGGAGAAGAAGGAAACCCAATCAAGCTGGAAGATTCTCTAACTGGAAAATTTGTCAGTAATGTTTCAGGATCTACTGTATGTCTAGCTGCTTGCACATCTCAGATGCCTGAATAATATCCAAGTTTGACGTGCACGTTTTGTTCGATAAAGGGACACGAACTATCAAGGTGTTACAAATACAATCACCAAATAAGGCACGCCAACAAACTCCAACGAAGAGCAGATCGATTATCAAGGAAGCTGAAACTTGCTCAGAAGACCGCCAAGGTATGTGGGATCTTATCTTCATCTAAGAAGTTGGTTTCCATGGATAGAGTAAGACCATTTGAAAACAAAGTATGGTCAAATAGTTTTGATAGACAAAGATTAGAGGATTCCTCCCATGAGGAAAAAGATGGAAAAATCGTTGTTCATCACAACACAACTTGATTGTGTTGTTAGGAAAATCTTGTCTCATGTGCCTGTTCAAAAAGAGACAAGATTGAGTGTTGATCCAGGCTTCAGAAGAGTTTTTCCTTCTTTTCTTAGAATTTGTTATTTTTGTCTATCAAATAAAAGAAAGGGTTATTATCGATAATTCTACTCTTTATAGGGTTTTAGAGTTGGGCGTATACGAACCTGTCAATAGGTTTCGAACCCTACATCCCTTTTTCCTTTTGACATCCTATATAAGACTGCTTGTTGAGATAAGTGATTCAATCACACAAATCCAGTTGTTTATAATTGCTCTCAAAGCACTATGTCGTCAGATGGAAAGGATGTCAACATGATTGTTATGTCTTCAATCAAGGAAAAATAAAAATCTCCTGGTTCTAATTCCTTGAAAAGAAAAAGAAGGAATACAAGAAAACCCAGGGTTGTTTCTTCTAACTCTCAGAAGTTTTCCGATGTTCTTGATGAGTTAAAGGAAATAAGAAGGGAGATTTATGAAGTAAAGACGTTCGTGTCTAAATCTTTGGAAATTCAGAGGACCCTAATTCGACCTCTTCAGCCAAGACGGTTTGTGGGTATTGACACTTATCTTTGTGAACCTTATGTACCGATGGCTGTCGATAACAAGGAGTTCGGGAATGATAAAGAATTTCTCAAAGGAATTGTTGCCCAGTATGTCTTCTTTTTGGATTAGTTGGAAGAATAACTAGTGCTTTTAATATCAATGATTGTGACTACACATAGCTATTTTTTTTTCATCTTCTTATGTTTATTTTTTTAGGTTTATTGGTATTAAATTCTAAAAATATTTGGAGGATGACGTTATTCCAGTATTGACCGTTATGATTTTGTGATATTGCAATTTGATTATGGGATATGTATTGTTTGCGTCCGTGAACTTGAAGGTCCCATATGCTGTCAAAAGTAAAGTCATTCATAAATTGGTATTCGTATTAATAAAAGGACGAATGGACTTTTGACAATTACAAAAGTTATGCCTATGCAGTCATTTATTTGATGGAAAATAGGATAAAATCTTTTGTTTGACAAGGATAAAGTCTATTATATTGTGATGATGGAAAATAGAATAGATCCTTGTATGTTATCCACGGTATTGATATTCATTGATCCATCTTGTTATGTATTACCGTGAAGGCTCCATTGTGTGTCTTATGTTGAGCACGATACAACTAAGTCGATTTTTCTTATTGGCTTGTTGGTTGTTCCACAAGGTGCTATATGTCGAGCATTATGAACTAAATTAATCATATTGGTTGGTTATTTAGTTATTTGCTCCGAAAGTCCTCTTTTGTCGAGCAAAATCTTTTGACAATTAAATTGATTACTTTTGTGATTAGTTTGGTTGTTTGTATTCCAATTAGAATAATTATAAGTTCTCTTGTAATTAGTGTAGTTGAGTTTTCATATATTCCATAAGTTCTTGTGTTGAGTATATGAACGGTTATACTAATCATATTCTATTGGTTGATGTAGTCGTATATTCCGTAAGGTTTTCCTTATTTTGAGTATGTGAACGATTAAGTTAGTCATCTCCGTATGATTACCTTAATTGTACCTTCGTAAGTTTACTTATGTTGAGAACCTTCAATTAAATTGATCACTTTCGTGGTTTGATTTAGTTGCGTATTCCAATTGAATTAATCATGGGTTTACTTGTGATTAATTTGGTTGAGCTTTGGATATAGAAAATCATTTGTATGGCTTTTGGTGTCCATTTAAAAAATCTTTCTTTTCTTTCGAAATTAAGGTCGCTCTTGTTGTTCCTTCGGGAATGACATCAAATGGGGGAGAGTTCTTTTGAACTTGTGCTTAATGGTAATATCTTGCGGGGTGTGCGGCTGTGGAATTTTATAGGGGTTATCTTGTATCTTAAAACTCCTTGATGAATGCATTTATCTTCGGCTTTATGATTGCATCTAAATTAAGTTGGTATGTATTTTTCTTTTAGTCTATGAAATGTCTCTTGTGGAAATTTCATTATGATTCCGTTCTTGTACCTTTGCCAATTTTATTGAAAAAAAGGGGAAGAATATTGTAGTTCACACTACAAATACATATGGTTTTCGGATAATTGTGTAAGGGGGAGTGGTTTCCATGATCGAGATGAAGTATTGACTAAGCGGGAGTAATACATATCACCGTAGTGTTGTTGTTAAAGTCGTGATACAATTGGACTTTGATGTTTCATAATAATACTATGACACTGTATAATGATGATCGAGAATCTCGATTTCTCTCATTGTTATAGCTACGGATATTCAACAACGGTGATGCTAAACTTACAACCTTTGGGATCATTGGAGTACTTGGAAGGACGAAGATTTCAGGGAACATTGAAGATTAGACTATGGAATAGGAGCTAATAAAGTTTATCTTTTTTGTATCCCATATGTATTAATAGTTTTGTCACTAAAATTGACAAAGGGGGAGATTGTTAGAGCATGGCTCGGTCAACCTCGCATGCGTTGCTATCTCAAGCATGTTTGTTAATGTTAGTGATCAAAACTATGAGTCCTGATTTCTAGCCTACATAGCTAAGTCTCGGACTAGGATAGAAAAATGTAGTTGAGCTCAAGGACTTCATGGCGATTCATCATACAACGGCGAAGATCTATACAAGGAACCGTGGAACTTCATCAACAAAAAGGTATGTGGAGACTTGAACTTATCTATCAATCAAAAGTCTATCTCTTCTATCTCCTACTTCTTATGAGACAAAAAGTCATATGCTATATAGACTAGATCATACACATTTGACATTTCGAGCTGAGCATTCATTGCTTATCTTTTTCTCGAAATCATGTGTTGGTAAAGCGTTTCGCTTTGATCAAGTTTATCTTCACCTAGTGACGAAAGTCATGAAAAATTTCAATCACTTTGAGAATTGCTCTGACGTGAATCGGTCTGTAAATAACGGCTACATAGCGTCCTCTGAGAATGTCTCAATAATTGAAATGAGAGTTTAGATTACATAACCATGTATTCCTTGAATCGAAGTTTTCGAACTTTGTTGATCAAGAGAAATCAGAAGGATTGTGGAATTTGCTTTCCAATTTCGCGAACCCAGTCCGCAGACTCAGTCCGCGAACTGTCGGAAGTTCTCGACCGAGAATTTCTGCTGGATTTTCCAAAACTCGTTTGTGTGCTTAGTCCGCAAACTCATTCCGCGAACCCAGTCTGCGAACTGGCAGAAGTTCTCTTTACGAGAATTTCTGCTGAGTTTGGAAAACTCAACCGATTAACTTAAGTCCGCGAACTTGTTTGTGAACTTAAGAGGTTATGATCTAAAGATGTGCTCTGAACATGAAACATTAAATTAATAAGGAATTCTTTATGCAAACCGTGGCTATAATTTTTATGAGCATATTCAATCGAATCGAATCATCTTTGTTTCAATTGTGTCTTGTGTAGTTACATAAGATCTCGTAGCAATTGAACAACTCTTTAACTAGTTCATTTGAGTCAATTGAACTAGTTATGGTGAAGAAGAACAAGGTTAATATGAAATGCTCATATGGTTAACCTTTTGGGTTACTATGTTGAACCAACATACACGTGCACGTTTGGGCATGGTTTTCGCAAACCCAATAAACGTTTACCCAAGTGTGTATGACAAGCTAAGTTTTCGATCTAACGGTTGAGAAATATTAGCTTGAATCTAAATCAGGTTATCATCTAACGGTGAATATGGATTGCTTTGTAACTAAGGCAAAACCCTGATTTGAAGGCTATATAAAGGAGACATCTAGCTTTGAGAAAAACTAATCCCCACACGTCTGTGTGATACTAGTGTGCTCGCTAGAGTGGATTCTCTTTTAACCTTTGGTTTTCTTCTCTAAAACCAGGTTAACGACTTAAAGACTTCATTGGGATTGTGAAGCCAGAGCGATACTACTTTTATCGTAGTTGTGTGATCTGATATTGCATCTTCTATCGTACGAGTACAATCGATTGATTGACTTGAGATCGTGAAAGTTCTCCGATAGGCAAGATAAAGAAGTCACAAACATCTTTGTCTCACTGTTTGTGATTCCTCGACAAACCGCATGTGTAGTCAGGAAGGATTGTAGAGAGGTGATTGATTAATCTAGGTTGTTCTTCGGGAATATAAGACTGGATTATCAATTGGTTCCTTTTCACCTTGATTTTATATCTTAAGACGGAACAAAACCTAGGGTTCATTTGTGGGAGACAGATTTTTCCTTTGATAGACTTTTCTGTGTGAGACAGATCTGTTTATTATCAAGTCTGTGATTTTGGGTTGCAGCAACTCTTGGTTGTGGGTGAGATCAGCTAAGGGAATCAAGTGCGCAGTATCCTTCTGGGATCAGAGGCGTAGGAGTACAACTGTACCTTGGATCGGTGGAGACTGATTTGGGTTCAACTATAGTCCAGTCCGAAGTTAGATTGGAGTAGGATAGTGTATGTAACGGCTTAATACAGTGTGTATTCAATCTGGACTAGGTCCCGGGGTTTTTCTGCATTTGCGGTTTCCTCGTTAACAAAATTTCTGGTGTCAGTGTTATTTCTTTTCCGCATTATATTTTATATAATTGAAATAATACAGGTTGTAGGTTCGTGATCATCAATTGGAAATCCAACCTTTGGTTGTTGATTGATATTGATTGATCCTTGGACATTGGTCTTTGGTACCGTCCAAGTTATTCCTTGTATTTGATAAAGACTCGCTATTGTTTTTAGCTTGAGTAAAAATCAAATCAAGAGAGAGATATTAACTCCTTGAGATACTTTTATCTAGATTGAGTCTGACTGTCTAGTTGATTCTCTAGCAAAGTATTTCGGAGTTAGTCCATACAGATTGCTAAGCGAAATATTGGGTGGTGCTGTTAGACCCCCACTTTTTCAGGGTGGCTGGCCTAGAACAAAGTAGCGCTACAACGGCGTATTACGCAGGTCATTGGTCTATGGACAATATCACAACATGCCAGAGCAGGCTGGCCTTGGGAATGCATAGTTGTCACGGCTAGACATTGGAATGGGATATGGGACAAAGACGAAATACAACCATCACGACCGTACAATGGACCTGTCTCGGGAAATGTTCAGCCGCCATAGCCGGGCATTTGAACTGGCCTGTGAGCCAGAACTGAATGCACCGCTATCACAACTGTACATTGCAGTTGGCCAAATAGTAAGGTGCATCCATCACAGATTTGAGAGTTTATGAATTATTTTTGCTCCCCTAATTTAAGTTGTAAAAATGTCAAGTTGACATATATAGGGAGGGGTAGTTGGTTGAAGGTACATATGCGGACTATGCACCAAGTAAGCATTATATCTTAGCCGGAAGAGTATAAATGATGCCTAAGCCTCATTTATAGCTGCGTAGCCTTTCCAATAGAGCGTCTTAAGCATGAGCATCACTATGCCATGCCGCAAACCAAGTATTCATCACTCAGATGCATTTTGATGGAATGACCTATACGGACTAGGCCATTACCATTATTGTTTGGCCACGACCTTGCAAACGAGTTGGATTAAGTTTCTTGTCCCTTCGAGGATGAACTACGGTCTGTGCTTGATCCTTTTAGAGTAAGGAATGGTACATAGGCAGCCGAAATGAGTTGCAGCATTTCCGGTCCAACACTTTGTCGCTCATATCATCTAATTTAGATGTAATTGCGGTATTTTGGCCTCTCATATCATCTGGCTCGGTAGCTCGATGCAAGATATGATTGTGGCCAAACTTGATGAGGCAAGTTGTATTCCATTCCTTGGATGCTCATACATCATATCAAGACATTCGACATAGGCATGTACCAATGGAGCATTGGGCATGGCCTGAAAAGTAAGCTAGATCGATATGCAAGTTAGCGGAGCTTGCATAAGCCTAAGGAAAGTACGGCAAGAGCCTGATTGATGCACCCTTGGCACAAGCAAGACAAGTGCATGCTCTCACCAATGCCTAAGCCGAGTAAATAAGTGGAATTAGGCCTCCTATGGCCTACGGTCAAGTCCAAGGCATGCCTTATGCCTGTACAAGACTCGGAAGCCAGTGATGCATGCAAGGTGCATTGGCCATAGCCTTCAAGTATTTAAGCCCTTCGCAGAACAAGGGTAAGTTGGAACGGTGTGGAAGCTAAAATAGCTGCATCATGCTCCACGAGCATGCTTGCAAGGGAAAATGGACGTGCATTTTCCTATCTTTAAGTCCCGCGATGTAGCATCATCATGGCGCACCGGGGGAGTTATGGCCTGCGCGCCCAGACGCACTAGGCGTAATTTTCCGGTCCGTCAAATTTAGTATACCAACGATATTACTTTCATCGTCCCTCCCTTCCTTTTCTTATCACATTTAGGGGTAAATTCACATTTTATTCTTTTTTCAATCTTGGGGTATCTACATTAAGTCCTCTGGTTGTTTGGTTAGTCGTCAGGCTATCCAGCAGTAATATATCCCAGAATTCTCGTTAAGTCCCCAGGCACCACGAAAATCCACTTTGATTTGTTCTTGTCATTCACCATCTCTTCCTTGGTCTCTTGACTTCACTCTAAGGAGAAATTCCTGCTTTCTCTCACCATATTATTATAGATCTTCTGATGATCTCTTCATATTGAGTACCCTTACATACGCTTGAGTGACTTCCATGACACGGTGACTTCCCTTAATTTTGGTGATGATATAAGTCCTGAGCGATCACCAAAGGTTTATCGATACTTTCCAGTTGTTTGATCATCGAAATTATATTGATGTTTGCCATTTGTTTGTTGACGTTTTTATTCGCGTCCTTCACATCGTTTTGATGGATATGAATCCCTACACCCTTGGTAGCCTAAGAGATTGGTGTGTAGTGTCAAAATATATTATTCCTCTCTGCATACCTATGATGGCGGGACTCTACCTCTCTATCCACATGGGTTATCATACCTTACCTATTACCTCATATATGGTACTTAGTTAGCTCTCAGTGATGTAGCTTGGATGAATAGGGTACATCTTGTTTCCTTGATCCTTATAGTTATTATCCGTGCATCCATTTAAAGTCGAGCAGTTATGTGCCAGACCTTCATGTCGTGGTGTTTTGAGTTATTGTTATCGCTTGTACCCAAGCATCTTTTCATAGTACTCTAACATCACGACTTGATGTAAATCTCTGGTCCCCCTAATCCTCATTTCTTAATGACGTTAACCTTACCTTAACATCGTCTACTATATTTTTTTAGTCGCGCATCAAATCTTGCTTTGTACGCCTGAACTCTTACTCTTTCTTTTCTTGAGCATGCGCTTCCTTAACGTTCGCTGATCAGTCTCCTTCAGATAATTTTTGGGTATCTATGGTAAGTCCCCTGACTGTTTGGTTAGTCTTCAGGCTATCCAACAGTCACATGCCACAAAATTCTGTTGATTGCTAGTAGCATGCCCAAGATTTTGCTTCATTGGATCATTTTTCTGTTAAGTACCTAAATTTCGAGTGTGACTCTTGCATAATAAATTATGTGGATACACACAAATTATATTGGGTGGTAATTTCATCTCACCATGTGTTCCGCTAAACTTTATGCGACATGACATCTCTATTTCTTTTCTGACAACAGTCGTAGATTGACAACTTGATATTGTCGTGTTCTACTTCCTCACATTTGCTCTGTGCTGCGTCCAAGGCTTGGACGTATGTACCACTTGATCGTTCACTCCTTCCTTGCCATTGACTCTTGTTTTGAGGTAAAAACTGATTCTTCTGTTTTTTGGTAAATTTGAGTGTGTTGATGAGAAACGAATTCAAACCCTAAACAAATGCACTGCGCGGGAGTACTTTTTAGATTCGAGAGATCAATCTGTAAGACTCTGGCCTAAACCAAGAAATGGCCGTTCTAGATTCAATTCGGTCACAAGGTGAAGGAGAAGGGTTGAACTTAGGGAGGGAAGCGAAGAAGGTGTTTGAGATCAGGATGTTGAATGAAGCTGTGGTTGTTTTATGACTTGTATCAGAAAAATGGTTTCTGGCTACTCGTGTTTATAACCCCTTCCGTTCTATTGTCGAAATAGTTTCAAAACCTATTTATACAAGTCATTTGAGCGCCACCATGATCTCGTAGGAAGTAGATTAAGTAGTGGAGTAGTGGGGTTGTGTAAGAGGTGGTGATCATCATGCGGTCACATCTTCGCCCACTACTCTCATAGTTGTTAACCGTTCGTCCTTTCCTGACACGTTCTCGTAATGGGCGCGTTGCATGCTGCACGCTGTAAGCCGCCAGACCAATACCCCAGTAAGTATCACCCAGTTTGTGACATGTTTGATGTCTCGAGTGAATGGGTCAAGTCATGAGACTTACTGATGCGTGTCGTAAGTGCAATCAAATTAATAATCTTATTTCCACACAATTAACTGGTAATATAATGGAAGTAAGGATCGTTCCCACGAAGAGCAGTGAGATTTAGTTGTCAAAGTGTCAAGGGGGGTTTTGTTTTAGATTGTGAACAAAATAAATAATCAAAGCAAATAAAATTGTATTGTAATCAATAAAGAGAGATATGATCGAGGAATCCTTCTTCGTATATAAACCGTCAATGAGTTATTATAATTGCCTACTCGTCGTTAATCATAGATTATCACCAACCGTAGAATAACATCTAAATCAGTGTTATCCCCTAAATTCCTTATATCACTAGATACAGAAGTTCTCGCCTACCAGATTCTATTCAACGAACCACCAAGTAGTAGATCACTCAAGGTGTAATCCAATCGAACGCTTTATCTTTTGTGAATTTATAGGTTGATCCTACTAGTTAGACTCTTAGATCAAGGTCCACTTTTTAGTGTTGTTTATACACACAATCGCTCCACAGAATCCCTCTACAAGGTTTTGTGTTCTCTACTTGTGTACAAGTTATTCGACGATTACTTATCTCCTAACTCAATACTAGCAATAGATTGAATCAACAAATCAATTTAGTTGGTCACCTAAACAATCTATCAATCAATCATAAATATTAATTAGTATAAAAAAAAGATAATCATATGAAGAACTTCAAAGTAGATTAATATAATAACTCAAATCTTGTTTACAACTTAGAATTCATCCTCAATCAATAGGTGTTTAACTACTCATGGATGTTTCTACATCCATGATATACATATGAGAAAAGTAAAGAGATAACGTTACGATTTATAATCGCTCCGTATGATGTTTCTTCTCTCAAAACCCTAACAATTTCGTGACCTAATGATATGATAGGATTTCACATAACCTAATACCTTTTTATATGTTTTACATTGCTTGGCGTTCACGTATTGGGTTCGGTTCAAGAACCCGACCCAAAATAACGAATTAACGTTCCCAAACGTGCCCTTAGGCCTTCCAAGGTGTGAATACATGTTTCCCGTTTGATAAGTTCGCGTACCCAGTGTGCAAACTTCAAATTCCAGCAGAAATTTTCGGAAATAAGTCTGCGAACTCGGTTCGCAAACCCAGTTCGCGGACTTCACTGTCTTTGGTATTCAATAAAAACTGTTTTGGCCACATGTTCTTCATCCGAACTCGGAATGACCTAATTCTTTTTGAATTCTTTTTATCTTTCAATTATCTTCAAGATGATGATGAGAAATCCTTAATTTGAATGAGTTAAGCTTTGTCTTTGGCCCTCTTGATTTTGAGCGTTTTGCTCCTTTTCGTCGCACTTCTTCCACTTCTCTTCGACTTGGGCGCTTGGATTCTTGGAATACTTCTCTTGCTAGATCTTTTCAGAACTTTATAGCTCATTTTTGGATGATTTACCTAATTGAGACAAATAAGAGAAAACAAAAGTAATAATACGAAAATATGTAAGAATAATAGCTAAACAAGTATGGAATAGACACTAAAATCATATGAATTATGCACTTATCACTTACCGCTAAAATCAGCACATAGTGCTTTTAGGTTAACTTATGAAATCAATATTTGCATAGCATTGCTTATATTCGATGTTTGTAAAGCATCGCTTTCAAACAAGCAGTTGAAAATAATCGATGTGCTAGATGCATCGTAGTTTCAGAGCTCGATTGAATCAGTCGCGAATTGAGCATCTTAAAAAGGGTAGCAAACCGACCACCTTTGGGTGATTGTTTGAGTTCCCTATGGGCGAACTACCACTTGATCGATGACTCCCTATGGAGGAGTGATGGCCGATGATCATAATGCTACTTTGTTAGTTTTCTGAAAATAAATCTACACCGTCCAACTAGGCTGGCGAAGTTGGATGGTCGTGATCGATTTGCGGCAGTTGTCTATTGCCGTTGACGCCATTTTTAGGGTTTAGAGGCTGAGCGGCCAATCCCCTTTTGGGCGAGCGATTTGAGGCTCTGCATACTAGTCTGAGTAGGTCGATCAACCTCGTGCAAAGATGGGTTGTGAGTGAGCACGTTGACATCTCCTGGGCCATCTAGAATTAGATCTAAGCCTCTCAATTAGGCTGGAGAAGATGGATGGTTGTGATCAATTTGCGACAATACTGTGTTGCCGCAAATGCCGATTAGGGTTTCGAGGCGGCCACATTTACCTTAGTTCGATCGAGCAATTTGATACGTCATTGATTTCCCGAAGATAAGTCGATCGAGTGGGAATAAAATTGGGCCGGCAGTGAACTCATGTGTACCTCCTTGATCGCGCGAAACACGATCTAAGTCGTCCAACTAGGATGGCTAAATTGGACAGACACGATCTATTTGCGATAGTTGTATACCACCGCGACCCAAATTAGGGTTTTGAAAATAGCGTGCTTGCCTTAGTTTGGGCAAACGATTTGTTGCTCTGCAGACTTGCCGCGGGAAGGTCGATCTGGCAAGGAGGAAGTTGGGCCGCCATTGTGCATGTTGGCGCCTCTTTGATCATTCCAGGGAAGATCTCAGCCGTCCAACAAGGATGGCAAAGTTGGACGATCATGATGTATTTAAGACCTTTTTTGATAGTCTTAGCTCGTTTGAGGTTTCTTTCAAATAGCGCGAACACCCATTTTAGGATTGACGTTCGAAGCGTTTAGAAGTTAATTAAATAGGACTCGATCAACTAGGGCATTAGTGGGCCCACCGGTGGTCACTATGGTGATTGCCTAGTCCTGTTAGGACTAGGCTACGCTTGTTGGATCGTGCGGCCGTGATCATTTCTGAGACTGACATTAACAGTCTAGATTTTCCTTAAGGAATTTAAGCGTGTTCGATCGAGCTAACTTAAAAGTGCGTCGATACAATATTCTCTTTGTTAGAGAGTGATGTAGCCCATGTGGGTACTTCCATGCAGATCTTAATACTGACACTTCGGGAGATTCACGCTACTCTGCTGAGAGTGAACATTTAATCGTCATGTCATGTCAATATTGAGAGTTCGGTTAGGAACATAGCATGGGAAAATACTAGGCAGGCAATGCATTAGCGAATAATGCCGGTGGAAGATAAAATTCACAGAATATTTTGGATTGCTATTGCACGCACTATTGTGAGCAGATTTCATAAATATATTGAATTGCTCAATACATATGTAAGTGAAAAGGTTTATGCACCGATCACTTTCAAATGGCTTTTGTTCCTTTGCAGGATGACAGCGCATTAAGTACAGGATTTTACAATTTTGACCATGAATTAAAAACCACCATCAACATTAAGTCCCCTGCTTAGCACATAACAGTGACATTGTTGCGGGGTAAGCACTAGATGGTGACAGACAAAGAAATTCACAATAGAAGTTCGACGCACATTACCAGGATAGAGGCTGGCTTGGTTCTTGAGTAAGGCATGTTTCCTTTCAGTGCACGTCAGTTATCTTCAGATAGATAAGTATCTACTTGATTGTTATCCTGCATCCTGATCCTTTATACATGGCAAGTAGAGACTCATTTTCTTCCCGAGGTCTTGCTGATTTGTGGAATATAAAGAAGACGTTGGAGCCTTTCTCCCATCACAGGGTTGCTTCTCTTCTTCGTTCCAGGTATTGCTCCCCGTTCATTGTGCGGTTTTATTTTTGATTGATGGTGATGATAATTTTTTTTATATATGTACCAGTTGTTGATATGATCATAACGTCCCTTTTGCAGTATATGATGGGAACTGCTGGTGATGATTACTCTTTTACTTCTCTAGAAAAGAGCTTTGAAGTCGACAAACCCAAGACTAGTATGTTTGATGAGGTTATTGCCAAAATAGATTCCCCATTACGCGAAGTTGGCAGTGCCATAGAGGGTATGTCTCTTCTGCACTTACGTATCATTCAGGAGCGTACTTAGGCCTTTTTGGCTTCTGTCAGTATGGAGGAGAAATTGAGACACGACGAAGCATCTCAGTCGACTAGCGTGAGAGCTGAAAGGTTTGCAGCTCGGCTAAAGCGGCGAAGGATCAAGCATGAGCGCCCTCCCACTGAAAACAAGTATGATTACCCTATCCGTAACGGAATCATAATTCTCGATTCTGATGTGGACGAACCGGAGCATCCTCTGAAGGATGTTGGGGGAGTTCCTGAGGGAGAGGTCGAAGTGCCTTTCCCGGAGGATACTGAAGCAACCGTCGGAGGGAATGCTGAAGTGGCTGCTGAGGAGATCATGGTAGCAGCACCTGGAGAAGATGTTGAAACAGCTCCCAAGAATGATGTCGGCGCGTCTCCTGGAGGGAGTATTGAAGAAGTTGTTGAGGGAGGCGTTGAAACAGCATCAGAAAGGGAAGTCGATGCGGCTTTCAGAGAGGATGCAGTAGTGGCTTGTGATGAAGGTGTTGAAGCAGCTTCCAATGACAGCTCCAGTGAAGGCACTGCTGATACCTCTAATGACTAAACTTCCCTTTGTTGCTTTCATTTGTAGTTGAGCGCTCTCTACAGTTTTGTAGACATTTTCTTCTTATATTCATTAGTTTTCTAGTTGAGCCTGGTTTTCAAATGAATGATTTCCTTTTTCGATATCCGGGACCCTAGCTGTAGTGTTCTCCAGTAAGGTTGCAATAGAATCTCTCCATTCCGTCGAGTCGTACATCCAAAGAGAATGCGACATTCGATGATGCGTTCTCATGTGACCATGCACTTGTCCTCATGATGATTGCATGTAACCCTTAAAACAATGAACGAGATGCAATAATGGAAACCAAAGATTGACCACGAACCTGTCTGCCCTCCAATTGATAAAGTGTTGCAATACGCTTAACCGTGTGGTGATCGAGAGGCCGCTTTATTATTGGAGTAGAATGCTTTTCAGAGTACGAAGTGCTTGTCCAAATAATTACACGATTCCTTTGCCTCTTTTCTTTCTGCGTGTATTTCAATGTTTCCCAAAAAATATGAGAAGTTTCGTTTTAGGGTTTTGTCTTTCTGGTTTGAACTGACGGGTAATGATGAGGGTTTAGGATTGCTCAAGACCTCGTGTCATGATTCAGGAGTAAAATATTTATAAAAGGAAATAATACTTTGATTAACTGACAAATTTAAACCATAATTATGAATGCAAGTAGTACAATCATTTGAGAGGAATTACAAATATTACATGAAAGGGGAAATTGCTTGAGGAAATACTAAGAGAACGCTGGAGGAAAAGGTAGCACAACGTTTTAGGTATTGAAAGGCTTGAGCCATCGTGAGTGAATTGTTACGTCTTACAGTTTGTCGACATTGATGATATTGCAGTAACCGTCTAAAATAACATCTGCCACCAGTTATGGCTTATCTTCCCTTTCTGTATGCGAATCAGGCTGAGCGGTCACCTTTACTGTCACATCTCCAACTTGGGACGTGGTCACCTTCACTACCATATCTCCAACTTGAAATGGATTTGGGCGTTGTACAATTACTTGGTCCTTGGACTCACCGTCTTTGACCAAGACAGCTTCTAAACTTTTGACAAAGCGTTTGAAAGGGCCAGCATCCCATTCACATCTCCTAGTGGCGGCTGGGTTGTTGATCGGAGCGAGTCCCCGAGACTTAGCGGGAGGGGGAGTTATTGGTTGCAAAAAGGGTTGTTCAATAAGACTTACTTAGGTTCGGAATCTTCTAATGTATGCTGGTGGGCTCTCTCCAAGTAATTGCGTCACATTATCAAGTTGTTGATACGTCAGCAGATAATCTTCGGGGTTTAACGGCTTGTTGAAAATCCTTTTAGGTATAGATATTGGCAAAGGACACACTCCTAGGTTTGCTTTGTTGTTATGCACCTACAAGCGCCCCAGAATCATATCATAGTTCGGGTAATCTTTCACAATATGAAACTTACCGCGTGTTAGAGCGTCTCCTATCTTGATTTCGAGGTCGATGTACCCGTAAGTGTCTCTAGATTCTCCTTCGAAATTTTTGATTATGGTTGGGTAATGAACAACTTCTTGCTTTGAAATCTTTGCAGCTTTCAGGGCCTTGACAGTGACAATATTGAAATCAAAAGCTACATCAATCAGTGTGTTGTCAAACTCGACATCCTTCAAGCGAGCGATGATTAGGAGTCCCCAGTTACATCTCGTGTTTCCCAGGAAGGATTGGGGTTCAGGAGCGGCTTCCTTGATTGGAAACAGACGCTTTCCTGATACAACACGGTTGAGAGCCCCAAATATGTCTTGGCGCTGCGCCTTAGAGAAATACAAAATTTCACATAAATGCTCCATCATAGACTGCACAGTCTTGTGGACAGAGTCCCAGAAATCATGCAGCTCCTGACAAGAAGAGGGTCTTTGTGAACTCCTTCATTTCCTAATTGAAGTTCTCCTGCATCCACCTTCTCTTTGAAAATACGCTTCAACTTGTTGCAGTCACTGGTTGGGTGATTGACAAATCTGTGATAACAACAATATTTGGGATTCGCCATCTCTTCTTCAGTTGGCGGACATCTGAGAGGAGGTAGCTTGATGACGTCATCTTGAATCCATGCTTCCAAGAGTTCAATGACCTCATTTATTAGAAATGGGAAGTCTGGAGCAGCATCTCCAGTTTCAGGAGTCTTACCCGCGGATTTCCGCGGTTGAGTTGTCTGCGTCAGCGCTGCGCGCTTAGGTTGTTGCTCCTTTGCTGGAGCTTTTCTTTTCCCTCCTTCACCTATCACACCTACATAAGGACCGATGTTGTATTTCTTGTTGATGAGAAGTCTGTTTTCTCGAGTTTCGCGTGCATCCTCACCCCTGACCGGTCTGGTTCTTTCTAAAAGCGTTGGTGCGGTTGTAACCGATCGCTTAGCAGCTTCATGGAGTTCGGATAGCGTTTGGAAGCGCAGGTTTTCCAGTAAAGCACGATAGATGGGAACCATACCGTTAATGCACGATTCCACCAGTTGATGTTCGGTCACATTTGGGTCGTGACAATCCAAATCTTGAATTCTGAATCTCTTGACGTAATCATTTGGATGCTCGTTTTTTCGTTGAAACATTCTTCCCAAGTCTGAGAAAGTGATTTTCTCAGACACGAAGAAATACTTTTTGTAAAAAGCGGTGACCATCTCACACCAGTTTGATATGTTGTTTAGTGCGATGTTGTTGTACCAGGTGTACGCTCTTCCAGTAAGCGACTTTGAGAACTCTTTCAGGCGAAGGACGTGGTTGTATTCGTGCTCTCCCAAAGACTCCAGAAAATGAGAAATGTGTTCACGAGCGTTACCAGTACCATCATAAAGGGAAAACTGAGGAGAGGAACAATTTGCACATCAGTAGGATACGGAGGCTGGTGTTGGTGCAGGTCCACCGGGTTTTCCTTTCCTCGATTTTGGAGAAGTCGTTCCAGATCTTCACGCGTGATGAAATTGGATGGCCGATTCCTTTCTCTTGAGCGCTCAGGAGTAACACGAACTTCCTCATCTATGAATGCACACCCTGTTGAAGTGCTTGCGCCAAGAGTGTTGAAGGTACTCCTTATCAGTTCCATGGGCTGACGCGGCTCTTGTGATAGTCATTCTATTAGCGTCTTGAGGAAAGTGAGTACCTCTTTCTGAGTTGTGTCCATGTCCGTTTGAGCCTTAGCGAGAACTTCTTGCCTCTCCATTAAATCGACAATGGTAATAGGGGGTTGGCTTCCTCTGGCTCCTGCAGTCTCTCATCCTGATGGCTGAGTGGCAGTAGCTCTAGTAACAACCGGGGGTGTTACGCTCGAAGAAACATTGGGATTGGAGGCAGCGGCTCTGGCTCTGGTGAATGGAGGTGTCACGCCTAAGGGGATGTTTCCTACGCCGCCAGTGTTGGTGGTAGTACCACGAGATGTATTTTCCGTGTTGGTAGGCGGTACGTTGGTGTCACCGGTAGGAATGTTGACAGCATGGGTGTTGTCAGCGCCAGTAACATCAGGATTTGTCGCTGATCCAGACCTAAGATCCACCATCTTGAATTCTTTGAGAAAATTGAAATGAAATTGAAAACTAATCTTGCAACCGAGAGATTAATCTCCCACTGTGGTCGCTAGTTGTTTTGGGGTAAAAACTGATTCTTCTGTTTTTTTGGTAAATTTGGGGTGTGTTGATGAGAAACGAATTCAAACCCTAAACAAATGCACTGCAAGGGAGTACTTTTTAGATTCGAGAGATAAATCTGTAGAACTCTGGCCTAAACCAAGAAATGGTCGTTCCAGATTCAATTCGATGACAAGGTGAAGGAGAAGGGTTGATCTTATGGAGGGAAGCGAAGAAGGTGTTTGAGATCAGGATGTTGAATGAAGGTGTGGTTGTTTTATGACTTGTATCAGAAAAATGGTTTCTGGCTACTCGTGTTTATAACCCCTTCCGTTCTATTGTCGAAATAGTTTCAAAACCTATTTATACAAGTCATTTGAGCGCCACCATGATCTCGTAGGAAGTGGAGAAGATTAAGTAGTGGAGTTGTGTAAGAGGTGGTTATCATCATGCGGTCACATCTTCGCCCACTACTCTCATAGTTGTTAACCGTTCGTCCTTTCCTGACACGTTCTCGTAATGGGAGCGTTGCACGCCGCACGCTGTAAACCGCCAGACCAATACCCCACTAAGTATCCCCCAGTTTGTGACATGTTTGATGTCTCGAGTGAATGGGTCAAGTCATGAGACTTACCACTAAAATCAGCACATAGTGCTTTTAGGTTAAATTATGAAATCAATATTTGCATAGCATCGCTTATGTTCGATGGTTGTAAAGCATCCTTTCAAACAAGCAGCTGAAAATAATCGATGTGCTAGATGCATCGTAGTTTCAGAGCTCGATTGAATCAGTCGTGAATTGAGCATATTAAAAAGGGTAGCACAACCGACCACCTTTGGGTGATTGTTCGAGGGCCCTATGGGCGAACTACCACTTGGTCGATCACTTCATGTGGAGGAGTGATGACCGATGATCACAATGCTACTTTGTTAGTTTTCTGAAAATAAATCTACACCGTCCAACTAGGCTGGCGAAGTTGGATGGTCGTGATCGATTTGCGGCAGTTGTCTATTGTCGTTGACACAATTTTTAGGGTTTAGAGGCCAAGCGGCCAATCCCCTTTTGGGCGAGCTATTCGAGGATCTGTGATAGACACAATTTTGTGTCTTATTTGTCTCGGTTCTATATATTGATAGTGCTCATTTTTGTACTTATTATGGTGTTTTATGTGTCTGTAGGTATTTTTGACCAATAAACATTTTTGGAAAAATCGGCTCGAAAAGTTGCGCGGGGCACCCCCGGAGGACAGTTGCTAAACGGACCCCAGAATTGGCTAAGGAACACCCAGGATATGTATAGCCCAAATTTATCCTCAGCACCCACATTTGTCCACAACACCCAAGTCACCTACTATCGGCACCCCTACTCTGGATAGGGGGCAACCAGCTTCTTCCCCAAAATTCAAATTCATTTTGGCGAGAATATTTGGCAGAAGTGAGCAGATTTAGGGTTTGAGATTCAAGCGAGTTTTAGAGAGATTCAAGCGCTGATTTTCTTGGGGATGAACTTCCTAGAGCGTAACAGGCTTGGAATGTTCGTTTTGATCGATCGAATTTGGCTAGATAAGCCGGAAAAAGGAAACAGATGTGTGGAGTTTCACGGGTATCCTGATTCGGTAGTTGGAAGAGATTTGGTCGGATTTTTCTCGTGTTATGGATTAATATAACCCTGTTTCGTCTAAACAGGGAATGCATGGCGGCCAGATTCGAGAAAGAAGGAGTTTCCATCGTGTTAGACCAAAACAGAGTCATGGAGAAATATTATCGGGATTTTAGAGTCCATGAAGATTTAGGAAAGAATTTAACGCCCAGGATTGAGTTAACAGGATCCTGCTGGAACATTGTAGAGGTGGGATTGACCCAGTTGACGCATACATAAGAGAAGAAATAGAAAAATCCGTGACTTGCCGTGAAAGAAGAATGAAGATAAACTCGAGTTGTTTAGGGTTTACTTGGGGGCTGTTGGCTATAAATAGGTTGGTTCAAGTCAGAGAGGGGACGTACACTTTGGGGAAAGCTTGGGGTGAAGGAAGAAGCCACAGAACCGGAGTAGAGAAGTGCAGACGAGTTCGAGGAAGAAGAAGACAGAACCGTCACCTTTTCTTTCAAAAATGTAACGATTTTCCAACAATTACTTCTGTTACGCTTTTCTCTGTAACAGTGAGTTGTAACAATTATATCAGTGACAAACCCGCTGCTTTATTAGTTCTCGTTTGTTTTTCATCCTTTTGAGTTATGAACACCTATTTTGAGAACGTAAATAACATGAGGAGCTAAACCCTATTGCTGAGGCGATAGAGGAAGCTATTTTTCCAACAAGAAGTGGTATATTCAATTTCATCTATTTATTGCAATTATTATTATGATTATTTGCCGTGAGCTATAATTGAATATGATTTTTACTTGAGTGATTGTGATCTATTTTGATGAAGTATGCTTAGTTTATAGACTTTTGATGCTTCATACTTGATATTTACAATTATTGCTTTTGAAAATCTACTTGTTGCAATATTCTAGAATCAAATTGAACGAGAAAATTGCATAAATATAAAGATTGGATTAAATCACTTTGAACTTGGAAAATAGTGGAATCTTAGCCTCAGTTGTATTTTAATATTGATATCAACTTTGTCCGTGTTTGCTATAATTATTAGTGAGTTTTCTACTTTAGCTTTAGAATTTAAGTCTATATTTTATCCTTCGCAAGTCTGAGAATCGAACCACTTTTACCACTGTCTATAAAATACATCAATTTTTGGCGCCGCCGACGCGGATTTGCTTTTAGGGTTTTAGACTTATTTTTCTTTTATTTTGTTAGGTTTTTATTATTTTTGTTCTTTTTTACGTTTTTGGGTATTTATCTTTTGTCTACAGGTTTTGGATCATAAAGAAAATTGAGCCTAGGAGTTTGGTGATTTCGTAAAGACTGGATCTTAAAGCATAAAGACTTGGAGCGAAAGATTAAAGCGAAAAGAACGGAAAAGAAGACAGTTTCTTTTAGTTATTTTATTTCTTAGGGTGGTGTTTATTTTTCTTATTATTAAAAAAAAACTGTATTAGGTTTTATTATTTTTGTAATTTTTCTTTTCTTTTTGGACACTTTGGACTTTAAACTTTGGGACATTATTATTAAACCCTACGGAAGGGTAGTTTAAATATAAAATGTGTGCTGAGAAGGACGGCGATTACGATATCGCCTCGGCCCCTTGGGTTTGTACATGACATAGGAGTCGTGGCCCGAGTCGACTACAACCGATTTATCCCCCGTCTGGAACGGGAGGTAAGATTCTAAACACCCGCGAATCTCCTGTCAGCGGGTTTACTGTATTCCTTCGGTTGCAAATATTCTAAGGACTTGAAAACGTCTGCTTTAATTTCCTAGTAAAGGGCAAGGACTATCCATACAAGATAAGGGTTCGGATTTCATCACCGTTCTCTTCTTGCCCGCCTTAGGAAAACGAAACCAAACACGAACCTAAGCCTAAAATTTTGACTAGAACGAGACCTATAGGGTAACGAGCTTAATAGGAAAGTCGTTCGAAAAATATTGGTTACTCTTTTGAGCATACTTCGAAGTTCATGATGGTTTCTGTGAGTTGAATGCGTGACTGCGCCGCCTTGTAATACCGGTGAGGCCTTGGGTATCAAAGCTCCATAGAGCTTCCCTCGCCTCTATTCAACTTACTTTGACTCGGATTGATTCCAGAGGGGTTTGCTCAGAATGTAACGAGTTCCTTTTCGAAAGAATAAAAAGCTGGTCTAGAAACAATCTAAGTGGAGCCATCATGCTTTTTGTTTGCTAGAAATCAATAGGTTTGATTTGGTTGAGTCAGCCTTGTTTTGTGATTGCATAGAATTCCCCACCTTATTCTTTTGCATGCCTAAACATAAAAGAGACGCCCTAGGTAGATTTGTTAAAAGAGAAACCTAGTAGTTCTAAGCGTCTCAATTACCTCAATTTAGAAAGCCCGATTCTTGAAGATTTCGTTTTCTAACGTCTGTTTGAGGAGAAAATCCCTGATATTCCAATAGTGCCAGAAATGACAACTTTGAAAGCTTTGTTGAACCCTACTAGGACTACTCGTCCCTCGTGTATCAGGTTATCTGAAACTGAAGCAAATTATGAACTTAAGCCTGAAACCTTACAGTTAGAAACCTTGACGATGATGCTTTGAAACTCAGGTTATTCCCCTTTTCCTTGAAAGATAAAGCCAAATCGTGGCCATATAGTTTGGCTTCCGGATCAATTGAAACATATGAAAAACTTACATCTGCCTTTTTGAACAAGTTTTTCCCTAGGCACAAAACATCGTCTATTAGGACGCAAATCTGCACATTTTCTCAAC
Source organism: Papaver somniferum (assembly GCF_003573695.1). NCBI lineage: Eukaryota > Viridiplantae > Streptophyta > Magnoliopsida > Ranunculales > Papaveraceae > Papaver > Papaver somniferum. Next base: position 77,388,991 of record NC_039360.1, read on the forward strand.
AGGAGGGAGAATCCTTGTATAGGTATTTGGAAAAGTTGAATGATCTATTAGCCCAATGTCCTCATCATGGTTTAGAAAAGGTTAGGTTAGTTCAGATCCTTTATGAGGGTTTAAATTATCCCACTACAACCACAGTAGAATCTATGTGTACAGGTGGGTTTGAAAACCAAACAGTTGATGATGCGATGACATATTTGCATGAAATCTCCGAAAAGACCCAACAATGGGAAAGTAATAGGGGACCCCAGAAAACAATTCTTCTAGGCAGCGGAAACATCAATAGGGTAGAAGGAAACTTTGAATCAGATGCCAAAATTGTTGCTATAGCGAAAAGGTTAGAAGCTTTAGAAGTGGGTCGCACTGGTGGTAGATTAGAGCCTTTTTGGGAAGGCCAGAATAATGAAGAGCAAGCCAATGCTCTCTATAATAACACTAGATTCGATAACCGTCAGAAGTTTGACCCATATTCAGAAACCTATAATCCTGGTTGGATAAACCATCCGAATCTTTCGTGGTCTAAGGGCCAGAGTCAATGTCAGTTTAGTAATTCTAATGCTCCCCCAGGTTTTGGTTCAGATAAGAACTCTTCAGGTCAGTTTCAGAACTCTTCAGAGAATAGAATGACGAGCTTAGAGGAATCTCTTAGTATATTAAGAAAGAGCCAGGATATGTTAGCACAGATCCAGGACATGTTAGTAAAGAGCCAAGTTAGTTTTCAACAGGAAACCAAGCAGAACTTTCAAACTAATGCTCAGACTCTTGCTAAATTAGAACTTCAAGTCGGCCAAATAGCTAAGACCTTAAGTGAGAGAGATAACGGAAGGTTCCCTAGTCAGACTAATCCCAATCCTAGAGGAGTTCATGAAGTAGGTGCAAAACCATCGAATTAATTGAATGATGTTAGAACCCTTAGGAGTGGCAGAGTAGTAGACAATCAGGTAACCATGCCCGATAGTGAACGTACTGTAGTTCACCCCTCAGGATATCATTCCTCAGGATCTCATCCCTCAGGACCACTAGCTGAGGGGACTGATAAAATTTCCGATGATGCCAACTCGGTTCCTGAGAGGTATGATTCTGTTCCTACAACCCCATTTCCCCAGCTATTAGTACCAACAAAGAAGGAATCTAACTTTAATGACATACTGGAGGTTTTTAAGCAAGTTACCATAAACCTTCATTTATTAGATGCAATTAGGCAAATTCCTGCTTATGCCAAGTTCCTCAAGGATATGTGTACGCGAAAGCGAAAACTTAGCGTCCATAAGAAAGCTTTCTTAGCTAGTCACGTAAGTTCAATCATTCAGAACACCACAACTCCAAAGTACAAAGACCCAGGTTCCCCTACCATTGCTTGTACAATAGGTAAACACCGGGTAGAAAAAGATTTACTTGACTTAGGAGCCAGTGTGAACTTACTGCCGTACCATGTTTACTTACAGCTAGGACTTGGTGAAATGAAACCTACTCAGATGACACTGCAGTTAGCTGATAGGTCTGTTAAAATTCCTCGAGGTGTTATTGAGGATGTTCTCATTGAGGTCGACAAGTTTATTTATCCAGTAGATTTCGTGGTCTTAGATACCCAACCTGTCCCTGACCCAGAGAACCAGATACCTGTGATTTTAGGTCGCTCATTTTTAGCTACGTCTAGTGCGATCATTAACTGTCGAAATGGTGTGATGAATTTATCTTTTGGTAATATTACTATGGAGATGAACATTTTTAATGTCAGTAAGCTACCTTATGAGCTAGATGACACGTGTGTCGAAGAGGTGAACATGATAGAAGCCTTAGTTCAGGAGTCATTACCAAACATCTTGTCTGAAGTCCCATTAGAAAATTGTCTATCCCATTTTGGTTTAGACTTTGACGACGATAGCACTATTGAACAGGTGAATGCTCTATTAGATTCTACCCCTGTGTTAGACACTGATAGATGGAAAGCTAGGTTCGAACCATTACCAGTTTCTGAGAATACCCTAATTCCTTCTTCAGAAGAGCCTCCTAAGTTGGACCTTAAACCACTACCAGATACCCTGAAGTATGTGTTTTTAGGACCATCTGAGACTTTACCTGTGATAGTAGCTTCCGATTTGGATAGTGATCAGGAAAGTAGGCTAGTAAAAGTTCTTCAAGACAATAAGGAAGCTTTAGGGTGGACTATAGCAGACATTAAGGGTATAAGTCCTACCGTTTGTATGCATCAGATTCATTTAGAAGAAGACTCCAAACCTTCTAGGGAGATGCAACGTCGGCTGAAACCTAACATGAAAGAGGTAGTTCGAAAAGAGGTTCTTAAGTTGTTAGATGCGGGTATTATATACCCAATTTCAGACAGTAAGTGGGTCAGCCCCGTTCAGGTTGTTCCCAAAAATCAGGTATCACTGTAGTCCAGAATGATAACAATGATTTAATCCCAACCCGAGAGACCACGGGATGGCGTGTCTGTATTGACTATAGAAAATTGAACAAGGTCACAAGGAAGGATCACTTTCCCCTTCCTTTTATCGACCAAATGCTAGAGAGAATAGATGGATATAGTTATTATTGCTTTCTATATGGATTTTCCGGATATAATCAGATCGTTATTGCCCCAGAAGACCAAGAGAAAACCACTTTTACCTATCCCTTTGGTACCTTTGCGTATAGACGCATGCCTTTTGGGCTTTGTAATGCCCCTGCGACCTTTCAGCGTTGTATGATGAGCATATTTTCTGATATGGTAGAACGATTTTTAGAGGTATTTATGGATGATTTTTCAGTGTTTGGTTCATTTTTTGATGAGTGCTTGCATCATTTGACATTAGTGTTGACTAGGTGTAAGGAAAAGAATTTAGTGCTTAATTGGGAAAAATGTCATTTCATGGTTAAATCAGGAATTGTGTTAGGGCACATTGTTTCTTCAAAGGGTATAGAGGTAGATAAAGCCAAAGTTTACCTTATTAAGACTTTACAGGTCCCAAAAACCGTAAAAGACATTAGGTCATTCTTAGGACATGCAGGTTTTTACCGTTGATTCATTAAGGATTTTAGCTTGATTTCTAGACCTCTTTGCAATTTACTTGCAAAAGACGTTAAGTTTGTCTTTGATGATGCTTGTTTAGAAGCTTTCGAGAAGCTTAAGACTTTACTCACTACCTCTCCCATAGTCCATGCACCTAACTGGAACCTACCCTTTGAGATTATGTGTGATGCTTCAGATTATGCTATAGGCGTCGTGTTAGGTCAGCGTGTTGACAAATTACTTCATGTGATTTACTATGCTAGCAAAACTCTGAATGATTCCCAGTTGAACTATACAACTACCGAGAAGGAACTGTTAGCCATCGTGTTTGCCTTGGATAAGTTTAGATCCTACCTATTAGGTTCTAAGATCGTAATCTATATTGATCATGTTGCTTTGAAATACCTTTTGTCTAAGAAGGATACCAAACCTAGATTGATTAGGTGGATCCTATTGTTACAAGAATTTTCTCCAGACATTAGAGACAAAAAGGGTGCTGAAAATGTAGTAGCAGACCACTTATCTAGGCTAGTTGTTAGTTCTCCTAGTGATTCCCTTCCTATAAGGGATAGCTTTCCTGATGAACAATTGTTCTCTGTTTCCCAATCACCTTGTTATGCAAATATAGTGAATTATCTTGTTACTGGTCGAACCCCTCAACATTGGGGTAAACAAGATCATTCTAGGTTTTTAGCCGAGGTTAAGCATTTCTTTTGGGACGATCCTTATTTGTTTAAGTATTGTCCAGACCAGATTATTAGGAGATGTGTACCTGAGAGTGACCAGTCCAGTATCCTTTCCTTTTGTCATGAACATGCTTGTGGGGGTCATTTTAGTGCTAAGAAGACTTCTGCTAAGATATTGCAGTGTGGCTTTTACTGGCCTTCGTTTTTTAAGGACTCCCATAGTCACTGTGTGTCTTGTGATCGTTGCCAGAGGTTAGGGACCATTTCCCGTAGAAATATGATGCCTTTGAACCCTATTTTAGTGATTGAGGTCTTTGATGTATGAGGCATTGATTTTATGGGTTCATTTCCTAATTCTTTGGGTTATCTTTACATACTTGTCGCTGTAGACTATGTGTCTAAGTGGGTTGAGGCGGTTCCGTGTAAAACAAATGACCATAGGGTCGTAATTAAGTTTTTGAAAGAGAATATACTTACACGTTTTGGTACACCGCGAGCTATAATTAGTGATGGGGGTTCACACTTTTGTAATATACCGTTTGCTCTGTTAATGAAACAATATGGTATTACCCACAAAGTAGCTACCCCGTATCACCCACAGACTAGTGGTAAGGTAGAGGTTTCCAATAGGGAAATTAAGCGTATTTTAGAGAAAACAGTTAATCCCAATAGGAAAGACTGGTCGTCGAGGCATACTGATGCCTTATGGGCTTACCGTACTGCGTTTAAGACACCTACTGGAATGTCACCCTACCGTTTAGTATTTGGCAAGGCATGTCACTTGCCTGTTGAGTTAGAGCATAGAGCCTATTGGGCTATTAAGCAGCTAAACTTTTCACTTGACAAGGCAGGAGCTCACAGAAAGCTCCAGCTCAATGAGTTGGACGAGATTCGTAGAGATGCATACGATAGTGCTAAGGAGTATAAGAACAAAATGAAACTTGTGCATGATAAGAATATTTTACGAAAGTCGTTTTCTCCAGGTCAAAAAGTTCTTCTGTATGACACTCGTTTGCATCTATTCCCCGGGAAACTGCGCTCTCGGTGGACCGGTCCTTTTGTGGTCCATATTGTTTTTCCTCATGGCGTTGTTGAGTTTGAGACATCATATGGTAGTAGTTCTTCAAAGGTTAACGTTCAGAGATCGAAGCCCTTTTTAGAGCCTTTTCCTACAGGTGATGTTGGGGAGGTCCCTCTGGAGGACCCTGTTTACCCTTGATTGACCATCGAGGCGATTTGTATGTTGTATACTATTTTTGTCAGTTTTTGGTTTCAGTTCACCCAGGTACTATCTTTCCGAACGCTCTCTTTACTATTTCCTCATGTTACTTATATTTTTGGTACTGTTCTTTCATTCGAAACATTGAGGACAATGTTAGATTTAAGTTTGGGGGTGGGGTAGAAACTTTTTATTTTAATAAATAAACTCCAGAGCCTAGAATATGCATATTAAGGATAGCACTAACCAACCTAAGTGGATGGAAGCATTTTGGTTGTAGGAGTTGAGGAACCAATCTGATTAGATGGAAACATATAAAGAGTCTATTCATAAAAGCACAAAGCTCATTTGTTAGAAATACACGATAGTTTCACCATATCTCGTTGAGTCCTTTTCACTTCTTTTTGATGTTGTTTTGCTTTTAAACTATGTTTCTCTAAGTGATTAGGTGGGGTTCACGATTCAAGTTGTTACCAATGCTAGGGTGAATTAGAGTGATTGAGATACCATGGGGAAAAAAAATTGAGACCATACCATTTGACCAAAAGGAATAAATTCAATAAAGTCGACCACTGGTACCCTTGTATATGCTAGTTGTGTTGACCTAGAGTTAGGTTATCGACCACTGGTACCCTTGTATATGCCAGTGTGTTGATATTAGTCAGACTAGTATCTCAATCCATTAGGATAGGTTCATTTTAGCGGAGGCCTTCAGACAGATATGGGAAACGCCGTTCACTTAGTAAACATCAAAACCATCTATGTTTTTCTCTATATCCATCTTCTTGATCTATCCATGTGATTAGTTTTGACTCCGGATATTGATGTCCATAGTGCGACTATCTGAGTAGAGCTCTGTCACTTATATATGAATTTTAGTATGCTTGAGTGCAAACTCGTGTGCAACAATTGGAATTTCGCATCAGGGTACTTCCTCCTGTAGTCAATAAGTACGCCAACCAAGGAGATTCTTTAGTGCCTTCCAAGGTTCTGTGTAGATATCTAGAGTCAGGAGTAAAGGTTTTGTGGGTATATCTCTTGTAAGCCCCTCCGAGACTATAACTCGGCCACTAGGGCCACCTAGGGGTTTAAAGGCTTATTGCATACGCTAAATGCAATCGACGATGCCTGCGTCAGTGAGTTAGGATTTTATTTTTCTTTGCTCGAGGACTAGCAAATAATAGGTTTGGGGATATTTGATAGACACAATTTTGTGTCTTATTTGTCTCGGTTCTATATATTGATAGTGCTCATTTTTGTACTTATTATGGTGTTTTACGTGTGTGTAGGTATTTTTGGCCAATAAACATTTTTGGAAAAATCGGCTTGAAAAGTTGCGCGGGGCACCTCCGGAGGACAGTTGCTAAACGGACCCCAGAATTGGCTAAGGAGCACCCAGGCTATGTATAGCCCAAATTTATCCTCAGCACCCACATTTTTCCACAGCACCCAAGTCACCTACTATCGGCACCCCCTACTCTGGATAGGGGGCAACCAGCTTCTTCCCCAAAATTCAAATTCATTTTGGCTAGAATATTTGGCAGAAGTGAACAGATTTAGGGTTTGAGATTCAAGCGAGTTTTAGAGAGATTCAAGCGCTGATTTTCTTGGGGATGGACTCTTAGAGTGTAACAGGATTGGAATGTTCGTTTTGATCGATCGACTTTGGCTAGATAAGCCGGAAAAAGGAAACAAAGGTGTGGAGTTTCACGGGTATCCTGATTCGGTAGTTGGAAGAGATTTGGTCGGATTTTTCTCGCGTTATGGATTAGTATAACCCTGTTTCGTCTAAACAAGGAACGTATGGCGGCCAGATTCGAGAAAGAAGGAGTTTCCATCGTGTTAGACCAAAACAGAGTCATGGAGAAATATTATCGGGATTTTAGAGTCCATGAAGATTTAGGAAAGAATTTAACACCCAGGATTGAGTTAACAGGATCCTGCTGGAATATTGTAGAGGTGGGATTGACCCAGTTGACGCGTACAGAAGAGAAGAAATAGAAAAATCCGTGAATTGCCGTGAAAGAAGAATGAAGATAAACTCGAGTTGTTTAGGGTTTACTTGGGGGATGTTGGCTATAAATAGGTTGGTTGCAAATCAGAGAGGGAGACGTACACTTTGGGGAAAGCTTGGGGTGAAGGAAGAAGCCACAAAACCGGAGTAGAGAAGTGCAGGCGAGTTGCAGAAAGCACAGTCGAGGAAAAAGAAGACAGAACCCTCACATTTTCTTTCAAAACTGTAACGATTTTCCAACAATTACTTCTGTTACGCTTTTCTCTGTAACAGTATTCTCTCTAACAGTGAGTTGTAACAATTATATCAGTGACAAACCCGCTGCTTTATTAGTTCTCGCTTGTTTTTCACCCTTTTGAGTTATGAACACCTATTTTGAGCACGTGAATAACATGAGGAGCTAAACCCCATTGCTGAGGCGATAGAGGAAGCTATTTTTCCAACAAGAAGTGGTATATTCTATTTCATCTATTTATTGCAATTATTATTATGATTATTTTCCGTGAGCTATAATTGAATATGATTTTTATTTGAGTGATTGTGATCTATTTTGATGAAGTATGCTTAGTTTATAGACTTTTGATGCTTCATACTTGATATTTACAATTATTGCTTTTGAAAATCTACTTGTTGCAATATTCTAGAATCAAATGGAACGAGAAAATTGCATAAATATAAAGATTGGATTAAATCACTTTGAACTTGGAAAATAGTGGAATCTTAGCCTCAGTTGTCTTTTAATATTGATATCAACTTTGTCCGTGTTTGCTATAATTATTAGTGAGTTTTCTATTTTAGCTTTAGAATTTAAGTCTATATTTTATCCTTCGCAAGTCTGAGAGTCGAACCACTTTTACCACTATCTATAAAATACATCACTCTGCGTACTAGTCTGAGTAGGTCGATCGACCTCGTGCAAAGATGGGTTGCCGGTGAGCACGTTGACATCTCCTGGGCTATATAGAATTATATCTAAGCCTCTCGATTAGGCTGGCGAAGATGGATGGTTGTGATCAATTTGCGACAGTAGTGTGTTGCTGCAAATGCCGATTAGGGTTTTGAGGCGGCCACATTTACCTTAGTTCGATCGAGAAATTTGATACGTAATTGACTTCCCACAGGTAAGTCGATCGAGTGGGAATAAAATTGGGCCGGCAGTGAACTCATGTGTACCTCCTTGATCGCCCGAAACACGATCTAAGTCGTCCAACTAGGCTGGCTAAGTTGGACGGACACGATCTATTTGCGATAGTTGTATACCGCCGCGACCCAAATTAGGGTTTTAAAAATAGCGTGCTTGCCTTAGTTTGGGAAAATGATTTGTTGCTCTACAGACTTGCCGCGTGCAGGTCAATCTGGCAAGGAGGAAGTTGGGCCGCCAATGTGCATGTTGGCGCCTCTTTGATCATTCTAGAGAAGATCTCATCCGTCCAACAAGGCTGGCAAAGTTGGACGGTCATGATGTATTTAAGACCTTTATTGACAGTCTTAGCTCGTTTGAGCTTTCTTTCAAATAACGCGAACACCCATTTTAGGGTTTATGTTCGGAGCGTTTGGAAGTTAATTAAATAGGACTCGATCAACTAGGGCATTAGTGGGCCCGCCGGTGGTCACTATGGTGATTGCCTAGTCCTGCTAGGAGTAGGCTACGCTTGTTGGATCGTGCGGCCAAATTGTGTGGCCGTGATCATTTCTGAGACTGACATTAACAGTCTAGATTTTCCTTAAGGAATTTAAGCGTGTTCGATCGAGATAACTTAAAAGTGCGTCGATACAATATTCTCTTTGTTAGAGAGTGATGTATCCCATGTGGGTACTTCTATGCAGATCTCAATACTGACACTTCGGGAGATTCACGCTACTCTGCTGAGAGTGAACATTTAATCGTCATGTCATGTCAATATTGAGAGTTCGGCTGGGAACATAGCATGGGAAAATACTCGGGCTAGTATAACACACCGAGAGATGTAGGCTCAATCGGGATAGTATAACACACTGAGAGTTGTGGCCTACACGGGTATTTCGTGCATGCCTCATTATTGATACATGGAGATTCGTGTTACTCTGTTGAGAGCAACACTCAGTCTTCATGCCGCACCAATAATGAGAGTTCTGCGGGAACATCACAGGAAATACAAGGTTAATCGCGCATTAATTAATAATGCTATAAATTCATAGGGTATATGGGATTGTTGCTACATGCTCCAACCTAGATGAATTTTGTGTATTTAATTCACAGAATGGCGGGATTATTGCCACATGCTCCATTCTATGTGAATTAGTAAAGTGAAGAAGTTTTCATCACATACCAGTGGCTTTATCCTTTGCAGGATGTCAGCGCATAAATTTGATTTTACAATTTTAGCCCTGAACTAAAATCCACCATCAACATTAAGTCCCCTGCCTAGCGCATAATGGTTGCATTATTGTGGAGTAGGCATGAGATGGTGACAGTTAAAGATAAAACTTATGAGACAAAGTTAGATGTTACCAGGAGAGACGAGTCGTCCTGTCCTTGGAGCGTGTCACATTTAAGAGGCGTCTAAGCGAGCGTTCCCCTAGCATGATGTCGGTCTTGCCTGCTTCGATCGACCTTGTTATGCATGCTTCGGTCGAGGGCTACTGCGCCTGCTTCGCTCGATCGTGGGGTTGTGCCTAATGATGGTATTTTTCAATGATGTTGTAGTAAGATTATTCGTTCACTCAGATTTGTTGAGAATTTGTTTTAAGATTTAATAAAGAAAATAAGGAAAAATATATATACAAAATTTGTCATAGAATGAAGAGAGACCGGGACTCGGGATTCCACTGGTTTTCATGTTCATGGGGTTCATAAATTAATCCTAGACATTTATCGCTCAAAGCAAAAGAAACAATAACTCTATTGTTTTCCAAAGTAGATTTCGTAAAACATCAATTGTGAATTACAAGCATAATGTATCTAAAACATCTAAGACTAAGCATACACTATCTAACAAGATAACAAATGATGAATAGAAATCATAAATCATTTAAAATTTATGCAAAAAGTAAATAAGGAATTTATTAAATTACCCCAAGGATGAAATACAACTTACTCCGTCGTCCCAGTGATGGGTTCTAGCTCCACATGGTGAAAACACACTCAAAAAGATAACTCATAGCTCAAATGGTGTTTTTATTGGAGAAATAAGATAAAACAGAGATTTGCAATGGTCTATGGGTGTTACAAATGTTGCAAAGAAGTTGTTACAAAATTATAGCACAAAACAGTCGCAGAAGCAACAGTCTTTTTCTGGAAGAAAACGAAACGGTTTTAAGACACTAGAAAACGACTGCTACTTGTAGTCTATTGTTATTCGTGTTCTTCTCTAATGGCAGCAACAACAACTCTCTGCAACTCTAATTTCTATACTCTGTTCTCACCCCTAACTCTCCATCCCCTCTCATAACCCTCAACACCCTTTATATACTCTCCAGAATCAAAAATACTTGCCAATAACTCCGAATAATCTTCATTACTCGATAATATTCTTCACTGCCAATCACGGGATTTCTTCCCTTTTTACAGCTTCTCACGCGTCTGTATCCATCCAACATACTCTTAACAGACTCATACACGTCATAGAATAGGATATACATGCTCTGACCTCGTGCAATCTTTCCAAGAATAAAGAAAATCCCAAGAATAACTCATGGGGATATATGATGCTTTGTTTTCTTCCAATTGGTGATACAACCGTACTTTGACGAGTCTAAGAGGATTACCAGCCCTGTTTGCGGTTAGAAGGCCCAAACCAAGCTAAAACTTTGATTGAATTTCACCAGAAACTCTCCAAACCAAATCCAGAATATTTTTCCCGTGAACACGCAACTCTGTTTCCTTCTCACCGATTATATGGTCCAACTGGATTGATTTTGAATATCACACCACGTTTGTTAAGCCCATATGAACAAATCCAATCAAATTCAGCCGTTTAGTCTCACTGAAACGAGCTCAAATCGCAACCCTAATTTCGGTAGCTGAAGGTTGGTTTTTCCCGCCGGTTTTCATAATTCAAATGAAGAAGAAAGGGTATCCCCCTAACCAAACTGGGGGTGCGACTAGCAGGTGCCCAACTGAGATGCCCCTTAGTAATTGAGGTGCCCCTTAACCAACAATGAGAGTCCGAATAACACTTGTCCTCCAAGGGTGCCCCAGGCAACTTTTCGAGCCTAAATTTTCAAAAATATTTATTTCCAAAAAAATACCTACAAACACACAAAACACCATAATAAGGACGAAAACGAGTACTAACAATACGAAACATTGAGGACAAATTAGACATATAAATGCGTCTATCAAATACCCCCAAACTTATTATTTGCTAGTCCTCGAGCAAAACTAATAAAAAATAAAATCCTAACTCACTAGGTGTCCCTAGTGACCGAGTTAATCTCGGGAGGGTTTACCAGAGGTGTACCCACAAAACCATTACTTCTAATTGGTCACAAGTATCCAAAGAGCTATGAGGACATACACATTCTCAACCTATCTCCAAGTAACTAGAATGCTAGAGAAATTAAAGGTGCCAACTCTAAAGCTGACTAAAGAAAAGGGGAGACACATCAGCAACACTGCTAGATAAAGAGATATCCGCTACACAACTAGATAAACATTGTAAGATGCGTCCGCTGATTTACAGCTGGATAAGATTAGGAGAGAGATAAAGATGAGAGGGACATCTGCTACACAGCTGGACTAATTACGTGTGATGAGTTAAACCAGTGCTAGAAAGATCTTGTGCCAGATTGAAAGCGGACTAACAAAGCAACCAAATATATCTTTCTTCGACTCTCTCATAGTGCTCAGTAGAAACAACGTCTTCTTCGATCTTCAACTGTTGATGATAAACTATCGAACCTCATAGAACCTTGACAATTAACTCTTCTCTTCGATTTCTTGCTTGACTTATAAATTTCTACTTCCCTTTGGCCTTATTGAACAAAACGTAACGTTGATTTTTTTCATTTCATTTTTTTTTTCAACACAAAAATAACAAGACAAAAATTTAAATGGCCATGATAGAAGGACTTTAGAACTTGGATCTTCGCAACTTGTGATGTCTTGGTATCATGAACTTCAACAACTTATATCATTTTCTCTTATAACTTTTTGTAACTAAGTCTTCAACTTTGATTTTTTTTTTTTTTTTGAATTATTATTTTCTATTGTTGCTTCTAAACCTTAAACGTCTTCAACTTTCTTCATATATTTTGATGTCGCTCCGCTTGTTGATGATGATAAGTTTCTACTGAGAGAGAGTCGTAATAATCCAGTAACTAAGACTACATTGTGAGGTTGCTTTGTCTTTCTGGCATTTCCTCCTGACCTACTCGCCTTTCCATCATGGATGGTTAGGTCCATCACGGTTACCCTCTAAAAGGAACAAGTTCTCTCCTGAATTTCAAGGATCTCAATGTCTTTTTCTCTGATGTCTCAATAGGTTGTTATCTCTAGCATTCCAATTTCTATCTTTTCGGTGAGAAACAGTATGTAAACTTAGCTAACTGGGTAGTATGTGACGCTAGAAGTTTCAAAAATGCGACTAAAATGTTTCTCCCATACCCCCAAACTTAAATCTAACATTGTCCTCAATGTTCTAAAGATAAAATTAAAAGCATGAACAAGGAGAAACTGTTACCATTTGAAGCAAAAGATATAAGGAAGGATATTACCGTGTCGCAAGAATATTGAGTTACCTCCCAAGAAGTGCTAAGTTTAAAGTCTTCAGCCAGACATCGGAAGGAATTAGTCACCTCATAGAATCATATAGAAGTAGTCGGAATAACTGTGGGTCATCTGGATCAAAAAGTATTACCCACAAGAAGAGGAAACTGCAACAGACCAAAAAGATACCGAACATACCCTTGTTTAAGACAACTACATCTAGTTGTGGCTCAGGTTCAGGTTCTATAACTGGGTCTAGATAACAGGTTTTCCTCGGTTGGATTTCCTCAAAACTAAGATCCGGTTCAGGTATTAGAGTCTGGAAAAACTCAACTAAGAACTTAGAAGCACATAACAACAACCTGAATAATTGGGGATCCTCTAAGTCAATTAGATTTGACTCACACAGCTGACCACAATGAAAGAGGTGGTCTTCCTTAAGAAAATGTGTCGACCCTAATATCCTAAAGTGATTAGGTTTAGTCTCAAAACTTAATAACCGACACATCTTAAAATCAAAAGTTCCCACAATTGGAAGAAAAGTTTTTGGTGGGAAAACAAAGTCAATCTTGGTATCATAGCCTGGGTTAACCACATCAACCAGAGGATGGGTTTCTAACAACTGAGCTTCTTTCTGGACATCATTAGGTTCGGGAAAACGTGTATGAAGATAATCTTGTAAGATGGTTGAGGCACAAATGTCAAGTCCTACAGGAGGGTACTTTCTAAGAGTTAAAGCACACGAAGAATGATAATCACCCCCAAACTTAGAGTTTTCTGTGTCTCTAGAAAGACTAGTCACAACTTCCCTAATTTCTAGGTCATCAGATTTCTGGAAATGGTCAATAGATTCTTCTAAGTTGGGTTCATCCTCACTCATTTCTACGAGTTTATCATCTTCTAAGACTAGTGTTTCTAAATCGCTAGATTCTAAAACAGTATTCTCAGGGTAAACTCTTTCCTCTAAACCATCATCACAATCATATAAAGGATTCTCAGAGAAAGTTTCATATAAAGGCTCACCAACTAAGGTTTTAATCATAGTTACCTCCTCCGATTCACTGATAGGCACGTCAAATAATGGATTATCCAACATACTGCAGGCTAAAGGATCATGAACTACATCGTCTAAAATGGTGGTATCTCTAGTCAAATCCACATCCTTTTGAATAGGTGAATAATTATTAAAATTATTTGGATTTGTATTAGAAACAACACTATCATTATAAAGCTCAATCGGAGTAACAAATTCCTGATCACTATGCCTACATATTTCATGTTCTTCATCAATACTATCCTCATCATAATCATCACTATAATAACATGAAAATGATCGAACCTTATCAAAACAAGTAGTGTTACCAATTCTAACCTCGTCATCTTGATTATGTGAATAAAAACTATCCTTATTTTCGAGGGTGGTATTGGGAAAACTACACTGGAAATTAAGACTATCCTGAGCAAGTTTTTCCAAAATCCTATTTGTATTCTCAGTAAATTGCTTGAGGGTCTCTTCTAGAGATATCTTAGTTGACCTCTCTACGGACTCTTCTGGGAGAAGAATATTATAAGTATCTTTCATAAATAACTTCCGTGCTGACTCATTAAAACTCTTGAGAGACTCTTCAAGAGAAATAGAAGGATTGTTTTGCTCGTATGACCTGTGGGTATGTGGATAGTAATTGGGATCAAAATGGTATGGACCATAACCTTCAAAGGTTTCGCGTTCCCAATCACTATTCACATTATGGTCATAAAAATGATAATGTCTAAGCTGCTCAGTCGGATACTCATTGTATTGGCTATTATAATACCAGTTCGACATCCTAACTGCAAGGGAATTCTAAACAAACACAAAGAAGGCTGACTCGACCACAACAAGCCTATTTCATCTAGCAAACAAAAAGCATGATGGCTCCACTTAGATTGTTTCTAGACCAACTTCTAATTCTTCGAAAGGGAATTCGTTACAATTTAAGCAAACCCCTCTGGAATCAATCCGAGTCAAAGTAAGTTGAATAAAGGTGAGGGAAGCTGCGTGGAGCTTTGATACCCAAGGCCTCACCGCATTACAAGGCGGCGCAGTCACGCATTCAACTCACAGAAACCATCATGAACTTCGAAGTATGCTTAAAAGAGTAACCAATATTTTTCGAATGACTTTCCTATTAAGCTCATTACCCTATCGGTCTCGTTCTAGTCCAAATTTTAAGGCTTAGTTTCGCGTAGGTTACGTGTTCCTAAGGCGGGCAAGAAGAAAACGGTGATGAAATCCGAGTCTTTATCTTGATTTGGCCAGGCCTTTCCCTTTACTAGAAAATTAAATCCGATTTCAGGTCCTCAACATATAAGCATACAAAATCATCCAGTAAACCCGCTGACAGGGGATTCACGGGTGTTTAGAATTCTTACCTCCCGTTCCAGACGGGGGATGAACCGTTGAAGTCGACTCGGGCCACGACTCCTATGTCATGTACAACCCGAGGGGCCGAGGCGATATCGTAATCGGCGTCCTTCTCTGCACACAGTTTATTTAAAAGTACCCTTCCGTAGGGTTTTTAAAAAAAAAATAATAAATAAAAATGTCCAATGTCCAAAAATAAAAATGTACAAAAATAAAACTTTACAAAAATAAAAAAAAACTTAATTACAGTTTCTAAAAAAATAAAATAAAAATTATTTGCAAAATCTTCTTCTTCACTCCTTTTGGATTTTTCTTTTCTTTCCTTTTTGGGATTCGCCTTTCTTTTCAGCACTTCTCTTTTTCTTTAGCTTAGCTCCAAATCTGAAAGCAAACAAAAGTACCAAAATGCGTAAAAAAGAACAAATAAAAAAAAAACTAAAAACAAATGTATCAACAAATCCGCGTCGGCGGCGCCAAAAAATTGATGGTATTTTTCAATGATGTTGTAGTAAGATGATTCGTTCACTCAGATTTATTGAGAATTTGTTTTAAGATTTAATAAAGAAAATAAGGAAAAATATATATACAAAATTTTTCACAGAATGAAGAGAGACCGGGACTCGGGATTCCACTGGTTTTCATGTTCATGGGGTTCATAAATTAATCCTAGACATTTATAGCTCAAAGCAAAAGAAACAATAACTCTATTCTTTACCAAAGTAGATTTCGTAAAACATCAATCGTAAATTACAAGCATAATGTATCTAAAGCATCTAAGACTAAGCATACACTATCTAACAAGATAACAAATGATGAATAGAAATCATAAATAATTTAAAATTTATGCAAAAAGTAAATAAGAAATTTATTAAATTACCCCAAGGATGAAATACAGCTTCCTCCGTCGTCCCAGTGATGGGTTCTAGCTCCACATGGTGAAAACACACTCAAAAAGATAACTCATAGCTCAAATGGTGTTTTTATTGGAGAAATAAGATAAAACAGAGATTTGCAATGGTCTACGGGTGTTACAAATGTTGCAAAGAAGTAGTTACAAAGTTATAGCACAAAACAGTCGCAGAAGCAACAGTCTTTTTCTGGAAGAAAACGAAACGGTTTTAAGACACTAGAAAGCGACTGCTACTTGCAATCTATTGTTCTTCGTGTTCTTCTCTAATGGCAGCAACAACAACTCTCTGGAACTCTAATTTCTATACTCTGTTCTCACCCCTAACTCTCCATCCCCTCTCATAACCCTCAACACCCTTTATATACTCTCCAGAATCAAAAATACTCGCCAATAACTCCGAATAATCTTCATTACTCGATAATATTCTTCACTGCCAGTCACGGGATTTCTTCCCTTTTTACAGCTTCTCACGCGTCTGTATCCATCCAACATACTCTTAACAGACTCATACACGTCATAGAATAGGATATACATGCTCTGACCTCGTGCAATCTTTCCAAGAATAAAGAAAATCCTGAGAATAACTCATGGGGATATATGATGCTCTATTTTCTTCCAATCGGTGATACAACCGTACTTTGACGAGTCTAAGAGGATTACCAGCCCTGTTTGCGGTTAGCAGGCCCAAACCAAGCTAAAACTTCGATTGAATTTCACCAGAAACTCTCCAAACCAAATCCAGAATATTTTTCCCGTGAACACGCAACTCTGTTTCCTTCTCACCGATTATATGGTCCAACTGGATTGATTTTGAATATCACACCACGTTTGTTAAGCCCATATGAACAAATCCAATCAAATTCAGTCGTTTAGTCTCACTGAAACGAGCTAAAAAATCGCAACCCTAATTTCGGCAGCTGAAGGTTGGTTTTTCCCGCCGGTTTTCATAATTCAAATGAAGAAGAAAGGGTATCCCCCTAACCAAAGTGGGGGTGCGACTAGCAGGTGCCCAACTGAGGTGCCCCTTAGTAATTGAGGTGCCCCTTAACCAACAGTGAGAGTCCGAATAACACTTGTCCTCCAAGGGTGCCCCAGGCAACTTTTCGAGTCGAAATTTCCAAAAATATTTATTTCCAAAAAAATACCTACAAACACACAAAACACCATAATAAGGAGGAAAACGAGTACTAACAATACGAAACATTGAGGACAAATTAGACATATAAATGCGTCTATCACCTAATCGAAGGATTGTTGCGCCTGCTTCGTTCGTAGGGCTACTGCGCCTATTTGATCGAACGTGGGCTTGTTGTGCCTTCTCAAGTGGGACCCGTTGCATGCCTGCTTTGCTTGGGGCCGGCTGTGCCTGCTTCGACCAATATGGGGATGGTTGCGCCTGATCAAGTGGGACCCGCCGCGTGCCTGCTTTGCTTGGGGCCGGCTGTGCCTGCTTCGACCAGACACCTGTTTCCTCACCCAACACCAGACTTTCCCCTTGACCAACGCCGACCTTGCTGATTTGACGAACCCCGACCTTGCTGACGGACATCGCTACCTCGACTGACACCGACCTTGTTGTATTGTTTCGTTCGAACACCGGCCTTGTCCCGTACACCAGCTTTGTTAGTTCTACCAACACCGGCCTTGCTTCTGTGACCAACACCGGTCTTGATGACTAACACCGGTCTTGCTAACCAACATCGGTCTTCCCTTTGCTCGAACATGGGGCCCAGGCGTGCTTGCTTTGCCAACCTTGTATGTTCGAACGTGGTGTGGGTCCCGCTGTGTTCATGTCCTCCTACGACCAAGGGAGCATGCTTCACTGAGAATAATGTCGATGCCAAGTCAGGAGGTGTTGACAGCTTCTCCTATCGACTTCAAGGTTTGTCATGCTCCGTTGGTCACTTATGAAGGATGGATGATACGTATGTTGAGCAATGAGTACATCAAAGATAACTTGACCAAAGCGCAGATTATTGATGTAGCTTGCGTGTTGAAACGACTCGAGGGGATGTTAAAGTGGCTTCTGGTGCGAACGTTGAGGTGAATCCTGGAGAGAGCGCTGAAGCGGATTCTTCTGGAGCGAACATCGAACCGGATCCTGGAGAGAGTGTTGAAGCGGCTTCTCCTGGACAGGCGTTGGAGCGTCTTCCTCTGAAGAGAGCATTGAAGAGGCTTCTTATTTAGTTTGATTCTCCCTCGCGAATTGCATGCTTCTTGATTGACCATCTTTCTTGTGTTGAAGAAGTTCTATACTGACGGTGAAGGAACTTCATGCCGAGCCTCAGTCACCAAGCGTGGTTTACATGGTTCTATCTCTGTTCGTAGTGGTTGTTGCCATGGTGAAGCTCGGGCGCTGGTATCAACAAACGAACAACGGTTCTTAGCTGCGGCTGTGATCAGAAGAGACTGACGGGAAGAAGCATGACAACTTCGGGCACGAACTTGGCGGTGTCTCGTTATTAGAGCGAGAAGGATGATGGAACCGATAACTTCTTGATGTTGCCTCTGGAATGAAAAAGAGGGAGACAGTCCCCTTCCCACAAGTATCCACTGAGCCTTTGACTTGATAGATGTTGTCACGCTGGTTTCATGAGGCCGTCTTTACTACGTTGCGTTTCATAGACATCCAGGAATATCACTTATCTTTGACAATACGTCTGTTCTCTTGAGTGTATACTCGTATTTGAACATCTTGGAATCATAATGATAGCGTGCTTGCATTCATGTTTGAGATGGACAACGCGCTAAGAAGTCCCCAGTCACACTCCTTTGGTAATGCAACTACTTCTTCTACGGGAGACGAAATTCTGAAAGCGTCTCTTAATGTTTCTGCCGTCATCTTGGACGTTGTTTCATCATTGTGGCAGTCGTGTATGCGGTACTGGAGTTGGAGTTGGCGCGCAGGATGTTGTATCTCGGTGGTTTTCCTCTTACTGCTTCAGCGAAACTGGTAGCATGGCAGATGCTGTTGCAGATGAGCGTCCAACAGCTCCAGAGGATGACCAAAAGCGCAGATTCTCCAACATAGCACGATAGACATGCACCATCGTCTGATAGAGTGACTCGCCCGGATCTTGCTCGACATGACGCGTGGGCGTCGTTATCTTCTTGAGGCTTCTTCCTTGAGGTATCGGCTCCAGTGGAAGATTGCCGTCATAGAGCGTTGATACGTTGCACCGACATTCTTTAAACCAAATGGCAATATAGTATAATAAAATTTCCGAGAGGAGTTCGAAAAGCTATCTTACTTGAGTCATGCTCGTACATCCTTATCTGGTTGTAGCCGCTACATCCATCCATGGAGGAGAACATGTCGTGTCCGCTGGTTGCATCTACTAACATGTCGATGTTAGGTAGAGGAGAAACGTTTTTGGGGCAGCATCTATTCAAGTCCATGTAGCACCTTATCTGTCCATTTTACTCGTGTCTGAACTGCGACTCCAAGTGAATATGTCCTGGTACTCTTTGAGAAGTTCCACGAGCTTCGTGCATTCATCCGTACACAAGGTTGATATGATGGAGATAGGCCTAGAAGATTCCTCAACGATTTAAATCTCATAAGTTGTGGAGTTGGTGCCATCTTGCAGCTGTTGTGGAGCATCTAGCACTTCTTCTTGTGGTTGTTGTAGCATTCCATTGGGTGGAGAGACTGGGTAACAGTCTCCCCTGATAATTGATAATAGCAGCGTCGGTATACCGTTTTCCCATTCTGGTCACGACTCGTCACAAAAGTTCGTTCCCTCTTGGTGTGAACATGGGTTTCGGCTTCATCGGATGAAGAAGAATGTTTTGTCAGCAAAGATGCGTCGTGGGGCTTAGCCCTCAATGATGCGAGTCGGTCCTCCTCCTGGATTGACGCCCGTGTGGGGGGTGGGATGCAATGGACTTTGTCTGATTCTTCCTGCGGAGCTTCCCTCGGTTCGAACAGTTCCACTCCACATATTGGTGCGTATGGAGACAATGATGCAGGAATACGAACGAATTCTTCATTCAGCATAGTCTTCAGGCACTGGTGATATGTTGAAGGGATGATCCTATTGTCATGAAGCCATGGTCTCCCTAGTATCATATGGTAGTCCGGATCCTTTTCTATGACTTCGAATTTCACTTTTGACTGAATGGGTCATACTGATAAATTCGGATTGACATACCCGTATGTGCTAATCTGGTTTCCTTCAAAGTCTGTTATTGTGGTACGCTGTCGTACGATATTGCACGGGGGGATCTTGGCTGTCCTGAGAGTCTTGAGGGTAATCACATTCGAAGACGCTCCTGTATCGATCTCTTGAACTCTGAATCCTTGATGCGTGCAGTAACATGTAGGGCCCGGTTGTGACCTTCTTCCGCCATCATGTCGTCCTCTGTAAATGTAACATTATTCACAGATGTTTCTGGTACGTTGGAGACTTCTAGACGTGGAGGATTTAGGTGCACGTCCAGGGATATCTGGTTGATTGCAGCAAACGTCTCAAGTGTAGGAGTCTCCATGAAAGGACCGCTCATATATGATGTCATCTTGATGAGGAGATGTCGTTTATCGCTTCTTTGATCAGGTCCATGTAGGCCCGCGCCGCTGAAGTACCTGCTTCGGGTGCGTT
This sequence comes from Papaver somniferum, assembly GCF_003573695.1. Taxonomy (NCBI): domain Eukaryota; kingdom Viridiplantae; phylum Streptophyta; class Magnoliopsida; order Ranunculales; family Papaveraceae; genus Papaver; species Papaver somniferum. Next base: position 77,409,521 of record NC_039360.1, read on the forward strand.
GAATGCGTTCCTTATTGGATCCAGGGGATGTCTTGGCTCTTGTGGCAACTAATCAGTTAATATCTTGAGAAAAGTGAGTACCTCTTTCTGAGTTGCAGCCATGTCCGTCTGTGCCTCAGCAAGGACTTCTTGTCTCTCCATCAAATCCACCATAGTAATAGGGGATTGTCCTCCACTAGATCCTCCGACCCCTCGTTCTGAGGAAGGAGTGGTAGTTTCCCTGTGACGGACGGAGGCGTTATACTCGATGAAACGCCGGGATTTGCAGCTGTTCTGGCTCTGGTGATAGGAGGCGTCACACCCAATGGAATATATCCTCCTGCTCCGCTGCTGCTGGTGGTAGAGGACGTAATTCTACGAGATACATTGATTGCATTGACAGGTAACACCACCAATCGGGATATCAACGTCGAGAGTGTTGTCGGCGCTGGCTCCATCGGGATTGGTTGCTGATTCAGACCTAAGATCAACCATTTTGCAATATGAACAAATTAAAATGAAATTGAAAATTGATTTTGCAACCAAGAGATTAATCTCTCACTGTGGTCGCCAATTGTTTATGGGTGAAAACTATTTCTGCCGGTTTTGGTAATTTGGGGTGTGTGAATGAGAAATGAATCTAAACCCTAAACAAATGCACTGCACGGGAGTGCTTGTGATTCGAGAAATCAATCTGTACAACTCTGGCCTAAACCAAGAAATGGTCGTTCCAGACTTGCTTCGATCACAAAGTGAAAGAGGTGGGATTTATCTTAGGGAGGGAAGCGAAGAAGGTGTTGAGATTGTGAAGGTGTTGGCTGTGTATGACTTGTATCAAAAAGCTGAACTGGCTTGCAGAATGAAAGCTATCAGTTCTGGTGTTGGAATACGATTGTATCAACACTTGGCTTCTGTCTTGTCTTTTTCTTTGGAAATAGGGAGGAAAACCTATTTATACAAGTCATTGAGCCTAACCCACGTCTCTCATGGGAAGTGGAGGAAGTGGAGTGATGGAGTAGTGGAGTTGTGTGTTAGTTTCACACGACCAGTCTTGCCCACTTCTCCCATCATCACTAACCGTCCATGTCTTCCTGACACGTTCTTGTGATGGCGCGTTGCACGCTGCACGCTGTAAACCGCCAGACCAATACCCCAGTATGTATCCCCCAGTTTGTGACATGCTTGATGTCTCGAATGTGTGGATGTGGGACTCACAGAAAGTAGCATGTGATGCTAGATTAAATAACTAAGTTCTTTAGGAAGTCGATATTTATGAAATATCGTATGTATTCTATGCAGGTAATGCATCGAATATATTCAGCATGTATGAAGCATCGCTGTTTTAAGGCTTAACGAAGTAAGTCGCGGATTAAGCATCTTAAAATAGCATCACGTCCAACCATCTTCGAGTGATCGTTTGGAGGCTGTACAGGTAAGCCATGACTTGGCCGATCACTCCGTGTGGAAGAGTGGTGGACGGTGATCGTGGTGATGCTTCACGGGTCACCTAACTCCTGTCTTAGGTTGTTCGTCCAAGCTGGCGAAGTTGGACGGACGAGATGACTTGCGACCCACATCTGCGACCGTCGGATTAGGGTTTAGGAGGTGCTCAAACACCAACCTTTAGCTTGGTCGAATCCAAGCATGGGACACGTTTTTGGCAAGACCGATCGGTCATGTGTGTAGACAGAATGCCGGTGTACACGTCCCTACCTCACTGTCCCATGTAGATGCGATCTAAGCCACTCAATTTGTCCGGCAAAGTTGAGTGGTCGATATCAGTTTACAATTGGAACCGCACAACCATGCCTAGTTTAGGCGCACGAATCGAGGCGCTTAGCAATAGTCGGTCTTGGCCGATTGGTCACACATGTAGAAAGGCCCACGGTGATTATATTGACATGCTTGGGACCCTTTGAATCTACATTTACACCCTCCATCTATGCCTGCGAAGATGGATGGTTGTGATTGATTTGCGACACATGTCATGTGTCGTAAACCCTAATTAGGGTTTCATGTCCACGCTACTTTAGCTGGACGAATTGGCAAGCCACGCTTCTATTTGGGGAGGCCGACCATGTGGGGCCCACATTGGGCCGGTGCTGAACATGCCAATACCTGCCTGAGGGTTATGGGTCCGATCTAAGCCATCCAATCATGCCGGTGAAGTTAGATGGTCGTGATCAATTTGAGACCTTTAGTGAAATTTCCTACGACCCTTTAAACCTCACGTCGGCCGAACTTCGGGAAACCGTACGTGATTATGTGCCTAGGTCAGGGGAGGATCGATTATGCAGGCGTGAAGGGGGTCCGCCGGGACAACGCTTGTCCAACCGGCCATGGGACGATCCACGTCGTCCAACCATGCCGGTAAAGTTGGACGGACGTGATGAATTTGAGACTGCCGTAGGCGGCCTTTATTCGTATGGTTCTTCCAAGCCGCTCCATACCATCCTGGACATCCAACTTCAGGCTGGTGTTCGGTGGTAGTTTGGGAGGCATGGTAGGTATTCGACCGACCAAGGCATAAGCGGGCCCGCTGGTGGTCATTCCGGTGGTAGCCTGCTCCTGCTGAGGATCGTTTAGGCTGGTTAAATTATGCGGCCAACTTGCATGGTCGTGATCGTTTCTGAGACTGATATGGACAGTCCAGATCCAAATATGCTCAATCGGGCTAGTATAACACATCGAGAGATGTATGCTCAATCGGGATAGTGTAACACACCGAGAGATGTAGGCTCAATCGGGCTAGTATAACACACCGAGAGATGTATGCTCAATTGGGATAGGATAACACACCGAGAGATGTAGGCTCAATCGGGCTAGTATAACACACCGAGAGATGTATGCTCAATCGGGCTAGTATAACACACCGAGAGATGTAGGCTCAATCGGGCTAGTATAACACACCGAGAGTTGTGGCCTATACGGGTATTCGTGCATGCCTCATTATTGACACTTGGAGATTCTAGTTAGTCTGCTGAGAGCAACACTCAGTCGTCATGCCACACCAATAATGAGAGTTCTGCGGAAACAACACAGGAAATACAAGGCTAATCGCGCATTAATTAATAATGTTGTAAATTCACAGGGTATATGGGATTGTTGATAGACACATTTTTGTGTATAATTTATCTCGATTCTATATATTGATAGTGCTCATTTTTGTACTTATTATGGTGTTTTATGTGTGTGTAGGTATTTTTGTCTAATAAACATTTTTGGAAAAATCTGCTCGAAAAGTTGCTCGGGGCACCCCCGGAGGACACTTGCTATTCGGACCCCTCAAATGGATAAGGGGTAACCAATTACTAAGGGGCATCCATTTCCAGGCAGCTGCTAAAGGGAGACCAGCACAGGATAGGGGGAGGTCATCCTCATCATTTGAATTCTGGTTTTGGCGGGAAACAAAACCAGCGAGCCTGCAGTTTAAGAAATCAAAATTTTGTGAAGTTTTAGGGAGATTCAACCTCGGATTTTTGTGGGGTTGGACGTGATAGTGATATGACTAAATAGGACTGGTATGGGTGATTTAATCGATCAAATTGGGCTGAATAATCCGGAAGAAGAAAATAGAGGTTGACTTGTAAAAGGAAACTGTATGGAATTATTTCAGGGAGACTAAAGGCGTGATATTGTTTCCTAAGGTGAGATTCTATCTAAGGAAGAGTTTCGGATGATTTGGAAGTCTTAGAAACGCGTAAGGAAGTCGGAAGAGAAGATTATTGCCGTGTCTTGCACGAAAAGAAAAAGAGGAATTTAATCACTATTTTTAGGTTTCTGAGGAGTATAAAAGGTGTGTTCGAGTCCCAAGGAAGGGGATGAAGTCATTGGAGCAGTCGCAGAGGAGTTTGTAACACCACAGAGCTGAATTGATCAAGTTGCAGGAAAACCCGAGTTTCTGCTGCTGCTGCTGAAGAACAAACGTTGCAAATAAGAACATCGTCTCAAATTTGTAACGTTGCTACATTAACTTCTTTGTAACAGTCAGTCCTTTGTTTTGTAACGCCATTACACCGTTGCAAACAATCAGTTTTATAGTTTTTCATTCTTTTAATCAACTTTTGGGCTAAGAACAAATATTTTGAGCAAGTGATTAATATGAGGAGCTAAACCCCATTGCCGATGCGACGGAGGAAGCCATTTTTCCAAATATTATGTGGTAAATTCTATTTAATTTAATTTTTGTAATTCTTTTATGATTATTTGCACTGAACTGAAATTGAATTTATGATTCTGATTAAGTGGTTGTGTTCTGAATTGATGGGTCATGCTTAGGTTAAGTCTTTTGATGGTCCATGCTTTCGATTTACAACAATTGTTTTGAGAATATACTTGTCTAGGCGAATATTAGAATCACTTCAAACGTAAATAGTTGCATAATTATTGACTAGATTAAATCACATAAAAATTGGAGATTGGTGGAATCCTGAGTCTCAGTGCTTTTTATAATCTTGATAACAATTTCTTTTTAAGTTTTCTATTTTAATTTGAGTCTAAAATCGAGTCCACACAATCCGAGTTGAACGAACTTTACTACCACTTTCAAAACTACATCAATTTTTGGCGCCGCCGACGCGGACTTGTATTTAGATTTGTTTTAGGTTTCTTTTTATTTTTTGTTCTTTTTTACGCGTTTTGGTATTTTTCTATTCTTTTCAGATTTGGAGCGAAGCTACAAGGGAAGAAAAAGTGTTATAAAAGGAAAGCATCGCCAAAGAAGGAAAGCAAAGAGGAATCCAAAAGGAGTGAAGAAGAAGATTTTGTATATAGTTATTTTGTTTTATTTTTAGAAACTGTAAATAGGGTTTTATTTTTTGTAATTTTTCTTTTTATTTTTGGACACTTTTTGGACTTTATTTTTGGACTGGGACATTATTATTTTTAAACCCTACAGAAGTGTTGGTTTAAATAAAAACTGTGTGCAGAGAAGGACGGTGATTACGATATCACCTCGTCCCCTCGGGTTCGTACATGACATAGGAGTCGTGGCCCGAGTCGACTTCAGCGGTTCTTTGCCCGTTTGGTACGGGAGGTAAGTTTTTCGAAACACCCGCGAATCCCCTGTCAGCGGGTTTACTGTATTCCTTCGTTTGCATATATGCCGAGGACTTGAAAACGGCTGCTTTAATTTCCTAGTAAAGGGCAAGGACTGGCCATACAAGATAAGGGTTCGGATTTCATCACCGTTCTCTTCTTGCCCGCCTTAGGAAAACAAAACCAAACGCGAACCTAAGACTAAAATTTTGACTAGAACGAGACCTATAGGATAACGAGCTTAATAGGAAAGTCGTTCGAAAAATATTGGTTACTCTTTTGAGCATACTTCGAAGTTCATGATGGTTTCTGTGAGTTGAATGCGTGACTGCGCCGCCTTGTAACCGTTGAGGCCTTGGGTATCAAAGCTCCACTGAGCTTCCCTCGCCTCGATTTAACTTACTTTGACTCGGATTGATTCCAGAGGGGTTTGCTCAGATTGTAACGAGTTCCTTTTCGAAAGAATAGAAGCTGGTCTAGAAAAAATCTAAGTGGAACCATCATGCTTTTTGTTTGCTAGAAAATTAGGTTTGATTTGGTTGAGTCAGCCTTGTTTTGTGATTGCATAGAATCCCAAATATCCCGATAGTGCCAAATGGCAACTTTAAAGCTTTGTTGAACCCACTAGGACTACTCGTCCTCTTGTATCAGGTTAGCCGAAACTGAAGCAAATTATGAACTTAGGCCTGGGACCCTACAGATGCTCCCAATCTTTTTAGGGAAAGAAAATGAAAACCCATACTTCCATGTTAGGGATTTGAGGAAATTTGTAGTACCCTAAAGATTAGAGACCTTGATGATGATGCTTTGAAACTTAGGTTATTTCCTTTTTCCCTGAAAGATAAAGCCAAATCGTGGCTATATAGTTTGGCTTCCGGTTCAATAGAAACATATGAACAACTTACATCTGCCTTTTTGAACAAGTTTTTCCCTAGGCACAAAACATCGTCTATTAGGACGCAAATCTGCACATTTTCTCAACAGGAGGGAGAATCGTTATATAGGTATTTGGAAAGGTTCAATGACTTATTAGCCCAATGTCCTCATCATGGTTTAGAAAAGGTTAGGCTAGTTCAAATCCTTTATGAGGGTTTAGATTATTCGACAACAACCATGGTTGAGTCTCTATGCACTGGTGGTTTTGAAAACCAAACTGTTGATGCGGCGATGGAATTTTTGAATGAAATCGCCGAAAAGACCCAGCAATGGGAATATTGTAGGGAACCCAAGAGAACAATTCTTCTAGGTAGAGGAAACGTTAATAGGGTAGAAGGAGGCTATGAATCAGATGCCAAAATTGTGCTATAGCAAAAAGGTTAGAAGCTTAGAATTGGGTCACACTAGTGGTAGAGTAGAGCCTTTTTGGGAAGCCAGAATATAAGAGCAGCCAATGCTCTTATAATAACACTAGGTTTGATCCGTCAAAGTTTGACCCATATTCAGAAACCTATAATCCTGGTTGGAGAAACCATCCGAACCTTTCATGGTCTAAGGACCAAGGTCAGTTTAGTAATTCTAATGTTCCCCCAGGTTTTGGCTATACTAAGAATACTTCAGGATCAACTCAGTTTCAGAATCAGTCTGATAAGAAAATCTTAAGTCTAGAGGAAACTCTCACCTCGTTTATTCAAAATACTGAAAATATGCGTCAATTGCTTTCACAAAGCATAGAAGCTAGTAATAGGATAGGACAAGAACATAGTCAGGCCATTTCTGAATTGAAAGACCAGGTTAGTCTGATCAATGAGTCTCTAAGAGAAAAAGGTAAGTTCCCTAGTCAACCGATACCCAACCTAGAGGAGATAAAACATTTAATCAAGTGAATTCTGTCACAACCCTTAGGAGTGGTAAAACGGTAGACAATAAGGTAGCCATGCCTAATAGTGGACATACTGTAGATCCACCTTCTAGTTCCCAAGATGAGCCCCAGAAGGAGCCACTAACTGAAGAAACCGATAAAATTTCTAGTGATGCCAATGTGGTTCCCGACAGGTCTCATTTTGTACCCAAAGCCCCATATCCACAGTTGTTAGCTCCAACAAAGAGAGTCGACTTTCAACGAAATACTAGAGATATTTAAGCAGGTAAACATTAACATCCCTTTATTAGAAGCAATTAGGCAAATGCCTGCTTATGCCAAGTTCCTTAAGGACCTTTGTACACGAAAGCGTAAGCTTAATGTCCATAAGAAAGCCTTTTTAGCTGGTCAGGTAAGTTCAATCCTTCTGAACCAAACACCCCTAAGTATAAAGACCCTGGATGCCCCACCATATCTTGTGTGATCGGTAATTATTCAGTAGATAAGGCATTGCTTGACTTAGGAGCTAGTGTGAACTTACTCCCTTATCATGTATACAACCAGCTAGGTCTTGGTAAGTTGAAACCGACTAAAATGACATTGCAATTAGCTGATAGGTCTGTCAAAGTACCTCGTGGTGTCATAGAGGATGTTCTGATTGAGGTTGATAAATTTATTTATCCAGTGGATTTCGTTGTTCTAGATACTCAGCCTGTTCAGGATCCTAGTGCTCAAATACCGGTGATTTTAGGTCGCCCATTTTTAGCCACAGCTAACGCTGTCATCAACTGTAGGACCGGACTTATGAACATATCCTTTGGTAATATGACCACTGAACTAAATGTCTTTAATGTTAATAGACAACCTTCTGACGATTTAGAGAAGTGAATATGATTAGCACTTTAGTTCAGGATCTAACTCAGGATAATTGGGACGACACTTTATTTGGTGATTCCTTAGATGAACTTGATGAGGAAATTCTCTTAAGTCAGTTAGGTGACCAAACTTTTGAACTAGAAGAAGCTCTTGAGTACTTTAAAGACTCTACGGACCCTGAGATTCAAGCCATAGTGCTAGGCCTTACGGAGAGTAGTGTTGACCCTAAGTTTGGGGGTAATGAACTAGAAGAAGCTCTTGAGTATTTTAAAGACTCTGAGGATCCAGAAATTCAAGCAATAGTTAGAGGTTTGTCCGAGAATACTGACTACCCTAAGTTTGGGGGTAGTAATGGTCAATTATCCCATTAGAAGTCCCTAACTTGGGATTCGAGCCTAGTGTACCTGAGGTATTACTTGAGTCACTTCCGACTCCGCAACCGGATCCTCCTGATATTGTCCAGGAGGAAATTCTAAAACTTGTTGTTCGAATGAGTCAATTTGTCAAGACACTCATATGAAGCCCAAATGGGCACAACAGAAAAACCCAGTTGTCTTGCAGGAAACCTTGGATGAGGATGTGCTATGTCTGTTCATTTTTCTGATTTGGTGCAGTTGTCTGATAATTGTGGCAATTTTATTTGCTTTTGTTGACCCACAGTTGTTTCGACTATTGATATATGATTTGAAAGGTAATTAGCCATTTTGTGGTATTTGACGTCTGGCTGAAGACTTTAAATTTAGCACTTTTGGGAGGTAACCCAATCTCATGCAACATAATATCTTTCCTTATCTCTTTTGCTTCAAATGGTAACAGTTTCTCCTTGTTCATGCTTTTAATTTTATCTTTAGAACATTGAGGACAATGTTAGATTTAAGTTTGGGGGTATGGGAGAAACTTTTTAGTTGCAATAAATAAACTCCAGAGCCTAGAAATTTATGCCTATTAGGATTGCACTAACTAATCTAAGTGGATGGAAGCATTTTGATCGTAGGAGTTGAGGAACCAATCTGATTAGATGGAAACATCTAGAAGAGTCTATTCATAAAAGCACAGAGCTCAGGTGTTAGAAATAACATGATAGTTTCACCATATCTCGTTGAGTCCTTTTCACTTCTATTTTTATTTTATTTTGTTTTTAAACTGTTTCTCTAAGTGATAGGTGGGGCCCACGATTCAAGTTGTTACCAATGCTAGGGTGAATTAGAGTGATTGAGTTACAAAAAAAAAAAGACCAATTAGACCAAACGAACAAAAAAAATTGAAAAAGAAAAAGAAAAAAAGTGAATAAAGTCGACCACTGGTACCCTTGTATATGCCAGTTGTGTTGAACTAGAATTAGGATTATCGATCACTGGTTCCCTTGTATATGCCAGTGTGTTGATATTAGTCAGACTAGTATCTCAATCCATTAGGATAGGTTCATTTTGGCGGAGGCCTTCAGACAGATATGGGAAACGCCGTTCACTTAGTAAACATCAAAACCATCTATGTTTTTCTATATCCATCTTCTTGATCTATCCATGTGATTAGTTTTGACTCCGGATATTGATGTCCATAGTGCGACTATCTGAGTAGAGCTCTGTCACTTTATATGAATTTTAGTATGCTTGAGTGCAAACTCGTGTACAACAATTGGAATTTCGCATCAGGGTACTTCCTCCTGTAGTCAATAAGTATGCCAACCAAGGAGATTCTTTAGTGCCTTCCAAGGTTCTGCGTAGATAGCTAAGGTCTGGAGTAAAGGTTTTGTGGGTATACCTCTTGTAAGCCCTCCGGAGACAACACTCCGCCACTAGGGACACTTAGGGGTTTAAAGGCTTATTGCATACGCTAAATGCAATCGACGATGCCTGCGTCAGTGAGTTAGGATTTTATTTTATTTTATTTTCTCGAGGACTAGCAAATAATAGTTTGGGGGTATTTGATAGACACATTTTTGTGTCTAATTTGTCTCGATTCTATATATTGATAGTGCTCATTTTTGTACTTATTATGGTGTTTTATGTGTGTAGGTATTTTTGGCCAACAAACATTTTTGGAAAAATCGGCTCGAAAAGTTGCGCGGGGCACCCCGGAGGACACTTGCTATTCGGACCCCTCAAATGGATAAGGGGTACCAATTACTAAGGGGCATCCATTTCCAGGCACTGCTAAAGACCAGCACAGGATAGGGGGAGGTCATCTTCTCAAATTCAGAAAGGCGGGAAAAAAACCAGCGAGCAGAAGAATCAATTTCGAAGTGTTTTAGTGAGATTCAATCACTGAAATTTTTGGGCTGGACGTGATTCAACTAAAAGGCCTGGTATGTGCTGGAATAATCGATCAAATTGGGCTGGATAATCCGGAAGGAAACAGAGTTTGAGTTTTGCACGGAAACTTTGGGAATTATTTTAGGAATTCAGGGAGACTAAAGCGTGATATTGTTTCCTAAGGTAGATTCTATCTAAGGAAGAGTTTCGGATGGTTTGGAAGTCTTAGAAACGATAAGGAAGTCGGCAGAGAGATTATTGCCGTGGCTTGCACGAAAAGAAAAAGAGAATTAATCGCTATTTTTAGGTTTCTGAGGTATAAAAGGTGTGTTCGTCCCAGGGAAGGAAGAAGTTATTGGAGCAGTCGCAGAGGAGTTTGTAACACTACAGAGCGAATTGATCAAGTTGCAGGAAACCCGATTTCTGCTGCTGCTGCTGAAGAACAACGTTGCAAATAAGAACATCGTCTCAAATTTGTAACGCTGCTACAGTAACTTCTTTGTAACAGTCAGTCATTCGTTTTGCACGCCATTACACCGTTGCAAACATCAGTTATAGTTTTTCATCTTTTAATCAACTTTTGAACTAAACAAATATTTTGAGCAAGTGATTAATATGAGGAGCTAAACCCCATTGCTGAGGCGACGGAGGAAGCCATTTTTCCAATTATTATGTGGTAAATTCTATTTAATTTAATTTTGTAATTCTTTTATGATTATTTGCACTGAACTGAAATCGAATATGATTCTGATTAAGTGGTTGTGTTCTCAATTGATGGGTCATGCTTAGGTTAAATCTTTTGATGGTCCATGCTCTCGATTTACAGCTATTGTTTTGAGAATCTACTTGTCTAGGCGAATATTAGAATCTACTTGTAAAGAGTTGCATAATTATTGACTAGATTAAATCACATAAAAATTGGAGATTGGTGGAATCCTGAGTCTCAGTGCTTTTTATAATCTTGATAACAATTTCTTTTTAAGTTTTCTATTTTAATTTGAGTCTAAAATCGAGTCCACACAATCCGAGTTGAACGAACTTTACTACCACTTTCAAAACTACATCAATTGTTGCTACATGCTCCAACCTGGGTGAATTTTTTGTATTTAATTCACAGAATGGTGGGATTGTTGCCACATGCTCCATTCTAGGTGAATTAGTAAAGTGAAGAAGTTTTCATCACTTATCAGTGGCTTTATCCTTTGTAGGATGTCAGCGCATAAATTTGGTTTTACAATTTTAGCCCTGAACTAAAATCCACCATCAATAATTGGTTGTTCAGAGAGTGTAAAGGTTCTGACTGGGAGAGGATTCTTGTGTACTCCTTCAGTCCCCAATTGAAGATATTATGGATCAACCTTCTCTTTGAAGATGTGCTTCAAAATATTGCAGTTACTTGTTGGATGATCGATGAACCTATGAAGGCGATCTGAGATTCTCCATTTCTTCTTCAGTTGACTCTCTCCTGACAAACGACAACTTGATTGCACCATCTTGAACCCAGACTTCCAGTAACTCAATCACTCCTTCATGAGAAGAGAGAAGTTTAAGTCTGCCTGATCATTTCCCCGTTCTTTGATGCCGGGTCGAGGTTTGTGCATTTCAGGATTGGTTATCTTTTCTTTGCGCCTTCAGAGGAGCCTGGGATGTTGGAGAAGCGCTCTGATGTTGTGTCTCGGCTTTCCTTTCATTCCTTTCAGCAACAACGTTTGTTGAAGGCTAGAGATTGTACTAATTGTTGACTAAGCGTCGGCTGCTTCGAGGTTCCTCGACCTTGCAGACTTTGTTATATCCAGTAAAGCAGGCATAGTAGTCGCTGATCGTTTGGCTGCTTCATGAAGCTCTGAGAAAGTTTGGAACCGGAGATTTTCCAACAAGGCTCTATAGACCGGGATCATTCCATTGATGCACAAGTCCATCAGTTGTTGTTCTGTGACATTCGGGTCATGACAATCCAAAGCTTGCACTCTGAACCTCTTCACATAATTGTTCGGATGTTCATTGTTCTTCTGAGACATTTTTCCTAAATCAGAGAGAGTGATCTGCTCTTAGACGAAGAAGTATTTTCTGTAGAAAGCATTAATCTTTTCTCCCCAACTGGTGATACTTCCTGGTGCAATGTTGTTGTACCATGTGTATGCTCTGCCTGCCAGAGACTTTGAGAATTCCTTCAAACGGACGACATGGTTGTGCTCATGTTAACCCAGTGATTCCAGGAACCGAGAAACATTTTCTCGATCATTGCCCGTTCCATCATAAAGAGTGAACGTTGGAGAAGTATAACCTTTTGGCAGAGGAATCCTTTATGTAGCAGCAGGGTACGGAGGTTGGTGATGGTGGATAGATGATGTCTTGTCTCTTCCTCGATCTTCTAAAAAGCGCTTCAGGTCCTCTCGGGTGATGAAAATTGCAGGTTTCTTTGCTGGTGGATCGTTTGCATCTTTGCGGACTTCTTGATCATCTACAACATGGATCGGAGAGATTTCAGGATCAGCGGTTGAAGATGTTTTTGTAGTTTTTCCTTTCTCATGTTGCGGCTGAGTTTGTTCAAACACAAGCTTGTCTGTGAGAGTTTTGAGATAAGCGCACAACCCCTTCTGCTTTGCATCCATTTCAGTATGAACCTTCATGAGATCAACTATGGTAGGATGATTTTCTCTGGTTTCTTCAGGAGATTCGCTAGGAGGTGAATTGTTAATAATTCCAGTGGCATTATTTACAACATTGACATGAGTGATCACTGGAGCACCATCACTCGGAAGAGTAGTAGTAACATGTGGCATGACATTGCTGGACGGAGGAGTGGTATTAGAGGTACCACTAGAGCCTGCAACGTTGAGAGGAATAATATTTGCGGTGGCAGTACTACTAGAACTTGCGATGTTAGAGTCTGGTGTTGAACCCGGATTGGTAACTGAACTATACCTAAGACCGACCATCTTTGTGAGAATTGAGATTGCAACAGAGAGAATGATCTCCCACTGTGGTCGCCAATCTGTAGATGGGAAAAAACGACTTGCTGGTTTTTACAGAATTGAGGAGACGACCGTACGGAGGAGACTCCTTGAACCGATCAAAATGATTAACCTCACACAGATGCACTGCAAGAAGGGAGTGCTTTAAGTTCGAGAGATTAATTTGTAGGACTCCGGCCTAAACCAAGAAAATGGTCGTTCCAGAGTCAATTTGGTCAAAAGAGTGGATGGGTCGATCTGTAGAAGGGAAGCTGAGAAATGTTGAGATCAATGGTGATCAAAGATTGTAGGTGTGTTGTGTATTCTGCGTAAAGAAATAAGATTAGCTCTGATTGATTGAATTTGCTCTGTTGAGAGTAATTGCTCATATGTTGAGATGTTAATCTCGTGTTGTCTATTTTACGAAAAATTGTCTTGTTTTCAATCATGATTCAGAGACTTATTTATATTGCTAGAATTGTAAACACCTTGATCCCATGAAGTGTGACAGTTGCTGGAGTCAAAGAGTGGGGAAGTGGAAATCGTGTTAAAACCAGTTTCTCATCGTGCAAAGACTTGGTTGATTTTCTACTCACTACTTTGTTAACTCCTTCAACTGATTGCAAGACTTGCTCATATTCTCATCGTGTGTATGAACACACGTGCTGTAGACCGCCAGACCAAAACCCTAGTTAATATCCCCCCATGTAACACGATTGATGTCTCGTGATTGTGGAGTCTGCAAGGCATACGTGTATTCAGTTAGTCAGTTGCTCACTTCATGGGACGATGAGTTCTTGTATTGCTGAGTCAAACAAATGTTCTGGGACTCATGAATTGAACGTGTATGTTGAGACAGAAGTATAATTGTCGAATAGATGCTGATAGTTAAGATGAGCAAATATTGCTCATGGATCGTTGAATATTGATAGTTGAACCAATATTCCTTAGTCTGAGCAAATATTGCTCATTTGAGCAAGTGTTGCTCGTTTGATGAATTATTGGTAGCATGACCAAATAAAATATTATTTTAAGATACTGATCTGTTTTTCAATTGAGTTGTAGTAAAAAGGTTCGTTGAGGCTTGTGAAAGCAATGGATTTTTAGACTTATAAAACTTAAAAATAAAGAAAACTTATTACAAAATTGACTTCAAGATATGAGAAAATAACCAAGACACTGATTCCAGTATTACACATGAATTAATGATGGTAAATAATCCAAAACTCTAATTATCTTTTAAGTCCTGTATATCTTAACTCACTAATAATCAAGCAAATTCTCAAACATCAATTGTATCCCTTAAGCATAGATTATCTAAACAAAGAATAACCTATCTAATTGAATCACAACTGATTAGAAAAATTACGCAAATAATTTAAAACTCTGCAAAAGCAGTGATTGAGTGAATTATAATTAAATATTAGAGAAAATAAAATAGTTACCAATTATTCATTCGTAAATAGCTTCCTCATTGCCTTGGTTGTGGGAGAATTAGTCGCTCATCATGTTGGAAACACGCTCAAAAATCGTTATTATTGCTCAAAGGGTGTTTACAAATGATGAAAATGGGAGAATTATAATAAAAATTTGGTTTGTAACAATTATATTTGTTACAAACCAAAAAAACGATACAGAGGATGTGACTGTTACTGTTTCTCTAAGACCCACGGCTCTGTGTCGCAAACGTTGTAGCAAATAAGTCTGTCGTCCTTGTGTCGCTGTCACTGTAGCTATACGACCCACAGCTAAGTGTCGTTGTCACTGTTGGAAAACGACTGTCCTGGTAAGTCTGTTCTTCGTGTTCTTCAGAAATGCAGTAGCAGAAAATGACAGCTCTGCAACTTTGGTGTTTAAGCTCTGTGGTGTTCTAAAACCTCCGAAACTCTCCCTCCTTTTCTCTGCTACTCCAGGATGATATTTATACTCAACAGGCGAAGAAAATCCTCTGTAATAACTCACAGTAATCTCTCTTTATTCGGCAGTGAAGGGTAATATTCTCGGAATATTTTCTTTCCAAAAATCCTTCTCCTACACGTCTGCTGCTGTTGAATCTACCTTATTTACCTCTGACACGCTCCAAAATGTTGCTCGAGTCAACAAAACATGCTGAGAAATCGTTCAAACTCATGCAATCCCGTGAAATAACTCTTCGATGCACGGATTACCCTGTTTTCTTCCACACGATTATCTAGCCAAATTTGTCCGAAAAGATCAACCATACCACGCCTGTTAAGACCAGTCTAGTCATCCCAACAATTTCCAGCCGTTGAGTCTCCTTTAATCCCGTCCAAAACGCCAACCCTAATTTTTGCCGTAGCTTGTTAGCTTTTCCCGCCACTTTTCTGATTTAAATTTGAGAAGAATATGGTTAGCCCTTATCCAACATCCTGGGTGCCGAATAACAAATGGGTGTTGTGGACAAATGGGCTACACATAGTCATGGGTGACACATAGCAAAAGTGGGGGTCCGTATAGCAAATGTCCTCCGGGGTGCTCCGAGCAACTTTTCGAGCCGAATATTCCAACAATATTTATTTCCTAAAAATACATAAAAACTGTTGTAGGGCTTGTAGCCCATGGATTTGCGGCCCAATATAGTGTCTAGGGTTTACTTACTACATGTATATATATATATATATGATATTGTTCTATGTAATCTGGCTGATGCTAATCAATAGAAACTCTTTGCCTCTTTGTCTTCCGTACATTTTCACTACAAAACGTTATCATGCACGATGCTATACCAGAGAGCTATACTGGATCGGTTGGTATTATATATTTTATTTTCGCTGGAATGAAATCAATCAGCTAAGAAATTTTCGTTGGAATCAAATCAAAAAGATAAGTTGAATCTACTTTCTCCTATACATTTTTTTTCCCTTTTCCTGTTTTTCTATTTTGACATGTCTAATATAATTGTACCTCTATATATTGGATCTATTAAATCCATGGGAAAAATTGATTTGAATTTACGCCGTAGAAATTATATCGATGATTACATTTTGTAATATGTGTATATGTTTGTGCCGGGATTCATAATCAATCGAGTGATTTCATTTTCTGATATATTTATCAATCCTGTTAAAGGGGCGGGTGGTTTCATTGGAGGGGCGGCAAACCTAATAAGACAAAAAGGGTCATTAGGTGGTAATTCAAGTGCCCCTTATCAAAAAAATATGAAAATGACCAATTACCCCTTATTATTAATAATCGAGATTAGTGTTGATAATCAAGATTAGTGTTGCTAATTAATTTTCACTTATAATAACTCTAAAATCAGATTTTTAGAGTTATAAAAAAAAATTAGAGGAGAAGAAAAAGAAAACTTATGTGATATTTGTGAAACCCTAGATTTTGATTCACTCAACTAAAATGAGTGATTCGTGGCAAATTTGAGATGGGTGAACCTCTATACGATAAAGAAAACAAATACTACATACCTCTTGATGGAGATCCTGATATGGAGTATTTGTTAGATGGTAGAGATGTTTTAACCCATAGTGAAGGTCAATCTCAACCAATTGAAGAAATTACCCAACAAAGTGAAGAACCCAGCACTGAAAATCACCAGGTATACTTCTAAACTAGTTCCCAATAGATTTTTGTTGCTTAAAATTCTCTAAAGAACGTAAAAAAAATCAAATTTTTAAAAATTTCAGAAGAACTTACAGTTGGTAATTAGCTAGTACCAACGGTAACTGTATGTTACGTTTCGTAAAGTATCCAATACCAACCGTAACTGGTTCAATTTGGGGAAAAACCCAAACGTATTACCAGCTACGGTTGGTAGATAATTTTCGGGACGAACCGTAAGCCAAGTACGGTTGGATATGTCCTTCAGTGGTTACCAACCGTAACTCATCATGTGCATGGCAGTATTTACTGCACTTTTTACAGTTGGTAATGTGTAAATGGAGACCAACAGTAACTTGGTTACGGTTTGTTATCTGTGTTTTTACCAACCGTATATTTCTCTGTCTGTTTTCATTTTCATTTCACCCTATTTACGGTTTGTTACTGGAGGACCATTATCAACCGGAGTTAAGTTACGATTTCTAAGTGATTTTAGTTACCAACCGTATCTCCGTTACGGTTGGTGTTTCCTGTGTCGTGTCCAACCGTAGCTTTATATATGTTTTCGTTTTGTTGCCTTTTTTAGACTAATGTGGGTATATTGTTGTCCAGACCGTGGATGTACCTCCCCTAATGGATGAACAACCTTTAGCAAATCAACTTCTCACCCAAGATTCTAGCTCTCACTATTTAACCGAGGATACATGGGAGGAAAAAGATGATGCAAAGCATTGGGCTAGAGAACGAGGCAAGCTGATTATGTGTATCATAGTTTATAATGGTACCACTAGTGAAAGTGCCTTTCAAATGGTTTGCGAGTGTAGTGGACAACATAGAAGTCATGCAAAAAAAGGGTACCATACAAGTAGCAAAGGCAAAGAGGAAGCAAACTACGTTCACTAAGAAGACCCGATGCCCCTTCAAGCTTCAATTTAAAAGGAACGCGCCAAAAAGGTGTTTTTTGGAGAAAGTCGTATGCGGTAGTCATAACCACCCTATACCGGAGAGTTTGATATCACATTCGTATGCTGGACGCCTTACCGAAGAAGAAGAGAAGATCGTAGAGTCACTGACACAAATTCGTATGAAGGCCGTTGATATCCTCGCTCACTTAAAGGAAAGAAACCCACAAAATGCTTCTACTTTGGCTAACATCTACAACGCAAGAACAAAATTGAAGGCTAAGAAATGGGAACAAAGGAACGAAATGAAACAATTAAGGCATTTGGGGGAGGCGAATAATTACTCGGTTTTCCACGATGATGATGAGAAAGGATGAATAAGACATCTTTTGTTGGCTAATCCTGAGTTTGTGAAGTTGGCACGGTGCTCTCATCAAATCCTTCTAATGGATTGCACATACAAAACCAACAAGTTTGAGATGCCGTTGTTGAACTTTGTAGGGAAAACTTCTACCAATGCTCCTTTTAGTGTTGGTTTTTGCTTCTTGAAAGATGAGCTCTAAGAGAGCTATGTGTGGGAATTAAACCAAGTGAAGTTATTCTACGTAGAGGGATATACTCCAAAGGTGATTATTACCGACAAGGAACAAGCTTTGTTGAATGCAATAAGGAGGGTTTTCCCGGAAGCTCATAACCTTCTTTGCACGTTCCACTTGTGGAAAAGTATTGAAACTAAATGCATGCGCCTTGTCCGTCCAACCAAAAAAAGCGAAATGAATAGAATAAAGAAACTACGGTTACATCAACAAAAGGATGCCAAAGAGAAATTTAAGAAGGATGACAAGTTGGCGGAACTAAAATGGGAAAGTTTCAAAACGGAGTGGAGAGCCTTGACCTATTTTATCACCGTGGATGAATATGAGGATAGATCTCGTATGTTAGTGGCTCATTGGAAAATAGGTTATCCAAGTGTTGTGAAGTATTTGTCGGATAATTGGTTGGATCCGCACAAAGAGAAGTTCGTATCGGCGTTCACTAACCAATATAGGCACTATGACTTCAAATTCATAATTAATATCCATATGCTAAATTTCATAAGCTAAAATCCATAATTAACACGCAACTATTAGTTTGTCATAATATCCATAAGTAGAAATTCATAACTAACCACACACAACTAACATAAATCCATAACTAAGCATGGCGGCCACCACGACCCTTTTGTTGGTGCTACCACCACCACGAGTTTTAGGACCATCACGACGACCACCGTGACTACCGCGACCACCTCTTTGGCTAGTACCCACACCGTGCACCACCTCTTCATCATTTGTCTCTTCACTTCTAGATGAAGGTTGATGATTTGAAGTTGGCCTGTAGTTGAGCACAATGGTGGGGACTTTTGTCTCGGACCCTTGCTTGGATAATTTGAAGTTTTCCTCTACAACCCTTTGTTGAATATGAGTAATTTGGCGTAGAGTTCGACGAGGATTGGTCATAACGTAACCTGTGGTCTCTGTGAACCTACGAACATCAACTCCATTTTCAATCCTCAAATAAGGGTCAAAGATAACATCTTCAACAGTGAAAGAATCTATTTTCTCCCTCATTTGAATGAGCTTGTCCTCTTTGTTCGTTAGTTGTCTGCCAGTGAACTTGAACTTCTTTCCCGTAGGGCCATAATCATGTTCTTCCCACTCAGTAGGAGGTCTCAGGCTCGGAAAGTGGTCATAAACCCATGCCTAAAAAATAAATTAAGTATAAACAATTGACACATGACTAAAAATATAACAAAGAAAGAAAAATGTAACAAAACTTACCATTAGAAGCGCAACATTCCCGGCAATTTCAGTAGCTCCAACCCTAGAGGCCTTTCTTAGGCTGTCAAGTAAATATGCAAGGGTTGCAGTGGCCCACGAATAGTTTTTGATGTTGTCCAAATTCTTCAGCAGTTGTAGGTAATGAACATTGACCCTATTTCCCGAGTTATCGGGAAAGAATACGGTCCCAAGATAATACAACAAATACGTTGTGGTTGTACGCCTAACTGTTGTTTCATCCATCACCTGACCTTCCCTTTCCTTTGTGGCTGTTCCTTCAAACTTGGTCCTCAGATTCTTCAACAATAGCTTTTTGATGATTTTTGGTTTATGTGGTTCAGCAGGGTCATAACCACCATCCAACTGAAACTCCATCTCAGTTTCATCTTTCTCCCACCCAAGTATTTCTTGAACAAGGATATAAAGGTCAGTCCAAGACATGTTGTTGTCGAAACCTTCAAACACAGATTGTCCTTCAAATTCAAGGTCAGTAATTTGCTTCTCATCGTCCGGTGTTATTGTCGTCTCTCCAAATAGAAGATGAAACGTATCGGTTTCAAGCCAATATCGTTCCCTGAAGGAAGAGACCACAACACTATCATACTCCCATTGAAGGTGAAGAATTCCAGGCCTTAGTCCTGTACTAGCCACTAGATTGCGAACCAAAGCACATTCTTGACTTAATGGCCAATGTTTACCCCTTTGACGCTTGAGCAATTTAATGCATCTTGCGTGGTCCTAAAAAAACAAATATACAAAAATATAAGCATATTATGGTGAACTGAAATAAACAAACAAAATGTATCAAAATAATGAATGTTTTAAGAAAAGTAACAAAATACATACCCTTGTCTGACAGACTTTTGCGGACCAGGAACCGGTATAACCAAATAAGATTGAAGACTTATCTGGGGCCTCGCCCCAAGGTCTTTTATTCTTCTTCGGTGGCAACAACAAATATTTGCCTTTAGGAATATGCATCCCTTTCGGTGCGGGCTCCTTTCTCGGCTTCTTTTCTTTCTTTTGCCTTGGAGGTGCAACTACAACTACCTCTTTTCCCTTGGTATTTTCTACCTCTTCATCATTTTCTTCCTCTTCCTTCTCTTCATCATTTTCTTCATCATTTTCTTCATCGGCCTCCTCTTCATCATTTTCTTCATCTTCCTCCTCTTCATCATTTTCTTCCTCTTCCTCTTCCTCCCCTCCATCATCATCGATTCCTTTAAATTCTTCTTCATCTTCATCATTATTAGTTTCTTCCTCCACAATTTCATTTTCGTTGCCTTCACGGTTAGTTTTGACTCCGACCTTTTCTTGATCATTATGTTCCACTCCTTCTAGCTCAACTCCAGATTCAGCCACAGGTTGTTCCTTCAACTTAATTTCAAACCTATTCTTCTTCTTCTCATTCTTGTGGATGCCTCTATTATCTACACCTAAATGCTTGTCACTGCGAGGGGTAGGCGTATGATCAATCGGGGTTAAGTCATTTCCTCTCTTTTTCTTCACCCTATCAGGATTCCTACACAAGCATTACAATTGATTGATTTACTAAGCGTAGAACAAATAATATAGAAAACAAAACACTCAAAAAAATGGTGATTAGGTTTAATTACGGTTCGTAATAAGACATAAATTACAAACTGTAAATAAGGAATCGAGATCAACCGTAACACAACCACGGTTGGTAATTCAGCTATAGTTACCAACCGTACTCACTACTTCAAAAAATCCTAACATACAAAAAGATGTACGGTTGGTAACTTTCATTAAGTTACAAATCGAAACTCAAGTATGGTTCGTAAGTGAGATGAAAATATGAACCGTACAAAGTATTTGAAACATACAGAAGAATGTACGGTTCGTAACTAATGTTTCGTTACCAACCGAACATTAACAAATTTCTCAAAAGAAATAAAGTACGGTTCGTATTTGGGTAGTTACCAACCGTAAGTTCTTCAAATTATGCAGGTACGATTGGTATCTGGGTTAATTGCAACCGTAACTCACATGCAAAAATCATTTTCCAGTTTCAATTTCGATCCAAAACCCTAATTTTTCATACAAAACTAACTTAAATCAAACAATAGACTAAACCCTAACTGGGTTTTTCGAAACATACCTCAAATAAGTCATTATGCTTGATTTTGACGGTTGAGGAGTTTCAAATTGATGTTCTTGACCTAATGGAGGAATTGGTTCATTAGAACGGCTACAATTTTCGTCAACCTTCTTCTTCAGCATCTCTAATATAGTTTCAAATCAACGATTATCAATTTTTCAACTCGCTGATTAATCGAAGAGGACGATGAAAAATCAGTTTTATTGGTGGTAGAGAGGAGGAGAAGAGAAGATAAAGGAAAGTTGAAAAAAAAATTGTTTTGATTTTCAGTTTCAATTGGGTTAATAATGGGAAGGACAATTCAGTCTTTTCAACCACAAAAACAAGGATAAATTAGTCTATTTGAGGTGAAAAGGGTAATCTAGTCAATTGACAACCCCTATAGGATACCCCCTAACCAATAATAGGGATATTATCGCCCCTCCAATGGAACCACCCGCCCCTTTAACAGGATTGATATTTATATATTTGTGCTGGGTTTGTTTTTGGATCCTTATTTCTCTGGATATCAAAAGGACGAACCCCTGTTGCCGCAAAAGTAATGTTTGTTTATCATCAAATGGATGTTTGGAAATCCCCCCCTCTGTTTGGTCGGTTCTGCAATCAAATAGGATCAGAAAAAGAGGCATATGTGGTTCTAGATTTCGTGAAAGGAAATCTTCTTTAAAGAAAAAAGTGTTCGTATGGGAGGGGGCTGTTGGCGTTTCTGATTTGACGAAATCTTCTTAGGCGATGACGTCTGTTCGCGTTTCTGAGGAGAAGGGAAAATGTCAACCCGACCCGATCCAGCTTACCCGACCTGCCCGACCCGATCCAGCTTACCCGACCCGTCCGACCCGCTCAACTCAGTCCGACCCGCTCAACTCAGTCCGACCCGGTGCAACTCTGTCCTGTCCAGTTCTTCGGTTTTTGGACGTGCGCGACTATGTTTGTACCTGTCATGCCTATATACGGTGGGAACCAAAAATTTGAGGTATGTAACTAAAGACCGAATTTTCGTAAGGCTTATTCATCTGTCTTTTCTAGAACATACATAGTTTTGTTTGTTCTGTCTTAAGATAAGTCCATAACGGTCAATTTAAATTATGACTGTTGACCTCACTCATTAAAAATTTCTCTTGAATATGATATTGGCTACAGTTGAATGATGTCTTTTATACAATTGGTTGTACCAACTCGATTCAAATGTATGTATTTGGGGTTTAGAAGTACTTGAGCACCATTATTGCATATTTGATATTTTTTTCCCAAAATTTGAATGTTCCGTGGAATGTAATCCACTTACTGGACTATTAATTTGTCAGTAGTTTCAAACGATACATTCAAATAAAATCACATTTATTCCAATTTTTGTGGACGAACTCATAAAAGAAGATATGAGTCAGAAAATTTCCATTTCTCTGCTTCATCCATGATACTAACGAACTAGTATATGTTGAAGTATGACAACAAGAGAAATATCTTTAGTAATCTATTCAACCTAAAGTAATTGGTTGACTTGCGTAGTGATATTCTCTTGACCTGTTGAGATAAAGAAATTTCTCAAATTAAGCTAAATGTAGCAAAAATTGAAAACGGAAAGAACCTCTAAGTAATGAAGGTTAGACGTACCGACTCATATAAAGCATGTGAAAAGGAACAAATATATATATATCATGAGACAAATATGTATTTTTTTCCCTGGTAGTAATGACACCAAAGTACAGGTATCAACTGAATATAGGATGAAGCTAAGATGTAATCCTAGCTCTCACCTAAGAGTCGGGAATGAATCTTCTTATCGGTATTGGTACAAGCAACACAATGCGAGTACCATAATAGCAACCAATTTCCATGGAAATGTCATAATTTTCACATCAACTTTAATGGCAACAAGAACTTTGCCTGGCCAATTGACTATCTTATCGAGCGCAGCACTGCTCATTTTTTTTCTTCAAGATAGAACAAAGACGTCGCAAAATCTCTAGATGTACCAAGAGATAATCACACCTTGTTAAATTCCCAAGTAACCCGTGCAAATGGATATCATGTGGAACATCAAAATGATGAGAATGTAATTGATTGCATCTTTTATAGTCTCTAATATATCTGTAAGGAAATATATTTTAGAGAAACTAATGAGTCAATCTAGTGCAATGTAATTCACTATAATATTTGGATTATTGAATCCATATTGACCCCGAAAATGAAATATTGGGTATTGACTCATACAGACTTTGGAATAACCATACAACCACTTTGGTTGTGACATGATGATCGTTTTGAAAGGACTCATACGTACATCACTTTATTTGAGTGAACGAGACAACGGGAAAAAAATTGACAGAATGCGAAGTAACGTCATATCCCTCAATAAGTGTTTTCTAAAGTACTAGATGCACAACCCCCTTTTCCCATTATGTTTTTAGGTAAGAAAGCATGTCACTCATTTTTACAAAGTATTCAGTAAAACAGGATCGAGACTATCCTAAGATGCAAATGGTAAAATTTACATATTACAAAGAAAACAAGGTAAAATTCAGAAAAATATTCATGCAGAATGCGGACCATTAAAGTGACTTATGGCTCTGGTGAATGTTTTGACATTTTGGACTAGTTATAGTTCCCAAGAAATTTGCGTTTAAATACTCCTAGCACATATTACACAATACAAAGTGCAAAGTCTCACAACCCTTATTAATGCTAGAGAATTTACAATCAAAAGGACTTGATGAATATTGCATGT
The DNA here is from genome assembly GCF_003573695.1 of Papaver somniferum. NCBI lineage: Eukaryota > Viridiplantae > Streptophyta > Magnoliopsida > Ranunculales > Papaveraceae > Papaver > Papaver somniferum. Next base: position 77,433,562 of record NC_039360.1, read on the forward strand.
TTAATAGGATCAATGATTCAATATAAAGCATCTTATACCCAATGGTCTCGCAGAGGCTACCATCAAAGGTTACAGATGGTGCCCAAGGAATAGGTTATGCGTACCAATCTATCTTTTATTGCTTTGGGGATACACAATATTACACATATCTTACTTAATTCGTTTTTAGAACCCAATATTAGTCAACCTTTTCTGCGTACCAGTTGGTAACTATATTTAAGCATGACATTCGTGTTCTTACGCATTTTTGGTTGCACTATATATGTGCCGTTACGACTCCACGTCGTACTATGATGGATCTTCAAAACTGTTATGTAGTTATGTTGGAAATAAGTTCCCAACAATTATCCGCATTTTAAAACTTTTGGCAGGAGATCTCTTACCGCTAGATTTGAGGGTTGTCATTTTAATGAGACAGTCTTCCCGTCGTTAGGGGGAGATAAGAAAAAGTATTTTCTAAGGGAACGACATGAATTGTCTTGGTATGTTCCCACTGTGTCTCATATTGATTCTTGTACTCCACAAATGTAAATGTGAAGTGATAAAGAATATTCGAATTTCAGAATGTACACTGATGTTGCTAAAGTGATGAGATCACACATACCAGCTGCAAACCTACCTTCTAAGTTACAAATCCTCAATACAAGATATACACCATAGACTAAGGTGTTGCAACTACATCCGGTGAAAGTGTGGTTGAGGTCGTGGCTCCATAAAGGAAGTTGGAGAGACCATTTGGTTCTATCAATCCTCACCTAGAAAGGAAGTAGGTGAGTAAGGCACAACTTATTTATATCACCATAAATCATCTCATAAAATTGTCTCTGAATATGTCCATGAATCAAACTGGAGGACGCTCCAAAGTTTTAAATGGTTCTAGAGAACAATGAAATCCTGATGGATTATGAGAATGCACATGAGTCAATGGAAGGATCATGTGTGCACAATGGTGATATAATCCATAAATAGTTACTCCAGAAGTAGAGCACAATGAGATCGAACCATGCTTTATTTTGATTAATTTCAAATAAATAACATATTTGGCCTACACAATCCATGTAGAACTTAGTTCTTTGGCAAATATACGGGTATTTGGTGTGGTAATGCTAACCAACCAAGTGTAAAGCCTATCAGACATATATAATTAATTTGTCATAAAGCATAATGAGAAGAAAGTAGTCTTAAAGTACAAAGACCCGCCTTGTGGCGCGAGGTTTCTCACAAAGCCCTGTAATTGTTCTCTTGTAATGAACATTATAGAGTTCCGCTACTTAGTTTTGGTAATTTCAAAAGGACTTGAAATGCAACATATGTATGTGGTTTTTACGTATCTCTGAAAGAATCAAGAGATAGAAGATATTTACAAAAATACTTGATAGACTTTTGTTGCCCAAATCAAATGACTCTAAACCACATAGTGCGTTTACAGTTAGATAGAACGCTCACTTATAGATTTGAGCAATCAGGCAGATGTGGTATACCCGTCTAAGTGGCTATTTTATTTGGAGGGGATAGACAAGTAAGTTATTTTTCCTTGCGTATTCATAAGAAAGTTCCTGATTTGGAATTGTAGCTATTTATGTTGATGGTACAGACATGATGTGTACTCTTGATGTAATAAGAGACCTTAAAGCTATTTAAAATCCAAATTTGAGATGAAAAATCTAGGGAAAGCTCGATCGAATACTGAGCTTGTGGTATATTATTCCACCAGTTTGCATATGTCTAAAGTTGTCAGGCAATTTAACAACGACATGCATCCTGATAGCACTCCCATGATTAGTCGAGTTTCAAATGTAAGTAAGTAACCATTTCGTCCAAAGGAATATAACGAAGATGTGTTGGGAGATGAAATTCCCATATCTAAGTACAATAGACGCATTGTTGTACTTAGTATAATAATATACTCAATTAAGTCTTACATCCTCAGGGAACTTGTTAGATAGATATAGCTCTGCGCCAACACAACGTCATTGGAATGGCATAGTGAATGTAATCATGTACTTAAAAGTAACCATTGACATAAATTTGTTTTATCCCTACAAAGACATTAAAAGGAATGCTAATGAAAGTGCAATCCAAAAGTTTTTGATTATGAAGGAACAATGATCTCTTCTCCAACGAAAGTAATCAGGGGGAGATATGGTAGATTATTTTCTAAGTCATTACCAATATTCAGTTTCGAAAAATACATGACTAAAGGAACTGTCTGGAAAAACTCTGAAAGTAATCAGGGGGAGATGCCGACATCAGGGGGAGGATCCAAGGATATGATGTCGACATATTTTACTTCGAAATTGAAGCTGTGTTGTACTCTTTTTCCCTTCGGTCGAGAATAGTTTTTCCCAAAGGGTTTTGTCACTCGACAAGGTTTTTTTAGCGAGACGACACTAAAAGCATCAAGTATGTTGAATGTTGAAGACATAAAGATCGCGTTGATATTACTGAAAATATCTGAATCAAAGAAATGAAACGCGATAGTCTGTTAAGAAACGTAACTTCTAGAATCAACAACAAGGTCTTATAAACATTGAAGTCACCAAAGTAAAGTGTGATTAACTTCTTATGACTGCATTAGACGAATGAAAATTGTCTGACATCAGGGGGAGCATCTAATAGCGTGTTGAACTCTTTTCCTTTACCGAGGTTACTTTTCCCCGCAGGGTTTTATTGCTCGGGAAGGTTTTTAATGAGACAACAACAAACATCGGGAATGTAATTTCCCATCTAAGGCTATTGTCTTTCTCACGAGGATTTTCTGCCTTAGGAGTTGTGAAGCAACTAAAGTGATCATTTGCAACAGATCACCTTTACTTGCATTTGTCACGTTGTACTCTTTTCCCTTCGTCAAGGTTTTATCCCACTGGGTTTTCCTTGTCAAGGTTTTAATGAGGCAACGTATACGCATCCGACTATGTTATAAGTTTAATTAATATTGTACTCTTTTTCTTTAGTTAAGGTTTTGTCCCTCAGGGGTTTTCCTGAGGAAGTTTTAACGAGGCAATTAACTTAGACTCTTCGATATTTGAAGATCGTATTGCATGTGATGAACTACATGTAAAGTACGAGAAAACATGTGAAGTACTACATGTGAAGAGTTCTACCAAGGTTTTGTCCCATTGAGTTTTCCCTTGTCAAAGTTTTAATAAGGCAATTTATTTCAGCACAAGTCATCAAGGAGAGGAAGACATTTGAAGACCCACATTCGAAGTAGTATACGTGGAGCACTACAAACGGAGTTCTAATGGAACGCACAAGGGGGAGTGTTGTAGGTCTTGTAGCCCATGGATGTGCGGCCCAGTATAGTGTCTAGGGTTTACTTACTACATATATATATATATATATATATATTTCTATGTAATCTGTCTGATGCTAATCAATAGAAACTCTTTGCCTCTTTGTCTTCCCTACATTTTCACTACAAAAAGAAACACAATATTAGTACAAAAATCGAGTTCCAACAAAACAGACATTGAGGACAATTTAGACACAAAAATGTGTCTATCAAATACCCCCAAACTTATTATTTGCTAGTCCTCGAGCAAAACTAATCTAGAAAATAAAATCCTAACTCACTAGGTGGCCCTAGTGACCGAGTTAATCTCGGGAGGGTTTAGCAGAGGTGTACCCACAAAACCTTTACTCCAGACCCTAGCTATCTACGCAGAACCTTGGAAGGCACTAAAGAATCTCCTTGGTTGGCATACAATCATTGACTATAGGAGGAAGTACCCTGATGCGAAATTCCAATTGTTGTTCACGATTTTGCACTCAAGCATACTAAAATTCATATAAAGTGACAAAGCTCTACTCAGATAGTTTCTGTACATCATAACCCGGAGTCAACCAATCACATGGAAAGATTAAGAAGATGGATAAAGAAAAAGATGGTTTAAAGTGAACGGTGTTTCCCATATCTGTCTGAAGGCCTCTGCCAAGATGAACCTATCCTAATGGACTGAGATATCGGTCTGACTAATATCAACACAACTGGCATATACAAGGGGACCAGTGGTCGATAAACCTAACTCTAGGTCAACACAACTGGCATATACAAGGGCACCAGTGGTCGACTTTATTGAATTTATTCCGGTTGGTCTGATGGTCTTTTTTTTTTTTTTTTTGGTATCTCAATCACCCTATTTCACCCTAGCAAAGGTAACAACTTGAATCGTGTGCCCCACCAAATCACTTACAAAAAAAAACAGAAGGATTAGGATTCAACGAGATATGGCGAAACTACCATGTTTTTTTTTTAATTCTAACACCTGAGCTCTGTGCTTTTATGAATAGACTCTTTAGATGTTTCCATCTAATCAGATTGGTTCCTCAACTCCTACAACCAAGATGTTCCCATCCACTTAGATTGGTTAGTGCCAACCTTAATAAGCATAAATTTCTAGGCTCTAGAGTTTATTTATTGCAACTAAAAGCTAAAAAGTTTCTTCCCCACCCCCAAACTTAAATCTAACATTGTCCTCAATGTTTCTAATCAAAGAGCAATACCAAAAAGTAAAGTAACATGAGGAATCAATAAAGAGAGAAGTCGGAAAGATAGTACCTGGGTGAAAAGAGAAATCAAAGACTAATATACAACATACAATCGCCTTGATGGTCAATCAAGGGTAAACAGGGTCCTCCAGATGGACCTCCTCAACATCACCTGTAGGAAAGGGATCTAAAGAGGGTTTCAATCTCTGACCGTTAACCTTCGAAGAACTACTACCATCCGGTGTCTCAATTTCAACAGCTCCATGGGGAAAGACAGTGCGAACAATAAAAGGACCCGTCCACCGAGAACGTAACTTCCCAGGGAAAAGATGCAAGCGGGTATCATACAGAAGAACTTTTTGACCTGGAGAAAATGACTTCCGTAAAATATTTCTATCATGCACAAGTTTCATTTTGTTCTTATACTCCTTCGCACTATCGTAAGCATCTATAAGAATCTCGTCCAACTCATTGAGCTGGAGTTTCCTATGGGCTCCTGCCTTGTCGAGTGAAAAATTTAGCTGCTTAACATCCCAATAAGCTCTATGTTCTAACTCAACAGGTAAGTGACATGCCTTTCCATAAACAATACGATAAGACGACATTCCAATGGGGGTCTTAAACGCAGTACGGCAAGCCTATAAGGCATCAGTGAGCCTAGACGACCAGTCTTTCCGATTAAGATTAACTGTTTTCTCTAATATACGTTTTATCTCCCTATTGGAAACCTCTACCTGACCACTAGTCTGCGGATGATACGGAGTAGCTACCTTATGTGTAATACCATATTTCTTCATCAAAAGCCTAAAAGGTCCATTACAAAAGTGCGACCCTCCATCACTAATTATAGCTCGCGGTGTACCAAATCGTGTAAGTATATTATTTTTCAAGAACTCAATCACAACCCTATGGTCAATGGTTTTACACGCAACCGCCTCAATCCACTTAGAGACATAGTCTACGGCGACAAGGATGTATAGGTTACCAAAAGAATTAGGAAACGGACCCATAAAGTCAATACCCCACACATCAAATACCTCAACAATTATAATCGGGTTCAAGGGCATCATGTTCTTACGAGAAATGGTTCCTAATTTCTGGCAACGTTCACAAGTAACACAGTAACTGTGGGAGTCTTTAAACAACGAAGGCTAATAGAATCCACACTGCAACATCTTAGCAGCAGTCTTCTTAGCACTAAAGTGACCTCCACAAGCATGATCATGACAAAAGGAAATAATACTGGATTGGTCACTCTCAGGTATACATCTCCTAATAATCTGGTCTGGACAATACTTAAATAAATAAGGATCATCCCAAAAGAAGTGCTTAACCTCGGCTAAAAACCTAGAACGATCTTGTTACCCCAATGTTGGGGGCATTCGACCAGTAACAAGATAATTCACTATATTTGCATACCAAGGTGCTTTGGTAACAAAGAAAAGTTGTTCATCAGGAAAGTTATCCCTTATAGGAAGGGATTCATCATGGGAATCAACAACTAGCCTAGAAAAGTGGTCTGCTACTACATTTTCGGCACCCTTTTTGTCTCTAATGTCTGGAGAAAACACTTGCAACAAAAGTATCCACCTAATCAATTTAGGCTTCGTATCCTTCTTAGACAAAAGATATTTCAAAGCAGCATGATCAGTATATATGACGATCTTAGAACCTAAGAGATATGGTCTAAACTTGTCTAAGGAAAACACAATGGCTAATAGTTCCTTCTCGGTAGTGGTATAGTTCAACTGGGCATCATTCAGAGTTTTACTAGCATAGTAAATCACATGAAGTAATTTGTTTTCTCGCTGACCTAGCACAACACCAATAGCATAATCTGAAGCACCACACATGATCTCAAAGGGTAAGTTCCAGTTGGGTGCTTGGACTATGGGGACGGTAGTGAGTAAAGTCTTAAGCTTCTCAAAAGCCTCTAAACAAGCATCATCAAAGACAAACTTAACATCTTTTGCAAGCAAATTGCAAAGAGGTCTAGAAATCAAGCTAAAGTCCTTAAAGAATCGACGATAAAAACCTGCATGCCCTAAGAATGACCTAATATCTCTTACGGTTTTTGGGACCTGTAAAGTCTTGATAAGGTCAACTTTGGATTTATCTACCTCTATACCCTTAGAAGATATGATATGTCCTAAAACAATTCCTGATCGAACCATGAAATGACATTTCTCCCAATTAAGCACTAGATTCTTTTCCTTACACCTAGTCAACACTAATGACAAATGATGCAAGCACTCATCGAAAGACGAACCAAACACTGAAAAATCATCCATAAAGACCTCTAAAAACTTTTCTACCATATCGGAAAATATGCTCATCATGCAACGCTGAAAAGTCGCAGGGGCGTTACATAGCCCGAAAGGCATGCGTCTATACGTAAAGGTACCAAAGGGACAGGTAAAAGTAGTTTTTTCTTGGTCTTCTGGGGAAATAACGATCTGATTGTAGCCTGAGTAGCCATATAGAAAACAGTAATGACTATGTCCAGCTAATCTCTCTAGCATTTGGTCGATAAAGGGAAGGGGAAAGTGGTCCTTCCTAGTGACCTTGTTCAATTTCCTATAGTCAATACAAACACGCCAACCCGTGGTCACTCGGGTCGGGATTAACTCATTGTTATCATTCTGGACTACAGTAATATCGGATTTCTTGGGAACAACCTGAACGGGGCTGACCCACTTACTGTCTGAATTGGGGTAGATAATGCCTGCATCTAACAGCTTAAGAACCTAGGTTCGAACTACTTCTTTCATATTATGGTTTAGTCTTCATTGCATCTCCCTAGAAGGTTTGGTATCTTCCTCTAAATAGATCTGATGCATACAAATAGTAGGACTTATACCCTTAATGTCTGCTATGGTCCACCCTAAAGCTTCCTTGTTGTTTTGAGGGACGGTCACTAGCCTACTTTCCTGATCACTATCCAAGTCGGAAGCAACAATCACGGGTAAAGTTTCAGACGGGCCTAAAAACACATACTTCAGGGTATCTGGCAATGGTTTTAGGTCCAACTTAGGAGGCTCTTCTAACGAAGGAACTAGGGTAGACTTAGAAACTGGTAGTGGTTCGAACTTAGGTTTCCATCCGTTACTAGTGTCTAACAAAGGGGTTGAATCTAACAAAGCATTCACCTCATTAATCACATTATCATCATCGAAATCAATCCCAAAGTGAGCTAGGCATTTCTCTAACGGATCTTCTAACAAAGTTTTTGGTAATGACTCCTCGACTAATGTTCCTATCATGTTTACCTCTTCTATGCTCGAGTCATCTAGTTCAGAGTGTAGCTTACTAATATGAAAGACGTTCAGCTCAACAGTCATATTACCAAAAGACAAGTTCATAATACCAGTTCGACAATTAATGATCGCATTGGATGTTGCTAAAAATGGGCGACCTAATATCATTGGTATCTGTTTCTCTGGGTCAGGGACAAGTTGGGTATCTAGGATAACAAAATCCATTGGATAAATAAACTTGTCGACCTCAATAAGAACATCCTCGATCACACCACGAGGAATTTTAACGGACCTATCAGCTAACTGAAGTGTCATCTGGGTAAGTTTCATATCACTAAGTCCTAGCTTAAGGTACACATGGTATGGAAGTAAATTCACACTGGCTCCTAAGTCAAGCAAAGCTTTCTCAACACGGTATTTACCTATTGTGCAAGAAATGGTAGAGGACCCTGGGTCTTTATACTTAGGAGTAGTGGTATTCTGAATAATGGAACTCACATGACTAGCTAGGAAGGCTTTCTTTTGGACACTAAGATTACGCTTTCGTGTACACAAGTCCTTAAGAAACTTGGCATAAGCGGGAATCTGCTTAATCGCATCCAACAATGGTAGGTTGATAGTTACCTCCTTAAAAACCTCCAATATATCATTAAAGTTGGACTCCCTCTTAGTTGGAACTAGCAGCTGGGGGAACGGGGCTCTATGAACAAAGCCTGGCTCAACAAGAACCCTCATTGGTCTCTTTAGAGACTCTATCAGTCTCATTTTCTGGCTCAGAAGGGTGAACTACAGCATGTTCACTATCAGGCATGACAACCTTATTGTCAACTTTCTTTCCACTCCTAAGGGTTGTAATAGAGTTCACATGATTGTACGATTTCTCTGCTTTAGGATTGGGTTGAGTTTGACTAGGAAACTTACCTTTTTCCCTCAAAGATTCATTTATCTGACTAACCTGGTTTTTTAATTCAGAAATAGCTTGGGAGTTAGCATAACCTATATTTTTACTTTTTTCTATCCCTTGAGCAACCATTAGGTTGATATTATCAGAGTTTTTAATAAACGAGGCTAGAGTGTCTTCTAAACTTGTGATCTTTTTATCCGAAGGGTTCTGAAACTGGGGTTGACCTGAAGAGTTCTTAGCATAACCAAAACCTGGGGGAGGCTGAGAATTACTAGACTGACCTTGATTCTGGCCCTTAGACCAAAAAAAAATTAGGATGGTTTCTCCAATCAGGGTTGTAGGTTTGTGAGTATGGGTCAAACTTCTGACGGTTCTCAAACCTAGCGTTGTTATAGACAACATGGGATTGTTCTTCACTAACATGACCTTCCCAAAACAAGTTATTAGGCTCTATTCCACAACTAGAGACTTGAGAGGCTCTAATCCTATCATCAGGTTCAACAAGAGACCTATGTTTAGGCTGATTCAATTCCAAAGCTTCTAACCTTCTAGACAAAGCAGCAAACTTAGCATCTGACTCGAAATTAGCTTTTCCTAAATTAGCCGTATTGGCTGGCAATTTAATGCACGAAGCTCGGTTGGTCCTAGTTGGGAACATGTAATCTTTCAAAGTTGCCATCGCTGGCACAGCTGAAGTACTAGGGGTACTTTCCTCACAAAGAGACAGATTCTCAAAACTGAAGTTTCCAAAAACGGGGCTCTCAAAAGAAGAGTATTCGAGCTCCCCGCATTCACAAGAAGAAATACTAGGTTTATCACTAATCAAACGACCTAGAGTGTTTCTTTTCCAAGCCCGCTCTCGAATAACCTCGGGAATACACTAGAAAAATAAAAGAAAAAGAAAAATCCTAAAAGAAAGGGAAGTTCTATGCAAACACAAACAAGGCTGACTCCACCACAGCAAACCTACTGATTTCTAGCAAACAAAAAACATGATGGCTCCACTTAGATTGTTTCTAGACTAGCTTTTAATCCTTCGAAATGGATTTCGTTACAATTTGAGCAAACCCCTCTGGAATCAATCCGAGTCAAAGTAAGTTGAATAGAGGCGAGGGAAGCTGCGTAGAGCTTTGATACCCAAGGACTCACCGCATTCCAAGGCGACGCAGTCACGCATTCAACTCACAGAAACCATCATGAACTTCGAAGTATGCTCAAAAGAGTAACCAATATTTTTCGAACGACTTTCCTATTAAGCTCGTTATCCTATAGGTCTCGTTCTATTCCAAATTTTAGGTTTAGGTTCGCATTTGGTTTTGTTTTCCTAAGGCGGGCAAGAAGAGAACGGTGATGAAATCCGAACCCTTATCTTGTATGGCCAGTCCTTGCCCTTTACTAGGAAATTAAAGCAGCCGTTTTCAAGTCCTCAGCATATATGCAAACGAAGGAATACAGTAACTCGCTGACAGGGGATTCGCGAGTGTTTCGACAAACTTACCTCCCGTTCCAGACGGGGGATGAACCACTGAAGTCGACTCGGGCCACAACTCCAATGTCGTGTACGAACCCGAGGGGCCGAGGTGATATCGTAATCACCGTCCTTCTCTGCAAACAGTTTAATATTTAATACTACTCTTCTGTAGGGTCTAAAAATCAAAGAATGTCCAAATGTCCAAGTCCAAAGTCCAAAAGAAAAGGAAAGTCAAAAAAAAATGTCTCTTTTTTTCTCTCTTTTTTAATAAAAAAAAAAAAAAATCTTCTTTCGCTCCTTTCGCTTCGTCTTTTACTCCAAGTCTTTAAGTATTCACCAAAGCTTTGGAAAAATTTTCTTTCGCTCCAAATTCCAAAATCTGTAAGGAAAATACAAAAACCCAAAAACGTAAAGAAGAACAAATAAAATAAAAACAAATAAAAACCTAAAAAATCTAAAAACTCTAGCCTAAAGACAAACCCGCGTCGGCGGCGCCAAAAATTGATCTGTTTTTCAATTGAGTTGTAATAAAAAGGTTCGTTGAGGCTTGTGAAAGCAATGGATTTTTAGACTTATAAAACTTAAAAATAAAGAAAACTTATTACAAAATTGACTTCAAGATATGAGAAAATAACCAAGACACTGATTCCACTATTACACATGAATTAATGATGGTAAATAATCCAAAACTCTAATTATCTTTTAAGTCCTTTCTTAACTCACTAATAATCAAGCAAATTCTCAAACATCAATTGTATTCCTTAAGCATAGATTATCTAAACAAAGCATAACCTAGATAATTGAATCACAACTGATTAGGAAAATTTTGCAAACAATTTAAAACTCTGCAAAAGCAGTGATTGAGTGAATTATAATTAAATATTAGAGAAAATAAAATAGTTACCAATTATTCATTCGTAAATAGCTTCCTCATTGCCTTGGTTGTGGGAGAATTAGTCGCTCATCATGTTGGAAACACGCTCAAAAATCGTTATTATTGCTCAAAGGGTGTTTACAAATGATGAAAATGGGAGAATTATAATAAAAATTTGGTTTGTAACAATTATATTTGTTACAAACCAAAAAAAAACGATACAGAGGATGTGACTGTTTCTGTGTCTCTAAGACCCACGGCTCTGTCTCGCAAACGCTGTAGCAAATAAGTCTGTCGTCCTTGTGTCGCTGTCACTGTAGCTATACGAGCCACAGCTAAGTGTCGTTGTCACTGTTGGAAAACGACTATCCTGGTAAGTATGTTCTTCAGAAATGCAGTAGCAGAAAATGGCAGCTCTGCAACTTTGGTGTTTAAGCTCTGTGGTGTTCTAAAACCTCCGAAACTCTCCCTCCTTTTCTCTGCTACCCCAGGATGATATTTATACTCAACAGACGAAGAAAATCCTCCGTAGTAACTCACAGTAATCTCTCTTTATTCGGCAGTGAAGGGTAATATTCTCGGAATATTTTCTTTCCAAAAATCCTTCTCTTACACGTCTGCTGCTGTTGAATCTACCTTATTTACCTCTGACACGCTCCAAAATGTTGCTCGAGTCAACAAAACATGCTGAGAAATCGTTCAAACTCATGCAATCCCGTGAAATAACTCTCCCATGCACGGACTTCCCTGTTTTCTTCCACATGATTATCTATCCAAATTTGTCCGAAAAGATCAACCATACCACGCCTGTTAAGACCAGTCTAGTCATCCCAACAATTTCCAGCCGTTGAGTCTCCTTTAATCCCGTCCGAAATGCCAACCCTAATTTTTGCCGTAGCCTGTTAGCTTTTCCCGCCACTTTTCTGATTTAAATTTGAGAAGAAGATGGTTAGCCCTTATCCAACGTCCTGGGTGCCGAATAACAAATGGGTGATGTGGACAAATGGGCTACACATAGTCGTGGGTGACACATAGCAAAAATGGGGGTCCGTATAGCAAATGTCCTCTGGGGGTGCTCCGAGCAACTTTTCGACTGTATTTTCCAACAATATTTATTTCCTAAAAATACATAAAAACACAATATTAGTACAAAAATCGAGTTCCAACAAAACAGACATTGAGGACAATTTAGACACAAAAATGTGTCTATCAGATACTGGCAACTGAACCGAGTATAATTAATAAAATGTTGATCATGGGATCGTCGTAAAATTATTAGTGTTTGAATCTGCTCACAATTATGTTTTTGCAGAGCTTTGGATTTGAAACCCTAATTTTGATCAATTGCTGATTAATTGATGATTTATTGAAAATCAACCATGGAGTGAAGGAGGGACCGGCTACATGGGATGATGGATCGACCATGTAGCGCCCAGATGCTCGAGTGAACAAAATACTAAAGTCTCTTGAAGACCAGTTGGTGAAAAGATGATTAAATGCTGATTTAATCATTTATTCAAACAATTTTCGTCTGAACCTTAGGTGATAAAACCTAATAAATTATAAAGAGATGAAGGACCGACCAAGGGATCATGAAAACCGTCCCTGGTTGGTCATGGGATCGACTGGCGATCGTTTTATAAAATTCCACAATTGTTTTGAAGCATTTGAACCTAATGTGAACAAATTAGGTCAAATGGTGAAAGTATGAGGGACCTGCCTCTTGCTATCCAAAGAGCCAACCTTGGTCGGTCAAGGTAATATGATCGCGTCTCCAAAGTGTTTGTGTCTCAGTCCTGAGAATCTTGATATTCTCTGATGTGCGTTTGAGCAACATTTTGAGAAAATATGAAGAAACCAAGGATTTTGCTAAAACTGAGGAAACTTCATAAGATGAAAGAAATAACAATAATAAATTAAGGAATCATGAAGTGTGGGACCGACTATGGCCAAGGCATGGCCGGCCGGCCAAAGAGCCCTGTCCCATGGCACTTTTCCTAATTTTATATTATTTTTCATGATTTTAGGGAAATATCATGAAATCAAGGAGTTTGTTCAAATCAAGGAGTTTTCTTGAAGGGAATGAGTTTCCATGAGATGAAGGAAGCAAATGATATTAATAATAATAAAATAAAGGCATGTGGGACCGGCTTGGGCATGGTCTGCCGGCTAGGGCCCGGTCCCGTGAGCTTTCCCTAATTTTATGTATTATTTCATGATTTGAAGGAATTTTCATAATTTGAAGGAAACATCATGAAATCAAGGAATTTCATGGAATGAAGGAAACATAAAAAAATAATAATAATAAAGTAAGAGGGGTGTGGGACTGGATAGGGCATGACCGGCCGGCTAGGGCCCGGTCCCACGAGTTTCCTTAATTTTATATTATTTTTCATGACTTGAAGGAAATATCATGAAATTAAGGAGTTTTCATGAGATGAGGGATATAATAATAAAATAATGTGGAATCATGAGGTGTGGGACCGGCCACGACTAGGGCATAGCCGTCCGGCTAGTAGACGCGGTCCCACGACACCTTTTCCCAATTTTACATTATTTCCTTGATACGAAGGAAACACCATGAAACCGAGGAGTTTCCTTAAAATGAAAGAATTTTGTTCAAATGAGAGAATTTTCATGAGATCAAGGAAAATAATAAAATGTGACAAAATATAAAATTGGGCATGGGACTGGCCACGACACGACCGGCCGTCCGATGGGCCCAGTCTCCCAGCGCCTTGATTAATATTTTATTATTTATTATTTTCTTCCTATTTTGCATAGGTTGATCGTTCCTTCGTATTTTGGAATGCTCGTTCGTGCATTCATGTGCTCGTTAGTGTGTTATTGCTGATTACACTTGCACCATTTTAGTCGGGACTTACTCGATAGTTGCTCAGATGCCCGTACGTTGAATATTTATCACTAACCCGTGGAATTCTGCTGGGAAGAACCATGAATTGAAGTAATGAAATATTATGAAGAACGTAGAATATTTTCTAAGGATTCAGTTAATGAATCTAATGATTTAGAAATAATTAATTGATGGCTCTATTCTAGCACGATCGTCTAGGAGCGTTAATTATTCAAGAATTGAGCGATATGAGCTTGTTGAAGCGTCATATTTCTTTTATATAGTCAGAGAAAACATTGTTACATCCTGAAGACGTTATTGTTCTATACTAGCAGGCAAGCTGTCTAGGAGCCGTCCAATCGTTAAGATTCTATATGCATGTATTTTATATAGTCAGGGAAAACATTATTACATCTTGAAGACGTTATGCTCTATACTAGCAGGCGAGTTGTCTAGGAGCCGTCCAATAGTTCGATTCTATATAAAAGTGATTACTGAAATTGCTCAGTATTCATGAGATATGTCGTTGCCTCAGTTGAGAGACTGCATATTCACGTATGCTTTGAGAGACAACAAACTCAGTCAGAGACTCTTACGGCATGAGTTTTCATGCTTCAATGAGAGACATGAGCCTCAATACTCATCTGATTGCTGGATCGGGAATATGTACAATTATGGTTTTACGATTTTAGCCTTTGTCGAAAATCCACCATCTACACAACCATGAGTTCGATGGGTACTCTCTAATGGCGAAGAGATGTGTGTTTACTTGATGTTCAAATGGTGTTGGTGGTTGTTGATGGATGTAACCAGTAGTGATGAAGTGGTCTGGGAAGGAGTTGAAGTTAGACGGTGGAAAGATGGATCGATTCAGCTGCTGGAGTTGAATATTGCCTGAGTTTATCAGAGCCGCAAAAAGAGTTGTACAGAAGTAGACAATGGCAGTACTTTGAAGATGCCGAGAAGAAGGTGAGTTAGATGGAGAAATGGAAATAGGGACTGTGGTTCGAGTTATGTACAGGGAAGACGAAACATGTTGCTGCCATTGTTGCATAGCTGTCGGGTAGACCTGTAGACGTAAATGTGGAGAGGATGGAGACGTTCATAACTACAGCAAAGAGCTTCTTGGTTTCGTTCTTATCTCTATATCGATGGAGTCCGGGGTTGTGAGCTTCATGTTGAGATAGAGGACCTGAGGAGATGGCAGTGATGGATTGATATCTCAAGTTGGCAACTACAATGGGTTTCTGGAGTTGGTATTTATTGCGGCATCAGGTCTTGCAGCGACTAACAATGGTGGTCATGAATTGCAGAATACGGTGGTGGTTCTTCTCAAATTTCTTGATGTTCTCGACTGAGAATGAAACTGCTGCAATCAATTTGCTTAAGACGCTGGCAGCCGGTGGATGGCTTAGACAGAAACAGACGGTGGCCAGAAAGTGGTCACGATGGAGCCTAAACTTTGGGGTTGGATTTTTTTTATTGGACTGGGCCTTGCAATGGACTAGGTCGTATTTTAGAGTTTCTAACTCTTCTCAGTTTGCGGCAGACAATATAAAGAAAAGAGAGGAGAAACAGGAAGCCGGGGAGGGGGGCTTGGCTACACATCCGTTTAGGGTTTTGTTTCATTTTCGATTAGCTAGGATTTTATTTTCTATTGATTTATGGCTTTTGAGAAATCCATTGCTAGCTAATCCATGTTAGGGTGAAAGGATGAAGTTGTAGGTTGATTTATTTGTGTTCTTGAACATAGGTTTTCTTCAAATTGAACTTAATGCTAATTTTTTGTCTCTTTATCAATGTTTTACCTTCTAGCTATATTTTTCATGTTCTATGCCATGTATAGTCCATAGTTAGATTAGTAGAAGAACTCGTTGAACCTTAGCAATAATTGAATTTTGAATTTCATTTGACTATTTATGCCATGTATATCCAGTGCTTAAGAATTCTACATTAAGGTGAGAAAAAACTACCGTAACGATAATCTTGTCGATGATTCTTAACGAAATATCTTTCATGTACTAGTAGCTAGGTTTGCTATTTTACATGAGTTAATTCGAAACCTTTGTGATTGAATACAAATAAGTTACCTACAACGGATTCGGATCCTTAACACCTTCATAATCTTGGTTACATCTTTTATCATTTTATTATTTTAATTCCGTGAGTCTGAAATATTAAATTTGATTGGTTATTTTTTATATTAGTTAGTAGTAGTATTTCACACTCCCGGTGGGAACGAACCGCAATTTCTATTTATATTACAATTGACCTGTGCGCTTGCGGATATAACTAAGTTTCATTTAATCATTAAGTTTGGTTATCTAAAATCTACATCATGTACTAGAGTCAACTTCGTACAGGTTAGCTTGAAAGTATTAGGATATGAGACATTACAAGTATTGTGAGGACTTGAAAAAGTGAAGAAGTAAGGAGGTACAACGACAACATCATCCCTCCACTTGAGGTTATTGATATTTGACTTGAACTGTTTCATTCTCTAACATATCTTTCAAGTCATGCATATTGAAAACAAAACTGCGAAGCATGCATGATTATACTCTAGTTATACATACCAATAAGGAATAAAATACGAGGTTTATTGCTTAACCAATAAACTTTGTAGATAAGACATCGACATAATCGTTTAAATGTTATTGCGATTATGTATGGGTATAAGGTGAAGATTTCATCCTAGGAAACAATGTTTTACATTTGTTTTAAGGAAGTAAATTCATGAACTTGTTTTCTGAATCGGAAGAGAAATCTCTAGGAATTATTGGTATTGTTATTCATTGCATATCTTTTGAACTACCAATATGTGTGATTAGTATAACTGCTCATGACTTGTTTATGTTCCTGGTAAAACTATTCACAAAGGCCTGACTTTTGTATTGGTATGACTCTTATCAGTGAAACCGATCTTAAGTAATCACATGAGATGGTATGATCGATTTAGTGTTATTGGTATGACCGACTCTGGGTAAAGGGGAACCGATCCTAGTAAGAGGTGCAACCTATCACAAAGGGTAATCGATCCTATGGACATGTGCAACACGTTTTTAGGCAAAGGGGAACCGATTCTATGGACATGTGAAAATCCGAGGGTACCCAAATATACCTCAAGCTAAAACTTTTCCTACATATAATTCCTTTCTCCGAAAGTGATTGTCTATGGATTGTGTCGAGACAATACAACTAATCGGTTCACACTTCGTGTGATCGTCTATGGATACGAGATCGAGACAATACAACAACGAAGTATGTTACTTGATAAAAAGGTTCGAACTTAACCAAACACAATAGGATTCACTTATCAAGTAAATAGGAATTAACGTTTGTGTAATTTACTTTAATTATAATAAAACAATTATAATGCGGAAATATAAAGTAAATAACACAGCAAGATTTTGTTAACGAGGAAACCGCAAATGCAGAAAAACCCCGGGACCTTGTCCAGAATTGAATACTCTCAGGATTAAGCCGCTAAAAAAAATTACACCTAATTTCGTATAGTTGAGACCAAACAACTAAACCTATAGTTCACCTAGTTCCGTCTGTATTCCACGCGTCCGATCTTAGTCACGTAGTTGGAACAATTCCTTTGGTTCGTATTCCAAACAGTAAAGGAACAACAAATCTGTTTGTATCAACTCGATTCAACCAAGTGATATGAGTCATACAAAGGCTCTTCTGTTTATCTTAACATAAACTCCTTCGTCGGGTTCTTAGATCTATCTTATATTCAATTACCGAAGTAATCGTTTAAGATTAAGCCAACAACACTATTAATCCAAAGAATTGTGTTGATGCCGATCTACTCAATTAATCAATCCAATCTATCACAAGGATAAACCGATTATTAATTGGATCCTCTTTTACCGAAACAAGCATTGTGAACACCAAATATTATGAACCCACAAATCAGAAATCTTCAATATCTTCTTCGTCTTCAAAACTTCTTAGATCTTCAATAATAACCTGCACACAATCACTTGAATCTATTGTGATCAATCACGCACAGAAAGGAGTCTGTTAACAATGGATTATCACAAGATCATCTTTAGAACTAATAACAGTCTAAAGATCCCTGTCGAAACTCTGAACTAGTTTGAGTGAATCTTATATCAGAAGAGAATATTCTCAAGCATAAACAAACTAGGTGCAATCAAAGTTCAACCACCGTTAGTCAATCAAATCAATGAAAACAAAAGATAAACAACAATTATCTAGTTTCGCACCATCGGTACACGCTAGAGCTTCTCAATCCCAAAGAAGACTTTAAACTGAGCGGCCATAAGAGATTTCACCTAATTAGGTTACTCTCCTCTCCGAATAGGCGGCTACACCAGTAACACCACAACAAAGAGGAAGCTTGTTGTCACGAAGGATTAGTTTACTAAAAAGGAAAACTTCAACTATTTATAGACAAGAAAGTTTGGACACCAAGGAATTTCCAAAGCCGAAAATATTCTCAAGATATTCATTAAAGCACAAATTCGGTTTTCATAATTCCTGGAAATGCTCTGTCCAAAAATAATGATCAAAATCTCTCAGAAAATCTCTAATTAGTAAATGCACATTACTAATTCTTATTTCCCTACAAAATGAAGTTAAATACCTTAATTAAAAGATTCTTAACTTATATATGTTTCGATCCTGGGATTCTCTTCCCTTAGCTATTAAGGAATAACTTTGAACAATTAAAGAAATAAACATTCACAGCATGAGTTCAAAGTATGTCGACATCCTTACTTTGTAAGTTCTCTTTCACACTTACAACCTTGAAACCGATTTGCCACACTTCCAAACAAGTTTAGAATTGGTTCATCTGACTTTCAAGAACTGTGCAATTGATCAAATAACATTCAATCACAATCATGGGTTTATCGGTTCTACCAAAACAAGTTTCGGTTCTACCTTCCACGTGAGTACTGTGCATAGTCACACTAGCTTTCCAAAATTCGGTTGACTAGGTACTAGGATCGGTTCCCCATATATATATGGTATCTAACTTATATGTGTTTCACATGTCCATAGGATCGGTTCCCCTTTTCCTAAAAATGTGTTGCACATGTTCATAGGATCGGTTCCCCTTTCTGCTATAAACCTTGTTGCACCTCATACAAGGATCGGTTCCCCTTTGTGATGTACTGCACCTCTTACTAGGATCAATTCCCCTCTACCATATTTGTTCAGACATAAAATCACAAACCCGATCATACAATCTCAGGTGATTACTTAAGATCGGTTTCACTGATAAAAGTCATACCAATACATAAGTCAGGCCTTTGTGAATAGTTCTACCAAGAACACAAACAAGTCGTGAACGGTTATACTCAATCACACATATTGGTTGTTCGTAAGATATGCAATGAATAACAAAACCAATAACGCCTGGAAATTTCCTTTTCGGTTCACAAACAAGTTTATGAACTTACTTCCTTAGAACACATGTAAAACATTGTTCCCTATGATGAAATCCTCACCTCATACCCATACGTAATCACAATAAAATTCAAATGATTATGGCGATGTCTTATCTACAAAGTTTAATGGTTAAGAAATAAACCTCGTATTGTATTCCTTAATACTATATCTATCTAGAATTCAAATATGCTTCGCAGTTTTGTTTTCAATATGCACGACTTGAAAGATACGTTAGGGAATGAAACAGTTCAAGTCAAATATCACTAACCTCAAGTGGAAGGATGATTGTTATCGTTGTAGCTCCTTGCTTCTTCACATCTTCAAGACTTCGAAATATTTGTAATGTCTCATATCCTAATACTTTCAATCTAACCTATACGAAGTTGACTCTAGTACATAATCAAGCGACTCTTAACATGAGTTTTGATTCACTAAAATATGACAACCAAACTTGACATACCAACGCTTTGTGGGTTCAACCGAGCAATTCTCTAACAACATGTGCAACAAGTACAAGTTAGATACCATATATATGTGGGGAACCGATCCTAGTACCTAGTCAACCGAATTTTGGTAACTACCGTGACTATGCAAAGTACTCACATGGAGGTAGAACCGAAACTTTTTTTGGTAGAACCGTGAAACCCTTGTTTGGTGATTGGGTGTTCTTGATCAATCATGTAGTTCTTAAAAGTCAGATGTACCAATTCTAAACTTGTTTGGAAGTGTGGCAAATTGGTTTCAAGATTGTAAGTATGAAAGAGGACTTACAAAGTAAAGATGTCGACATACTTTGAACATGTGCAGTAACGCTGATCTTTAATTGTTCAAAGTTATTCCTTAATAGCTAAAGGAAGAAAATCCCGGATTGAATAAAATAAATTGAGAATCTTTTATTTAATATTTTTAATTTTATTTTTGGAAAATGAAAATTAGTAATGTGCATTTACTAGTTGGAGATTTTCTAAGAGATTTTCGATCATTATTTGGACAAAGCATTTTCGAGAATTATGGATACCGAATCTGGAATATATTGCATATCTTGAGAATATTTTTGGTTTTGGAAATTCCTTGATGTCCAAACTTCCTTGGTCTATAAATATCAAAGTTTGCATTTCGAGCAAACTAATCCTCGGAGACAACAAAACTATCTCAGTTGTGCTGCTACTGGTGAAACCGCCTATTCGGAGAGGAAAGTAATCTAATTAGGCGAAATCTCCTGCGACCGCTCAGTTTAAAGACTTCATTGGGATTGAGAAGCTCTGTTAGTACCGTTGGTGGGAAACTAGAGAATTGCAGTTTATCTTTTGTTTTCGATTGATTTGATTGACTAACGGTGGTTGAACTTTGATTGCACCTAGTTTGTTTATGCTTGGGAATCTTCTGTTCTGATATAAGATTCACTCAAACTAGATCGAAGTTTCGACGGGGATCTTTAGACTGTTTGTAAATCTAAAGACGTCTTGTGATAATCCATTGTTAACAAACTTTGTAATGTGTGTGATTGATCACAAGAGATTCAAGTTGATTGTGTGCAGGTATTTATTGAAGATCTAAGAAGATTTGAAGACAAAGAATACTTTGAAGATTTCTGATTGGGTTCATAATCTTTGGTGTGTACAATACTTGTTTCGGTAAAAGAGGATCCAACTATAATCGTTTTATCCTTGTGGTAGATTAGATTGATTAGTTGTGTAGATCGGCATCAATATAATTCTTTGTGATTAAAAGTATTGATTGCAAAATCTTAACAATTACCTTGGTAGGTTATAATAAGATAGATCTAAGAACATGACAAAGGAGTTTATTGAGATAAACAGAAGAGCCTTTTGTCGAACTCACATCACTTGGTTGAAAAGAGTTGATACCAAACAGATTTGTTGTTCCTTTACTGTTTGGAATACGAACCAAAGGAATTGTTCCAAGTACGTGACTTATTATAGGCCGGAGCCGTGGGAATACTGACGGAACTAGGTGAACTATAGGTTTAGTTTCTTGGTCTCTACTATACGAAGTTGGTTTGATTTTGTATAACGACTTAATCCTGATAGTATTCAATTCTGGACAAGGTACCGGGGTTTTTCTGCATTTGCGTTTTCCTCGTTAAAAAAATCTTGCTGTTTCATTTACTTTTATTTTCCGCAATTATAATTTTTGTTATTATAATTTAAAGTAAATTACAAAACGTTAATTCTTAGTTACTTGATAGTAATCCTATTTGTGTTTGGTTAAGTTCGAACCATTTATCAAGTAAACATACTTCGTTGTTGCATTGTCTAGATCTTGTATCCATAGTCAATCACACAAGTTATCTTGTTGTCGTATTGTTTCGATCTCGTATCCATAGGCGATCACACAAAGTGTGAACCGATTTGTTGTATTGTCTCGACTCAGTCCATAGACAATCACTTTCGGAGAAATGACTTATAGGTGGAAAAGTTTTAGTTTGAGGTATATTTGGGTACCCTCGTTTTTTCAGTTAGTACTATGACTTTATTTACCTTAGAGCACTCAATTCATCAAATGATTCTTCTCTTAGGAGTCTGCTAATCTGAGAGTTCTTATCCATCACAGGGTCTTCTGCTTTTCGGGGTCTTATCATCATAGAGCCCCTGCCCTCTCAGGGTTTTTTCTTAGGGTACCGCTCATATGAGAGCCCCCGGCCCATCTCAAGGTCTTTGCTCAGGGTTCCGCTCATCTGAGAGCCCCCGCCTATCTCAGGGTCTTTGCTTAGGGTTCCCCTCATCTGAGAGCCCCGACCCATCTCAGGGTCTTTGCTTAGTGTTAAGGTTCTCGACCAGTGATTAGGAATATATAACACCAAATGATATGATGCCAAAAGAAGATTATTTATTCATAAGGTAGGGTTCTTAACCGTAAAGAGTGTTATATCGCCTTGCTCAATTTTTTATTTGATTATTCCCTCTTCCAACTTCTGTCTAAAACGATCTTCATTTTGTATGTTTCACTAGAAATAACCCGTGCCGTAACGACACGGCATGAGACAAGATAATTTTTGGTTAGAATGATTTTAATAATTACCACACACTATGAGGCTTAATTCGACCCATGAGAACTTGTAGACATGAAATCTTAATCCAAATAATCATAACTTCGGTTACAATTAAATAATAGTTTAATAATTCCTCACGATATTCTTTAGACTTCAAATAATAGTTTTTGATAAAAATTCTTCGTTGATCATTCTTTGAAGGACGAAATATGGATTTCTACGTTGTGGTATTGAACTTAGAAAGTGATTAGAGTCCTCCCTAGTGGAACAATGTTCCGAACTTCCAATATCAAATTCTTAGGGACGACGATGTGCATGGTATCTTTCTGTGTTGGGCGTCAAGATTGATTAAAATGCATGACTAATATTTTTATTAAGAAAAAAAAAGAACATTTGTTTGATTTGGACCGAAATAAAAATATACTCACGTTTTGATCGATCATTAGTAAATCCAAAGCATTGACTTAGTTGGCCGCCATGAAATCGACATCTTCCCATTTTCTGTCAACACGTAACTTGAGTACTGCAGGTTTATTTTCATCGCAATTATGTAAAAAATGGTTAGAAGGCTTCATTAATATTTTATTCTTTAAAAAAAATAGTTTAGTTCGGATCGAAATAATAATATACTCAAGTTTTCATCAATCATTAGTAAATCCAAAGTAGTGACTTCGCTGGTCGCCATGAAATCGATCTCTTCCAATTTTCTTGCAACACGAAACCTGAGTACTGCAAGTTTGTTTTCATCGCAATCGTGCATTAAAGAAAACACGTTTTGGGCAGCGGTTTTTGTGGGGCTGCGGCTAATCATGTTTGACATGTTGATGCTCTTAAGCTAAAAATTTCACTAAAAAATAAGTTGGAATGAGTGATTGAGTTGGAAATGAGTGGAGTGAATGTGTGTGGTTGAAGAAATACACTCCTTTATTTATACATTGCTCATTGATAATTGTAATTAGGGACACATTCAATTTTTTGGACGTTTTTTCTTTTGGAACGGGTTATAATGTGCTAGTCATAAAGGAGCAGACGTTGCATGGACAGTTTTAACTTGTTTATGGGTAAGCAACTCTCTTAATCGTGGAAGGATAATGGGGGAGTAAATAGAGGATCCAAAGAAATTGAAAAAATTGGAATTAAAAGAGGAGGAGATTTGTTTTTGGTCTAATAAAAAACGTTTACTTTTTGAGATTTTTTCATCTTTGTTTGTGTTGTGGATCACCAAAAAAGAAAAACAATTATTGATTTCATCAGAAGACATTAAACGTTTCAAAAAAAAAATTGATTCTAGAAAAACGCATGCGCCATCAAAATTCACATTCATGAGTTGGAATCAATTGATATGGTGACAGTTTATTTCACCATTTAGTTTCTATAGTGTTATCTCTATATTTCAATTGATTGGAAGAGGCTAATCATGATTAATTGATTTTTTTTTGGGAGTTTAGATTCTTTTTGTTTTTGTTGTAGATTATGATCAAATTATTCATGGCATTAAAATCTGATGCAAAGATAGCCGTGATCATGATCAAGAATACAGGGTTCATCTGTCAATTGATTAAATGTTTCATTCAAAAATAAGTTTATTACAGATGCTAGAAAATGATTCTAAAGTTCTTTGTGTTTTGGGTTTTACATCGTAAATCATTTTTTTTTTCCAGGATGATGAAAATAAACTTATTTGATTGCTAAAACAAAAATTAGGCTCACGGCGTAAGGTTCAGTCTTTTGTGAGTCATTTTTTAGATATATATATATCGTTACTCATTGTTCCATTTGTACAATGAGTATAATGAAAATCATTAGTTATATTTTTTGATTCTTCCCTTTACACAATGAGTATAATGAAAATTATTTTTAAAATTAAAAATTGTTTGTATTTTACAGGTTATTAAAAGATGTCTATTTTTTTTTAAAGATATGGTTTAAAGAATATTTTTTTTTAAAAAAATCCAATGGTTGTAACATTTATTTTTTCACTTTATTTTTTTAATGGCGCATTTATTTCTCCAGTTTATTAAGAGGGTTATTAATATCTCCATAATGGAAGAAGGTTACAAACACCACACCCGCTAGATGTCTTTGGTTCGGATGAGACTGGGATGGTCGGATCACTTGTTTGTATCTCAAAATGTTATCCATCCGTCCAAAGCTCAAAAATCTATGCTATTTTGTATTATAGATAAGCTTGCACCTTGTTATATTGACGAGTAATCCTGGTGTTTAGCATTTGGTATAAATACACTTTCCTTGAACGTTTATCTCTCTCATCTTCATGCGATTAAGGAAACGCCACTTGAATGTTCTACACTCCTTGGCTGGGTGCTCTGCGTTCGTATGAAACATGCAGTAGTTCGCATGTTGCCTATCTTACTCAGTAGCATACCCTGGTGCTAGTGGTAATTTGATGTCCTTGTTTCGAATCCATTCCTTTAGAGCTTCTATTGATGTCTCTGGAGCACAAGGGAATTCTGGTGGTTTATCGCCCCCTGTAGTTATGTTTCTTCGCCTATTATCGTCTTTATCGATTAAACAACTCCTTCGATTTCCTTTATCCTTTTTTGTGAGACCCCATATTTGATTTTATGGAAGTTTCTCCTGCTATATCGTCAACTCGTGAACCTTCCACCTCTAGTTCGTCCATAATATCCATGTTAGTGTACTCAAAAATCATTCATTTACTTTTGGGTAAGACGCATTTGCACACCAACTCCTTTTCTGAAATCTGTATGTTGCACTTCGAGTATGCTGCTTGAAAACGCTTGACAAAGTCTTAGCATGAATGCTTGCTGCATGACCTCCCATGTCTTGGTATTGTTCTTAGGCAACATGCTGAACCAATTGAGGGCGTCACATGTCAACGACTTTTCAAATTCTTGCGTACATACATCGTCATCCATAATGTACTTTTGTGCTATTATTATGAAACGAAGCATATGGTACAATGCATTACTAGATCCATCGAATAGGTGAGGTTTGAGGGGACCGACATATACTGGTATTGGCTTCCTTCGTACTTCCTGCGTAAGAGGTAACTGGGTGTTACCAACACCATGTTGTGTGTCAAAGGTATAACCTTCTTCAATATGTGTATCTTCATGCATCTCCTCATAAAGAGACTTCGTGTACTCAATATACACTCTTCGGACATGCGGTTGAGGTATGTATTGGGGAACATCCGTCTGAGTCCCCCCTTGGACAAGTTCTTGTGAAGTACGTTGGAGTGCATGCAGGACACACTCCCTTTGTAAGTGTCCAAGTATGTGATCCGCTGTTGTTAGTACCTAATAATTACTTCTAGGAAAAACAAATGCACCGATGTGGTACTTTCTTTTTAGGGTCGAAAATCAAAATCGAACAGGACAAGCTTAAACCACGATAGTATCCGTTCCGTCCTGCTTCGGTCACGATGGAGAGGAAGATGGGTTGATCTTAGGGGAGGGAAGCAGAATAACAGAGCTTTTTGGTATGAAAACAAATTTATAATGGTATTAAATTGTGTGTGTTGGGTATTCAAAACTAAGAAGAATAACATAGATTTTTGGTATGAAAAATTGTTCTGTCTTCTGAATAGATTGAACAACATATTTATAGTAGTTTAGAGTACGCAATGTCAATTTCATGAGTAGTGGAAGTCGTGAGTTATGGAGAGATTGAGATGATGGGTTAGTGCGAGATAATTCAGGGAAGTTTCTGGAAATCCCTTTATGTTGAGGGTTTGTCGGGTCCCACATGACTCGTGGCATGTTGTAGGGCCAAAGTGGCGTAATTGGGCCACGACTGGAAATTAGGGTTTCGAATAATGCCACTAAGGCAGAGCCGTGTTTAGAATACCCTAATTGGAATATGTTATGGCGTTTGGCCACTAACAAGAAGTGGGTTAGCACGTTGGCGCGCTATTTATGGCATGTTGACGTGATCGACATGTGCGGCAAAGTGGCACGTTTGGCATGCCAATTAGCATGTTGGCGCGGCTTTGGAAAGCCAATTTGGCATTGTGACCGTCTGGCGCAACTTCGCCTCTTTTAATACTGTGGCAGTTTAGAGCGACCTGATTGGTCGATTAAAAAGAGGGGCCGACCAAGCATGGGTGTGGCCACACTTCTAGTGTGTGTGGTAGATTTAAAGCGACCTGATTGGTCGATGGGAAATAGGGCCGGAAAGTATGGGCACAGCCACAACTCATGTGCGTGTGGCGGGTTAAAGGCGACCTGATTGGTCGACGGGAAATAGGGGCCGGTTCGAGTAGCATGGGGTGTGGCCACATGAAAGTGGCGCCGGCTGGCCTATGACATGGCCACACCTCCCTTTGTTGCTGCTCCTATTCCGCGGCTCCTTTTATTCCTTGTTTTCTGATTGTGGGTAGGATTTTGCACCTACTAAACCATGGCGGATTAATTGCCTAGTTCGCCTAAGCTTAGTTTCGACAGGCGAGGTCTAATATACTGCGGAGGGCACAAAACCCTAATTTTGTAAATTAGTTAGGGTAATATCTGAATCTTGTGAATTATCACAAAATTGATTGAATTCTATGTGTTAACACATAGTTCTTTAAGTTTATTTCCAGAGAGCAGTATGCTTTCCGATTGAATACTTTTATGCAAGGACCTTAACCTTGATACTTGGAAATTCGTGCTACTCTGCTGTGATTGAACACAAATTGTCATGTCATACCAATACTAAGGTTTCAGCCGTGGAATGTAGCACATAAAGCATTCAAATAAACTTATATTAACTGAATAATACAGGCAATGTGCCAAAATTTACAGAATATCTGGGATTGTTGCTACATGCACCATTCTGGGTAAATTCCATGTGAATATTTGTTGCTCAATGAATGCGCCCGTGAAGAGGTTGAACACTCATCACTTTTACATGGATCTGTTTCTTTGCAGAGTGATGGCACATTAAATGCAGGGTTTTACTGATTTAGCCCTGAACTAAAAACCATCATCAACATTAAGTCCCCTGCTTAGCACGTAACAATGGCATTGTTGTGAGGTAAGCATGAGATGGTGACAGACGAGGACAAAATCGAAAGAGCAAGACATGCGGAGATTTCTAGGAAAATTCGACTGACCTTTGGCAAGAGGCGTGAGTAGTCTGCAATCTTTGTGCTGGCACGCTTCTGGCTTGACCACGAAGTACTGGTGCCATGGAGTGTTGGCGTTGCTAGTTCGGTCATGGAGCATTGCAGGTCTGAGTGGATGGTGATCTTGGTGCGATGCTTATTCGGCTATGGAATATGAGTGCGGTGTGCCCAACCATCTATTCCCGTTCATGGAGCAAGAAGGAATCCTTCTTCTGTTCAAACTATAGAAACTCCGTTTGTATGAAAAGGGGTATCGACCCTCTTCTGTTTTTGTTGCTCGTCCGACTCTGTGCTTTCGTCTACAGCAGTCGGATCCTCTTAATCACTGTTAGCAGCTCTATCGCAAGAGTGCTAATCTTCCGCGATAAGGTACGTTCGTCTTGTCTCCGTATTTTAGCTGTGAGTGTAATATCCGTGAGTAGTTGATCAAACTTGGACATTTAGCTCGGTGTGAATGACGTTCTTTGTCAGCAGCGGTAGAAATGGCAACAAAGCAATCTCCAATAGTTATAATCAGCAGCAAGGCGATCCAGGAGAACTCAAGGTAGGTACTCTTTTCTTTTTTGCGCATGCAACCACCCAACAGTACCATCGATCTTCTCCATAATGTGTAATAAGGCTCTGTCTCCAGAAGAATGAGTATCTAACCTCTCCAGTGGATTTCTAAATTTACCAAACTCCATTGCACTCCTGGGATAGATGGATGAAATATATGTTCGGCAATGATCATGTCAGGGCTAATCTTGGAGAGTGTAGTTGCGTTGTTGATCCGTCTTTGACTTTAAGTTATTTGGTGTCTGGACTGCTGAGCCGCTGTCTGTAAGGATTATTCTTTCCTTTTTGATTGCGATGATGATATGCTGTGGATGCTTGTATGGTCTAAATCTTCCGGAGCCGTTGGGTGAAGTAGTCGAGCTGAGAGGCGTTTCGTTGCCAACGTGCTGCTATCAAGTCTTCAAGAACTTCATTCCAAGCAACATCCTTTGAACCATCTTCTGAATCTTAGACTATTGTATCGAATGGGATGTGATGAGAAGTCCCCAGTTACACTTATGTGTAGTCATAAATCCGATGGCGTGGCCGGATATGTGAATATCTCTGCGGCGTGCTTTTGGAGTCTTTGATGCACGTGTATGGCTTCATGTTGAGAAATTCCTACAGCTCGTAAAGATTCGACAGTGACGATGTTGACATCAGAAATAACCTGGTTGAGGGAAGTGAAGGCATCCAATGCTGGTAGTGCCCATGTGTAATTATCCTGAGCCTATTTTCTCGTGGAAGATGTGCTTCTACTGCATTCGCTCGTAAGGTGGTGACTACGTTTAAGCCCTGAAAGAGGCTTCAGTCCCCAAGTGTAGCCTGCTTTGATTGTATCACCTTGAATCCATTCCTCTAGGATTTGATACAAGCTTATTGTACTCTCCTGGATGCGATTCTGGGATGCTTGGAACATCACATGGACAAAGTATTCTGGATAACGAAGAGGTAGAAGTGAGAGAGTTATGTTGTTAATCGTGGCTCCCCTGTTTCTTCGAAAAAAAGTTTCAGCCGCATCTCTGAAGTTATCTCATGAATCTTTGATTGTTGTCGGGGATGGATTGCGATGAGCAGTCCCCAGTCGTACTTCTCTTTAGTTACTGAAGTTGATTTCTCTGAGTAGGCTTGGGATCCATCGCGGCCTCATAAAGTGTTGCAGGCGCCTTCCAGAAAGAGAGGTGATGATATCCTTACGCTACACCTTTGAAGAGATATGACCTTGTTGTGGCTATGACTTTTGGTTGACCGTGTTTTCTGAGCTTTGAAAGTGAAGGGATTCCGTGTAGAGTCTCAGTCCCCAAGTGTGGTTTACATGTTTCTATCTTGTATGGTCGGTGGGTTGACCATGATAAAGATATCACCATCTTGCATCCGTACTTGTGGCTCTATTACTTCTTTCATGTGAAACTAAAATATGGAGAAGTACGGATTACCTTTGTAGTGGTTTTTGCTACGGAGAAGCTCTGGCTGGTATCAACAAACGACCAACAACGGTTCTTGGCAGCAGCTTGGATGGATGTGATCACGATCCTTGACAGGGAGGATTGTGGTGGCTACGGCACGATCCTTGGCAGGAAGAAGTGGCGGCTATAGGCACGAATCTTGGAAGTAAGGAGGGGTTGAAGCGACTCCGACTCCTGGAGAGGACGTTAAAGCGGCTCCTGGAGGAACGTTGAAGTAGAGCGGCTGCTGGAGAGAACGTTGAAGCAGAGCGGATTATGGAGAGAACGTTGAAGCGGCTCCTAGAGAGAACGTTGAAGCGGAGCGGCTTCTGGAGAGAACTTTGAAGCGGCTCCTAGAGCAAACGTTGAAGTGGAGCGGCTGCTGGAGCGGACGTTGAAGCAGAGCGGCTTCTGGAGAGAACGATGAAGCGGAGCGGCTTCTGGAGAGAATGTTGAAGCGGCTCCTAGAGCGAACGTTGAAGCAGAGCGGCTTCTGGAGAGAACGTTGAAGCGGATCCTAGAGCGAACGTTGAAGCTGAGCGGCTGCTGGAGCAAACGTTGAAGCGGAGCGGATTCTGGAGAGAACGTTGAAGCGGCTCCTAGAGCGAACGTTGAAGCGGAGCGGCTGCTGGAGTGAACGTTGAAGCGGCTCCTAGAGCGAACATTGAAGCAGAGCGGCTTCTAGAGAGAACGTTGAAGCGGCTACTAGAGCGAACGTTGAAGCGGAGCGGCTACTGGAGAAAACGTTTAAGCGGCTCCTAGAGAGAACTCCAGTGAGGGCGCCATTAACCCTTGACTTCAAAAAATGAGTTGATACGATATGGCAGATGGGAAGAAGGCACACAAATAGTGCTGGTTGACAAGTCGTGTTTTCTCCTTATATGCTTCTTCTGTTTGATTTTCCCTTGCAACTCTCAGAGTTTTGACTACAATACTTTAACTTTTCACATGGGGTGTTGCCACGCCGCATGTTATCGTAGACCACCATACCAATACCCCACGAAGAATCCCCCATGTGTCGTATTTTGATATTTCTTAAGTGTTTTTGATGGATCATATATCTCATATAACTTAGTCTAAAGCGTAGCCGTTCATATGCCATTTATGCGTGTTAAATTGAAGTCGTTGTGAAAACAACTTAGCCAAAGTCGTCCGTGGAATTGAGGCGTGCTCTCGCCTTGTTACGGCATACCAGAATAGCTTAGCGAGCTAGCGTCTAGTCAATGCGCTATAATTTAGCGTGACTGTGGCATAAAGCGTGCGTGTTTCATACCATAACTAAAATGGAGAGAAATATTACAGGCCATAATCTACATGTGAGATAATGGACTACTAAATCATTGTGTGGCCTTTGATTGACCTATTTTACGGAGACAAAGTATTGAATGGCATAGTTTCCCGAAAAATAACGCACAAACCATGCCATGGTCTTGACAATAGTGCCAAGGCCGAGATTAGCGCGCGGAGTCATGTCACGTCCTTGGACATAGCTGTCAAGGCCGAGAATAGTGCGTGAGACCTTGTAATGGCCCTTTCCACGGTTTCCAAGGCCGTGAACTATGCGCGGAGTTATTCCATGGCCTTGGCCAAAGCTTCCGAGGCCGATAATGGCGTGCGCGACCACCCCGTGACCTTGGACAAATCCGCCAAGGCCGAGGGTGAGGCGCGGGACCAGGCCATAGACTTGGCCATGTTTCCAAGGCCGATAATGGCGCGCGCGACCACTTCGTGGCCTTAGCCAAAGCTTCTAAGGTCTAGAATGAGGCGTGGGACCACACCATAGCCTTGGACACGTTTCCAAGGCCGATAATGGCGCGCGCGACCACACTGTGGCCTTGGACAAAGCTGCCAAGGACTAGAATAAGGAGAGGGACTTTGACATGGCCTTGGACACATTGCCAAGGCCAACAATGGCGCGCGCGACCACGCCGCGACTTTGGCATGCATGCCACATGCCATACTTTTCGAAATTGTGTTACAGACTTAGCCAACATGTCGCGATGCTTGTGATGTGACCAACATATATCCATAACCTTGGGTTTGAGTTTAAGACAATATGCCAGGCCTAGGTTTGGAGGTGTAATACTATTTTAGTGTAAATTTTAAATAGAGAGTGCCGCTACAGTATGTTCAAGGAACTCAGCCATGGGAGTTTGCGACTTGAGAAATTACTGATATGACTATGTACTAAATATTATACTCTTGATAACATGTTAATCCGAGAATGGTGTTCAATATCATTCTGATTATGGATAATGCCATGTATATGTGCATTGGCGTACATGGAATAACGAGGTTTATGTTGGGGAAAGCCCTGAAATTTGGCATGCATGGACACTTTCAAAATAGCTTTAGGACTACTGAGTCCGTCAATTGAATATACTTTATTGATTCTCTTGCGGAATACAAAATTGTATCGATATAGATTCAATAACCTTGATGTTGTGTCATGGATTTTATTATATTATACAGCTAAGTTGAGGCTAAATTACTACAAATGCCTATGTCAAAAACTCACCATCAAAAATTGCGTCTCTTTGATGTGTGTCTTGATGGCGTAAACTTTGCGTCTCTTTGATGTGTGTCTTGATGGTGTAAACTTCGAGTACCTTGACCATATTCCTCAGTGAGCAACCCATATCCAGTGAGTACTGGTGAAAAGGTGGGGGTCTAACAACCACACCCAATATTTCGTTCGGCAATCTGTATGGACCAACTCCAATATATTTCCAAGAGAATCAACTAGACAGTCAGACTCAATCAAGGAAAGATATCCAAGAGTTATATCTCTTTCTCAAATCAACCAGCAAATCCACAGAATGAAATCCATGAACTGATTGGTATGAGAATAACTTGAACGGTACCAAAGACCAATGTTCAAGTGTCAATTAATTTATATCAACACTCAAATGTTGGATTTACCAATTGATTGAACTACGCACAGCCTGTGATATTTCAATTATATAAAAAATAACGCGGAAAAGAAATAACACGGACACCAGAAGTTTTGTTAACGGGGAAACCGCAAATGCAGAAAAACCCCGGGACCTAGTTTTGTTTTGAACACCACATTGTATTAAGCCTCTATAGACACTAGCCTATTACAAGTTAACTTCGGACTGGAATGTAGTTGAGCCCTAACCAAGTCTCACACCGATTAAGGTACAATCGCGTTCCTTACGTCTCTCAATCCGCACTTGATTCCCTTAGCTAATCTCACCCACAACTAAGAGTTGCTACGACCCAAAGTCGAAGACATATAAACAAATCTGTCTCCCACAGAAAAGTCTATTCTAATATATAAATTTGTCTCCCACGTAAGTACCTATGAAGTGTTTGTTCCATATTTTTGATAAATCAACGAAAACAGGAACTAATTGATAATTCGGTCTTATATTCCCGAAGAACAACCTAGAAATATAAATCACCTCACAATAACTTAACTATATGGTAGTAAAAGAAGTTATTGTGGAATCACAAAGAATGATACGAAGATCTTTGTGATTAGTTTTTATATCTTACCTATCAGAGATAAATCTCGAGCAAATCTTACAGAAGATAGTACTCAATACGATAGAACAAGTAAGATCAAAAAACACAACTACAGAGAAAATAGTTGGGTCTGGCTTCACAAAGCCCAAATGAAGTCTTCAAGTCGTTAATTAACCTATAATGGTTTTGGAAAAAACTAGGTTAAAGAAGAATCGACTCTAGTCGCAACTAAAACATAGGAAAGTGTCGGGATTAGGTTTTACAGTTGTTAGAGTTCTCCCTTAAATAATATTTCAAATCAGGGTTTGCTTACAATCAAAGATAGGTTAGCTTAAAAACAAAGCATTCAATATCCACCGTTAGATGAAAAACTGATTTATGATTCAAGCTAAGTTTGCTTAAAATCAAATCAATATCTCTCCACCGTTAGATGGTCTTAGCTTGTTACACACAAATGATATATACCGTCATTTAGATATGGGTAACCGTACCTAAACGTGTATATTGAGTTGGCTCACAATAGTTAACCGAAGTTAGCCATATGAACAATTTTGTATTAACAACATTCATTTAACACTTCTAGATAAAATATGATGATCAATCAAACATGAAAGATAATCAAATGAATCTAATTGTGTTACTCATAGAGTTGTTCAATCTTTTATATCTCATAGAAGTATACAAGATACAATTGAGACAAAATCGGATTTGATTCATGATTGTAGAAAGTACTTATACAAGAATCAATTCATGAACATTAAGCCGCGTTCTGCAAACATTGCATTCCTTAATTTATAAATGTATTTGTTCATGAGTATGAAAACATACTTAACCGATTTTAGAACTTTAACCACTAAGTTTGCAAACGGGTACGCAAACTTTAGTTCCGGACTTTGCAGTTTGCAAACCAATATGCATACTGCTGTCCCAGACCTAACTCAGGTAGAACCGTTCGAGTACTGGTATGCAAACTTGGTTCCAGGACTTTAACAGTTAAAAACATTCGCATACTGGTATGCAAACAAGGTTTCCGGATCCGAATCATACCAAAACAGTTTGCATACTGGTATGCATACTGTGTTGTATCCATACAAAGGTTAATTGTTCTAAACTCCCATTTCAATCATTGAAACAACCTTAGAAGGAGACAATAGCTGTCTCACACAAACTATTAGCTTATAAGTAATTTTCAAGAGATCGAATGATCAATACGAAACATTCCAAGTCGATATCAAATGATTGTCTCACACAAATCATGTAAGATATTTTAAGGCAATTTTCACATGATCATCTTTTGACTTATTATTTAGTTTCCAACAAATAGATTGTTTCCAACTAAACTTGTTAAGAATAATGATAAGCGTAGCTAAAGCAAAAAGCTTTCAACTCGTATTTCGATAAATAGATAAGCGAGATAAACTCGACTCGAAATATCAAATGTGTATAATATAAAAGTCTATATAGATATACGACTTAGTCTCATTAGAAGATAGAATAGAATAGACTTCTGAGTGATATATAAGTTTTAAACTCCACATACCTTTTGTTGATGAAGTTCCTCCAAGATTTCCTTAGTAGATCTTCGTCTTCAATCGATGAACACCTTGAAGTGTAAAGCTAAACTACACATTATATCCTAATATGAGACATAGCTATAAGTAAACTAGAAATAAAGACTTATAGTTTTGATCACCTAAACTTGACAAACAAGCTTGAGATAGCAACGCTTGCGAGTTTGACTGAGCAATGCTCTAACAATCTCCCCCTTTGTCAAACTCAGTGACAAAACTATCAATATATATGGATTACAATATAAATAAACTTTGTAGTTTGTCATCCAACATGCTTGATTTCCTTGGTTCTTCAACATTCCTTGAATTCTTCGTCACTTCAAGTACTCCAGCGATTCTGAACGTGTTCAACTCAGCATCATTGTTGTTGAAGATCCGTAGCCATAACAATAAGAAAACAGTTGTTCTGAATTATTCTTATACAGTGTCATAGTATTATTACACAACATCAAATTCCAATTGTATCACAACTTTGACAATAATACTACGGTGAAATGTATCACCCCCCCCCCCCCCAGTTAATACTTACCACTCTCCCTTACATAATGATTCGTAAACCATATGTATGTAGTGTGAACTACTAAATAATTATCCCCCTTTTTGTCAATATAAATTGGCAAAGGTACGAAAACTAACGAGATCATAATGAAATTCTCAAAGAGATTATTCATGACTAAAAGAGAACATATCAACTTGGTTTCGATGATTTCACATAGTCGAAACTTAGTGTATTTCATTATGGAGTTTATAAAGAAACGAGATAACTCCTACAATATTCCACAACCTCACTCCCCACAAAGATTTGGCAATTAAGCACGAGTTCAATGAACAACTCTCCCTCATAAAATGTCATTCTCGGAAGAACAACAAGAGCAACCTTGATTTTACGAGAAAAAAATGATTTATTTGGACACTAACAAATTACATGAAACATGAATTTGTATCCAGAAAACTCGAATAAATTAACCACAAGAAGGCCTTAATGATTAATTTAATTGGAAATGCTTAACATAAGAAAACTTACGGATCCATACAATACTTTCACATAGAAGTGGATCAGGGAAAGATCAATACTGTGGAATATTCAAAAGTTCATTCTATATTTTATCAATATTTTCATAAAGACATAATAGACTTAGATTTTGACATACATGGGATAATCATAGTTCACAGAAGTAAACACACATATCCGATAACATATATTTACAATATATAAAACCAATAAAGATTAATACTGCAAAATCATCTTCCAAATAACTTAGAATTTAAATAAACAAATCTAAAAACATTGCAAGATGAAGATCGTTGGCAATAGCTATGTGTAATCACAATATTTTCTATTCCAAACCCTAGTTATCCTTCTTAAAACACAATAATAAATTCTCATAAAAAGTTTCCTAGACATTAAAAACTTCTGAAAAATTCTTTATCGTCCCCGAACTCCTTGTCGTCAACAGACATTGGAACATAAGGTTCATGAAGAAATGAGTTAATTCCAACGAACCTTCTAGACTGATGTCGAACCAGGGACTTCTGAATTTCAAGAGATCTTAGAACAATAGCCTTTATTTGTTGCATATCCATCCTTGTTTCTTTCAACTCTTCAAGAACACCAGAAAACTTCTGAAGATTTGAGGGGGTTAGCCCTTGGTTTCTTCATATTTTTCCTTTTTCTCCTCAAAGTTGTAGAGGAATGGGATTTATCTTTTTTCTTCATGGATGGCTTAATAATCATATTAACATCTTTTCCATCAGAAGATATGATGCTTGGAGTCTCCATTCAAATATGGAATTGTGAGAGAAATGCACTAGCTCCACAAGCAATCTTTTGATAAAAAAGAGTTTTCAGGGAAGGAAAAAGAGAATGTAGGTTTACAGAACCTATCTACAGAGTAAGTAGGATTCACGTACAAACAACTCTCAACCCTAAAAAAGGTAGAATTGTCGATTTTAACCCTCTTTTAATGGTCAAATGGGGAAAACCTTTTCAATACCAATTTAGGATATGAAAAAACCAACAGAATTCCAGAAAACAAAAAGAAAAAAATAAACAAAAATTTTCTTTTCCTAAAACCTGATTTTTTGCATAACTCTTGTCTCTTTGAAATCGAGTACATGAGACAAGATGCACTTTCAACACAATTAGGCTATGTTGGGGTGAAAAATTATTTGTCCACCATGTAATCCTTGTACGGAATTCTCGGTACCCTTTTTCATAGATCGTATAGACCTGGTTCTTTTCTGTAGAGGTCTATCTTTTTATTTAGAAATTAAATTCTTCGGAGATGAATTAAATTTACATACCTCAGATGGACTCGACTTCAGAACAAGTTTCAGCTTATTTGATAATCGATTTGCTCTCCGTTAAAGTTTGTTGACATATCGTATTTTATGTTTTTACTTGAAGCAATTAGAGAGTTCGTGACCCTTAAGAGTACAATAAGAACATGTCAATGTGGAGGAAGGTTCAGGCACCATAGCCGAGCATGCTGCTAAACAGATTGAGGTACCTGAAACATGTGAGATAGAATTTTCAGTAGACAGAGTAAAATCCATTTTATCCTCCAAAGTGGTCGAAGAAGTTTCTCCAGGAAGAATATCAAGATTGATGTACATATTGCTACAATTGTCAAAGTTAATATTTTATCCAAGGAGTGCTACACTTGATTTTTCATCTTCACTTGAATCATAGTGATCAAACATTTCATCAAGAGTTGCAGCAAGACCTTTGTTACCAGTGTATTTTCTATTATTTGGAAACTCATTAGAAAAATTACCAAAGCCTTTACACTTGAAGCACTGTGGCATGTCCTCATCATCAGTGTCGAAAGTGTCCCTGTTTTTATGAGGGGCACGATCATGAGATTTAACTGATGACCTGAGTTTATCTCTGATGAACCATTTACTTCTCTTCAAAAGAATATCTC
The DNA here is from genome assembly GCF_003573695.1 of Papaver somniferum. Classification (NCBI taxonomy): domain Eukaryota; kingdom Viridiplantae; phylum Streptophyta; class Magnoliopsida; order Ranunculales; family Papaveraceae; genus Papaver; species Papaver somniferum. Next base: position 77,470,917 of record NC_039360.1, read on the forward strand.
TAAACTGTCTTGTGATCAGTGAGACTGAGTTGTCAAGATCTTCATCTGACGAATCAGTCTCAATAGGATCAACTACAGAGTTGCCAACACTCTTACTTTTATCAAGTAATTTAGTGTTCTTTTGTGCTTTGAAGGCAATATCCTTTCCATATTTGGACGTATGCTCATAATCACATATCTTTAACTTCCTAACAAGAGTATTTCTGGAAAGTGTTTCAAAGTTATTTCCCTCAATGGTGTCATGTTTCTTAGAATCGTATCTAGCTGGCAATGATCTGAGAAGTTTCATCACAATATCTTTTTAGGAATAGTATTTCCTTATGCAAGAGAAGCATTAAAAATTTCATGCACTTTGTGATTAAACTCATCAAATGAATCTTCATCATCCATACAAAGGTTTTCCCAATCAGAATTTAGGTTTTGAAGCCTAGCTTCCTTTTCAGAGGTATTACCTTAAAATGCAGTTTCTAAGATATCCCAAGCATATTTAGACTTATTGCATGTGGTCACATGGTGCTGAAGATCTAAGGTAATGGCATGGATGATCACATTTAAACCGTCAGAATTTTTCTTTGCTGCGAGAATCTCGTCAGGTTCATACACACCAATATCCTTTGGATCAGTTACACCATTTACTGTAACCATTGGAGGATTATAACCATTAACAACACGAACCCATGATTGAAAATCACGCGATTGGATAAAGGCACGCATAAAAATTTTCCACCATAAGTAATTCGAGACATCGAAGACTGGCGGTACGTTTATAGAGATAGCACTTCTGTCCATAGAGTCAGATTGCTACAAACACAGACTTATGAGGTCTTAGCTTGTTTGCCTTCTCTAATACCAATTGAAAAAGCGGGGGTTTAATAACAACACCCAATATTTCGTTCGGCAATTTGTATGGACTAACTCCAATATAATTCCAAGAGAATCAACTAGACAGTCATACTCAATCAAGGAAAGATATCCAAGAGTTATATCTCTTTCTCAAATCAATCATCAAATAAACAAAATGAAATCCGTGAACTGATTTGTATAAGAATAACTTGAACGGTACCAAAGACCAATGTTCAAGTGTCAATCAATTTATATCAACAACCAAAGGTTGAATTTACCAATTGATTGAACTACGCACAACCCATGATATTTCAATTATATAAAAATATAATGCTGAAAATAAATAACACGGACACCAAGGAAACCGCAAATGCAGAAAAACCCCGGGACCTAGTCCAGTTTTAAACACCATACTGTATTAAGCCGCTACAGACACTAGCCTACTATAAGTTAACTTCGGACTGGAATGCAGTTTATCCCTAACCAAGTCTCACACCGATTAACGTACAGTCGCGTTCCTTACATCTCTGATTCCCAACAGGAATCTATGCACTTGATTCCCTTAGCTGATCTTACCCACAACTAAGAGTTGCTGCGATCCAAAGTCGAAAACTTATAAACAAATCTGTCTCCCACAGAAAAGAATATTCCGATAGATAAATCTGTCTCCCACAGAAGTACCTATAAAGTTTTTGTTTCGTATTTTGATAAATCAAGGTGAACAGGAACCAATTGATTATCTGGTCTTATATTCCCGAAGAACAACCTAGAAATATCAACCACCTCACAATAACTTAACTATATGGTAGTAGAAGAAGTTATTGTGGAATCAAAAAGAATGAGACAGAGAGCTTTGTGATTACTTTTTATATCTTACCTATCAGAGATAAATCTCGAGCAAATCTTAGAGTAGATAATACTCAATACGATAGAACATGTAAGATCAAAACACGCAAATACAGAGAAAATAGTTGGGTCTGTCTTCAGGAATCCCAAATGAAGTCTTCAAGTCATTAACCTATAATGGTTTTTGGAAAACCTAGGTTAAAGGAGAATCGATTCTAGTCGCAACTAAAACACAGGAAAGTGCCAGGATTAGGTTTTCCATTTGCTAGAGTTCTCCCTTAAATAGTCTTTCAAATCAGGGTGTGCTTACATTCAAAGCTAGGTTAGCTTAAAAACAAAGCATTCACTATCCACTATTAGATGAAAACCTGATTTAAGATTCAAGCTATGTTTGCTTAAAACCAAAGAAATATCTCTCCGCCGTTAGATGGTCTTATCTTGTTACACACAAATGATATATACCTTAATTTATATATGGGTAACGGTACCTAAACGTGTATATTGAGTTGGCTCAACAATAGTTAACCGAAGTTAGCCATATGAACAATTTTGTATTAACCACGTTCATTTAACAATTCTAGATCAAACATGATGATCAATCAAACATGAAAGATAATCAAATGAATCTAATTGTGCTACTCATAGAGTTGTTCAATTGTTTATATCTCAATAGAAGATACAATTGAAACAAAATCGGATTTGATTCATGATTGTAGAAAGTACTTATACAAGAATCAATTCATGAACATTAAGCCACGTTCTGCAAACATTGCATTCCTTCAATTATAAATGTATTTGTTCATGAGTATGAAAACATACTTAACCGATTTTAGAACTTTAACCACTAAGTTTGCAAACGGGTACGAAAACTTTAGTTCCGGACTTTGCAGTTTGCAAATCAGTATGCATACTTCTGTCCAGGACCTAACTCATGTAGAACCGTTCGAGTACTGGTATGCAAACTTGGTTCCCGGACTTTAACAATTAAAATCGTTCGCATACTGGTATGCAAACAAGGTTTCCGGACCTGAATCATACCAAAACAGTTTACATACTTGTTTGCATACTGTGTTCTATCCATACAAAGGTTAATTGTTCTAAACTCCCATTTCAATCATTGAAACAACCTTAGAAGGCGACAATAGTTGTCTCACACAAACTATTAGCTTATAAGTAATTTTCAAGTGATCGAATGATCAATACGGAACATTTTGAGCCGATATCAAATGACTGTCTCACACAAATCATGTAAGATGTTTCAAGGCAATTTTCACATGATCATCTTTTGACTTATTATTTAGTTTCCAACGAATAGATTGTTTCCAACTAAACTCGTCAAGAATAATGATAAACGTTGCTAAATAAAAGATCTTGAGAAATAAATAAGCGAGATAAACTCGGCTCAAAATATCAAATGTGTATAATATAAATGTCGATATAGCTATACGACTTAGACTCATTAGGAAATAAAATAGAATAGACTTATGAGTGATAAATAAGTTTTAGTCTTCACATACCTTTTGTTGATGAAGTTCCTCCAAGATTTCCTTAGTAGATCTTCGTCTTCAATCGATGAACGCCGTGAAGTCTAAAGCTCAACTACACATTCTATCCTAATTCGAGACATAGCTATAAGTAGACTAGAAATCAATACTTATAGATCACCTAAACTTGACAAACGAGCTTGAGATAGCAACGCTTGCGAGTTCGACCGAGCAGTGCTCTAACAACTGGCATATGTGATGTTATGTGTGTGACGAGTGTTTGGTGTCTATAATGACCCGTACCTCCACCAATACTGTCCCCACTTAGCCAATGCGGTTATCCGAAATTGTGGGTTTTCAACGGGGCATCGTTGCGGTCATCCAGCAGCAACTTTTCCGGAGATCACCTATCCCCGGATTACTCCCGCCCGAGCACGCTTAACTGCAGATTTTTCTGCCAACACTGAGGCCAATTGTGATTAAAATGCCTCGGTGTTAGGAAAGGACAAACCATCACTTATATTCTATTCGTTCCACCACTGCCGAATATCGGGGTATTACAACGTTGACCCTCCATATATCGTAGTTTCATAAGCTCTTGTACAATCTCCGAAGGTATATTTTCAGTATCATGAATTAGTTGGTTGTGTGAACTCTCACCACCCACATGTCGAATAGTAAATTGCATTGTGTGCTCATGATTGAATTGGTTTCGTAACGGGCTCGTATGAACTCTATCGACACCTAATTCTATCTCACCTTTCTTCATGTGATTGTAAAAATGCCACTTAAGAGTACGACACTCCACAATAGGGTGTTCGACCTTTCGATGGAATAAACAATAATCTGCATGCATGACGCTTATCCTGCTCAGTTGGTTCTTTTGAGGGGTGATGGTAAGTTGATATCATCATTACAAATACACTTCATAACCAAGTCAACCACTAAGTCGAAAGATCATGGGTACTCAGAAGTATCCTCTCTCTCATCAGTATTCACAGGTCTCTTACCACATCGGTCTTCAGTGTCTTTAAACTGTAGACGCCTTTGATTTCCCTCGTCTCGTGCATAAGAGACACTATGCGGCCAGGTCTTGCTTTTCGCATCTATCTTTAATCTGTAGCATTTGTTCAAGCACATTCTTCCTCTAAATTTGCAAAGTTTTCGATACCATCATTTTTTAACACTTCTCGTGTCTGTAGAATTAAAGTGGCAATGCATATGTTAACCAGTTCTCTTTCTGGGATGACGATGTTGCATCTCAAGTATTCCGTACGAAAGCATTTGACGAACACTGTATTTTTTTCGCCCATTCTAAATATGATTTTGCACAAGTCTGATATCGAAATCTTTATTGGCTTGGAATAATTTTTTTTTGCATAAATAGTTGTTGCATATAGTCCCACGTCTCCAGTAAGTGAATTTCCAAATTCTCCGAGACAAACGTGCTTGTTAGCGCTGCATGCTCATTTAACATCATGGTAAAACGATGTAAGTGTTCCATTGCATTACTCGTTCCATCAAAGAGTGGGAACTTAAGGGTCTTGTACATGGTGGGCATTGGTCTTGAGACCGCGTCTAAGGTGAGTGGTGATTATATCATAAAGTATTGGGGCGAGGCTTCCAACCCATATCAATCTTCAATATACTTAGCCATTTTTAATTCATCTATTTTATAGTCTTGGCTAGTGAGGCTTTGTGGTGTAAAGTGTTATGCATGTGAGGTGCGACCCTCTTGGTTATGAATAGGTGAGCGTTCTTCGTTAATGTCTTTGTGTTGTATAACACCCGTGACTAATCTCTTGTCCTCCCCATGAGACCCCTCGTATTGAGGTGTTGGTATGAGTGCAGCGAAGCGTGCCACTAGTTCAATGCATCGTCGTTCAACCTCTTAAAAGTCCAACAATGCTTGTTGTAGTTTTGTGAGTACCTCACCACCTGTACTTCGTTTCACCACTGTCAGTAGGGGAAGGTTGTTGTGTAGTCATCATAGTCAATGCACTATTACTGAGAAATCACCAAATGTAAAATAGTACAAATTTAGGAGGATCAACCTCTAGATTATAAAAAAGTGGAAAGAGAATAACTCTAATCCAGTAAGTAGTACAATGATGATACACAAAAAAGGCTTAAAACTCTTAATCTACAGGGATGTGTATTCATAGTATTCTTAAATCCCTTTGAATTCTCTGACATGGTACACGTGTACCATCTTAGCTTCTTCATCACTTCCACATGTCCAAATCGTAGGCAACTCTCCTTCTTATTACACCCATTTAATGGATACTGGGCAACCTCGTCTGAGACCCACCATTGTTGACGTGTATTCTCCATTTCACCATATCCCATTTGACCATTGACTACACATGGAAACTCCTTTTATTTACCCATTTTTTCTTGGTCTAACCGTTGGCTAACAATTCCAAGATCGAGCCATACTGTCGCACGCTCCCCACCATTGCAAGCTCCATCGTCATACGCACCTTCATCGCACGCTCCATCATCACACATTCTATAATGTTGATGCATGATCGTTGCACGCTCCATCATGTTGTTGCATACTCCATCATCGTTGCATGCTCCATCATGTTGATTTATGATCATCGTATGCTCCATCACATCGTGGAATGCTCCACCGAGTTGTGCCATGCTCCATCATGATGTCGCACGCTCAATCGAGTTGTGGATGCTCCATAAAGTTGTGGCACATTCCATCAAGGGTCTTCACCCATGCCTCTATATTCTTGCCCTACTCCTTGATCACCTTTAGTCTACCAACGATATTACTTCGTCCTTCCCTTCCTTTTTTTATCACATCCCTTGTTACATTTAGGTAAATTCATATTTTTCCCTTTCTTAATTTTGGGTATCTACACATTTATATTCCCTTCGTTTTTGTAAAAGTGATCGGTGCGTCACCCACTTTCCACGTAACATTTTGTTTGCTTTTCGACTTGTTAACTCATGAGATTACCAAACTAACTTCTACATAATTTAACTTTTGATAAGCACCCGGGAGAAGTCTTGTCGCCAAACACCCTTTTAACATTTCTCGGGAGAAGTCTTATCACCAAACACCCTTTTAAAATCTTTTACTTAGGCCGGTTCCTATGGTGGGTGGCTAACCCATCCATTTTCCATGCCAGCTGGCCTGGCAAACTGGCCGCGCCACTATGGGAAAAAAGATAAGCGATCGAGTCTCCACCTAGCGGTCGAGACTACACTGATAGCGGTATCCCATCGATCGACCGATCTAGTTTACACCGCTAGCGATTTAATCTCGACTGTACACGGTCGGTGCTCTACCGCCTATAAATACCACCATTCCCTTCAGTTTTTATTCACAAATTTTTTTTCTTCCCTTCTCTAGAGAGCAGACCAAAGTGATTTTTTAAAAATAAGTAGTTCCAAAAAAAATAGACAAAGGAAAAGAAACAGGAAAGAAAAAGGAAAATTTGTTGCAGATAGTGATATCGTATGGGTTCAGGATAAACAACACGAGTTCGCTAATGTTAGGAAACTAGTTGGATCTGGTGTAACATATACGCATTTATGTAACCATCCCGAGCGAGTTTTGTTACCTAAATTAAGAGGTGGGTGGTCTGATCTAACTGAAGTTGTTGATGGTGGATTTTCGACAAAGGTCAAAATCGTAAAATCATGATACTGCATGTTTCTGAATCGGCTTCAGGAACGCATGTGACGATTTATATTTTACGATCCGTGAAACGTTTCACGATCTCTGACTGAGTGAGCGTTCCTCTCAGAGCCATGATGGATATGTTTCTCGAAAGGCCTCCCCGGCTGAGCGTTCGATGCTGCACATTTCATCATGACCTCTATGTAGAATCAAATGATTGGGCGGTTCTCTAGACATAATTGTTTGTTAGAGGGCTTAATGTCTTCAGGACGACGACGCTGTACGTTGTTCCTAAACTACATAGAGATACCCACCTCTACATAGAATAACGATTGGGCGGTTCTCTGGACATAATTGTTTGTCAGAGGGCTTAACGTCTTCAGGACGTCGACGCTGCACGTTGTTCCCTGACTATGTGGAGAGACCGTGTATAGATTCAGGAGGCTCTCTAAACATAATTGTTTGTTAGAGGGCTAAACGCATTCAGTACGTCGACGCTGCACGTTGTTCCCTGACTATGCACCCTTCAGAACGAGTATGATGCTTTAATTATCTCATATCTCGATTGCAAATAGATTAATTCTACCGTGACATTCATCCACTGAATTCCTAGAAAATAATATATTATATCTCAGTACTCCGTTCCTGAATCCCCCGGCTGGATTCATGGATTAATAATAGATAACCATTTTATCTCATTACTCCGTTCCTTGAATTCTCCGACTAGATTTCATGGATTAGTAATAGATACTCAATTCATTTTTATTACTCCGTTTCATGAATCGAACTCTGCTGAATTTCATGAATTAGTAATAATTACTCAACAATCAGGCATCTGGACTATCACCGAGTAAGCCCCAATAAAATGGTGCAAGTGTAATCAACGATGATGCACGAACGAGCATTCGAAAATATGGACAAACGAGGAATCCTACACAAAACATGAGAGAAAAAATAATAATAAAAGAGGCACCTAGGGACCGAGCCCACCGGCCGGCCGGTCCCCCACGCCTCTTCATTTATTTTTCTTATTTTGTTATTTTCATGATCTCATGAAGACTCCTTCATTCGATCAACTTTCCTTGTTTGAGAAAAACTCATGGTTTTTCCATATTTTCACGGTTTCATGAAAAATAATAAAAAATATGGGAAGGAGTCGCGGGTCCGGGATACCTAGACGGCCGGTCATTACCTAGCCATGGCCGGTCCCACACTTTGCAATCCCTTGTTTTCACAATTATTATTTCCCTCATCTCATGAAACTCCTCCGTTTGAGCAAAAAACCCTGGTTTTTCTATATTTTCTCAAATATTACTCAAACCATGAAAAATCCAAAAAGTCAAACGATCACATGACCGACTAGGATACTCACGTCAAACATTAAAACATTATTATTTTAATATTCTCAAAATATTAGTCACATGAACAAAGTTCTACTTTCTCATTCGATCAAAATCAAGAATTTCAGTCAAACATCGAACTCTTCTGAAAACCCAAAATATTGCCCAAACGCACACCAGAAAATACCGAAACTCTCAGGACTGAGACACGGACATCATAGTGACACGTGCATGCTCCCTTGACCGACCAAGGCCGTCCCTAAGGCTTGCAAGAAGCCGGTCCCACACATCTTTATATTTTTGACCTAATTGCTCAATTGCTCATATTAGGTCCAAACTTTCTCCAACCAACTTGGAATTTGCTCAAACGACCATCAACTGGTCCACGACCACCAAGGGTCGGTTTTATGCCCTCTTGGTAGGTCCCCCACTTCTCCATAATTAGGTTTCATCACCTAATTCTCAAAAGAGCATTATTCTAATAAGTGATTAAACCAGCATTTAATCATCCTTTCACCAACCAGTCAACAAAGGACTTTGGTGCACGCTCACTCGAGCACTTGGGAGCTACATGGTCTTCCATCATCCCATGTATCCGGTCACTCCTTCACTCAGTAGCCTATTTTCAATAAATCATCAATTGATGAACAATTCATCAAAATTAGGGTTTTCGAACAAATGCTCTGCAAATCATGATTTTGAGCAATTTCAAACACTAATAAATTTATGCTGACCCAGCAATCAACATCTGGATTAATTATATAATATTTGGTAGTCTACCAATATTTAATTAATATTTTATTGAGTCACGTTACCAATAATTCATCGAATGAGAAATACTTGCTCAATTGCTCGAATATTGATCCAACTATCAATATTCTGTAATTCATCGAATTGAGAAATACTTGCTCAATTGCTCGAATATTGATCCAACTATCAATATTTAGTAATTTATCGAATTGAGCAACTCGCTCAGTATATCAATATTTCGTCGAATATTGATTCAACTCAATATTCAGTGATTCGTCGAATTTACAATATTTGCTCAGACGAGCAATATCGACATCATTCAGGAACTTTACGTCTGACATGTTCGATCCATGAATCACTGAGAATTCGTCAATCATGCTCAATTCAACAAAACTTAGACTCACTGTCTAATCAATCAACGACTGACTAATCAAATACACGTCTGCTTTGCAGACTTCACGTTCGTGAGACATCAATCACGTCACATGGGGGATATCAATTAGGATTTTGGTATGGCGGCCTACAACACGTGTGATCATCCATGATGAGAAATGTGAGTAAGTCGTGCAAGCGGTTGAGGGAGTTAGCAAAGTAGTGGGTGGATGATCAACCAAGTCTCCATGGAACTGATTTTACCATGATTTCCCACTCTTTCACTTAAGAAACCGTCACACTTACTGTGATCAAGGTGTTTACTATTCTGACAATATAAATAATTCCAAAGTCGATGATTGAGACAACAATTCTCTCCATCGAAAACTTATTTACACAATTCACATACTTGCAGAAACCTTCAACACATCCACAATCCTTGATCATCATTGATCCCACAATTCTCAGCTTCCCTCCTACAGATCAACCCATCTCCCTCTTTGTGACCAAATTGACTCTGGAACGGCCATTGACTTGGTTTAGGCCGGATTCCTACAAATTGATCTCTCGAACTCAAAGCACTCCCGTGCAGTGCATCTGTGTGAGGTTAAGCAGTTTGATCGGTTGAGGATTCTCTTCTGAACCTTCGTCTCTTCACTTCCCTAAAAAAACAGCAAATCGTTTTGCCCCATCTACAGAAGTGTTTGGGTTACTCCCTGAAGCTGTTCAAGAATCCTTGAGAAGATATCCTTGACAGCGTTTATATTTCATGAAAGGAAAAAACCACAAGACTCAAGTGTGTGAGTTACTTCTGAACATTGGTGAAACACTGCAAATACGTTCTTTTTCAAGGATTTTTCCATTAAATAGTTTAATTTTTAGTTCAGAAACAAATTTTAATTTTTAGAGATTCATTTTTTTAGTTTGATACAAATTTTAGTTCCACATACAAACTTTAATTTTATGACCATGTTTTTTTTAGGGTTCACACCGTTAGATTTGTATATGTTGACTGGAATAAAAAGTGAAAATTAAATAGTACAATTTAACCAATTAAAGTGGATATCGGAAGGAAGATGAAAACAATTACTCCCCTTGTACTCAAATGATACTGAAGGAAATCCAGAATCCAGACAGTTACACTCATATGGATTAAGAGTGTCAGGGTTGAAGGCTTTTTTGAGCCGTTACCATGCCAAGGGGATAAACAGAGCTGAAGATTATCCCGAGCTTGAACGTATTTTTGTGTTATGGACGTTAGGCCAAGTTTTTTCCCCCAATGGTAGCTCAGTGTCATTAATTGGTTTTCTGGAATCTTTAGAAGATTTATGATTGGGGTTCTGCAATTTTAGCTGAGTAATACATATGTCTCGGTGATTGCTCAACTAAGAAGACAGATAACTTAAATGGATTTTGGGTCGTATTGGAGGTAAGAAATATTTATTAGATTTATTATCGAGTTGTCAAACTAGTGGTGAATGTACTCACACATCAATTTTCGTCAATGTTATTTTTCAGTATTGGTGATCTACTTACTTTAAGGTCGGCGAACCTGATCTTCACGATAAACGATTAATTTTTCCAGTCGTGTACAAGTACCAAGCTGATAATTGGATTGGTCAGATTAATGATGGTCAAAATGTTGCTTCTATGCAAAGGATGCAACAAGTGTGCAGAACTAATGTCAACATTACGTCAGTACCGTATACAGTAATTGATGAGTTCCATGAACCAGCGGCACAAGCCATGCTTGAGTTAAGCCTTAGGCGACTTGTGTTTTACAGTCCAGTAGTGGTCAGGATATTTCGTACTACGAAGAAAGACATCTTTTTCAGCTACAAGGAAGAAACGTAAAAGCAATCAACCCGTTTCCAACTTCAATAATTTCACATGATGATTGGATAAATTTGATAAATAATGGACAACCTTGAGAAGAAGCTGATGATTTGATCCAAGAACCAGAAGATGACTATGATTACTACAGTTGGTTTCAAAAGGTATGCAAGCTAAATATTGTTGTTCATCCACAAAACTTAGGTAGTGTTGAATTTCTAGCAATTGGCAATTTGCCACTTACAGATCTTCCATCCCAACCCCCACCACCGACGAGCGAAGCATATACGTACCCTAGCAGTCAAATGGGTCGTCAAGTATGCCTCCATTATCTTGGGAAGTCCATACTTTATCACCAAGTGGAGATGTTGTTACAGTTCCACTTACTAGTGAAGGTATCCAACAGAGCTATCCATACGATGGTGTGGTGGCAACAAAATAAGAGTATCATAACGAGTTGAACAATTTTGCGCTTTTTACCAATCAATTCCGCGATTTTCACTTGAGACAGATGCAAGCTTTGAGGGAGAGTATGAGTTATGAATTGTATGAGACTCCATTAGGGTCAAGTTCTCAAATGCCCGGTGAGAGCAATACAAGAAGTCGTGCAATTGGAAGTCGTGGAGGTCGTAGAAGTCGTTATCACGCTCCAACTATGATAGAAGAGACTCAGATACCACCACCAACAACAAACTTGGAGACGAATTTCTAGTCTCCTATTGTTTCATGCCCCAAGTTCCTGTAATTACTCCCGGTGGTAGCGTAAATATGGATACATTTAGGCAATCCGTAATTTATATCCCAGCAAGTTCAGCATTTCACCGATTTCAAGCACCTCAAATGGCTCCGGTACCATTTCAAGGTTATGAATCACCTTTTGCTACTCAAATACCATCTCAAAATCCAAATAATGAGTTTTCACAAGATCAAATAGGCTTAGGGGATTATATATTTGGTAATCGTTAGTTTGATAGATTGTTAATCGTTAATATGAATCGTGGTTTGTTTAAATCGTTAATGTAATTGCACTTTTGTTTGATAAATAATAATCTTCATTTAAAGTTTTCTACATAAGTTCAAAATTGAGAACTTAGAATTTACAAGGTAGATTAAATTGGGGAAACACTTTTAAGATTTCATAACAACTTGCATATCAGAACTTCTCTCCGTTGTCACGGAGCCACTTTGCACGACATCTTTGATCAATCTCCAGCAGGGTTTCACCACTTCTCATGTTTCGAGCCTCCTCCCATATCATACCAATATGCTTGTTAATATTCTTGGAAATTATGGAGAACCGAGCACTCAACATCATCGAATTGCGTTTGTTGAGGTTCGTTGTTTCTTCTTCAAATTTCATTAAAACGCGTCCCCAAAACGGAATTAGCAGTAATGCGCCATCAATGATTGTATGATTAATGAAGAAAACATAATTCTTGCAGATGCATTCATCTTCTAACGTGCTAAATTGCGCTGCTGTGCAACTCTCCAACTATTTGCTCTTCTTATTTCATTTTGCACACTAGCTCGAAGTGCAACTCTTTGATTTTCGGCCGCATATGTTTCTCTTCTATGAATTGAGCCATAGTCATGTTTTGAGCATTGGAAAATCTAAGAAAATAGGAAGAAGGTGTGGATCAAAATGGTAGAGGAATGTGGTATTTATAGCGGGAAAGATTTATGGCCGTTGGATCAAATTCTATTTAGCAGTGTAAACTGGACCGACCGGTCTTATAAGAGCCGCTAGTGGTGTACGTAACACCTAACGGTGTAGTCTTGACCGAGAGGTCGAGACTCGACCGACCGCTCGGTGGAAATTTGACCTGATCTGGCTAAGTGGTAATTAGGCCAGTTTGCCAACTCCATAATAGGTGCAAAAATGGCAAACTCTCACACTCATAGGAACCGACCTTACAAAAGTAAATTAAGCTGAGATAAAATGCAGACAATCCTATAATACTAACTTGTTTCGGATTTTACATGGCGCCATGTGTCTAAGGCACACTTTTTGTATCTACACTTCTTACGTCGTTTAGGACTTGAAAAATGGCTTCAGGGTTATTTTCTTTCATTTTCTCTCTTCTCTCTCTGGAACAGCTTTAGGGGTGCACATACCCTATCCATACCCGCCAATCCTACCCTACCCGCCAGTGTTGTAACCTTATCCTATCCTACCCATTATTTGGCGAGTAGGGTGACGGTTAGATATTTTTTTACCCGCCGTTAAATGGGTAGGATGACGGGTAAAGCACGAAATTACCCTACCCTACCCGCCTACCCGTCTAATACTGAAAAGACAAAGTAACCCTTGTATTGTTTTCTCCTCCTGCCTATTTTTTGTTATTTTAAAACATATTAGGGGTAAAAGACAAAGTAACCCTTGAATGGATTTTACTTTCTATCGAACCATTTCATCTCTTTTCATTCGAACCATTTCTCTCTTTTCATTCGAACCATTTCATCTCCTCGTCTCTGCAGTAGCGAAGTGAAGTCTAGGTTTCGATCTGAAGCTGAAGATGTAAGTGATTTGTGTGTTCGATTTGTGTATCGTTATGTGTTTGAATCTATTTTTTGCTCATCTCAATCCACTTTCTTATCTCTGCAGAAGAGAATTTAGGGTTTCAGGATGCAAGTGCAGTTTGAGGTTTTGGGGGTTTCGATCTGAAGATGTAAGTGTTTAAAGCTTTCAATTTGTGTTTTGATTTGGGTTTCGATCTGTTCTTTTGGATTAGTCTTTCATTAAGGTGTTGATGTGTTAATTAGATTTTCTATTTTATATTAGTAACTGATTTTGAAATTTTTATGAAAAACCCTATACTACTGAAATAGAACGTGGGAATTAGGATTTCTCTGTATTCTTTTGCTTGGGTTTGTTTTTTTGTTATATAAAACCCTCTTTGCTTCATCTATTTGATTATACTTGGTTTTCCATAATGTAAGTGTTTTGAATTAGATTGCTATGTGGCTGCCCTGATTTATTGTGTATTAACTCTTTGCTTCATCTATTTGATTATGCATACAGATATTTCTTAAGAGAAATGATGCTGGTGACCATTTTCCCTCACTTGCAATCTGCTTAGGCTTTGAACTGTTAAGTATCGTTATCAGGTTTGGTTCCCTCCCTTATAGACACATTTCTTGATCTGTATCTTTGATAATTTTAGATGAATTTTCGTGTCTTTGCTTCTAGTTGTCCGTTGTTTAACATGTATGATATATGGCCAACTGTTGTTCAAGTAAATCAACTGACTTAAGTGTAGCTTATGGAACCTTTTGTCTTATAAAAAAATTCTTAACATAGCTCAATAAATGAATTTAGAGAACAAAAAGTAGGTTTGTTCTATTACAGATTGTTTCAGGGAGCAGAGCTTATACCTTGTTATAAAACCTATACATCCCACATATGATGAGCATGATTAGACACTCATACCCCTTAAGAGTTCTTATTCTCATCCAGGGAGAGATGAGAGTCAACGAAAGAGATTACTGCTTGTGACATGTCCTTCCACATTGTGGAGAATCTGGTGGTTTTTTGAAAACATATATGTTTTTTAAAGAACCTTTTCCATGTATAGATTTTCTACTTTGTGAATCCAAATTTTTAGAGAAGCAATATGAAGTAGATACCTTTGTATTTCGCAATTAATGACTGCATTGGTAGGAACTGCATTGGTTGATAACTTTCACCTTAGGTGTTGTTGATATACTGGTGTTACTGTCAGTTAGTATTTTCCAGTTTGGGTGTAGTTATCATGAATGAACTCAAATGGATTAAGTTTTGTGTTGAAGTTTGCTAGTAGAAAGTATTACGAGCGTAAAAGAGTACTTTTATGTAGTCTTTGAAGGTTATGTTAAGAGTGATGTTTCTATTTCATTGTTGGAATGTGGAGATCTTTGTTATGTTATATTAGTGTGGTTAGAAGCCATAGTGTATCAAGCACCCTGTGTAAAAAGATAGAAATCCCAATATAGACATCAAATATTTCTCATGTACAAAGTAGTATGTTATAGTTAGCAACTGGTACTTATACCTGACTTAGCTCCTTTGTGACTGTTTTACAGGGACTGTCGTAAAGCTTTATCACCCTGATTGTGTTGGAAAGGTTCCTCAATTTGCGAAATTGTGGAGCCCTGGATTTGTAGTAAGCATATCACCACCTCTCTTCTGTTATGTTTTTGTTCATGTTCTGTACATACACATACAGATATGTAGCATGGTACTTACAGTGTTTATGTTATATGTACACAAGCATTTAACATATTGTATTGTATAAATATGTAACCCAGATTCTCCAAGGTTGTCATTTTCTGGGTCTCATCGATGGGATCATGAAAATATCCATTTTATGTTTCCAAAAGATGCAGACGTGTAATTTCTCTAGGCAGTTGTAAGAAATGTAATATTTTAAAATAGCGAGATAAGTCAATGCTAGGATTTGTTGGTAGACCTATATAAAATTTAGAAGGTTGGTCTAATCTCTATCTAGAATATCATAAAATATCTAGGATTTGTTGGTAGACCTATATAAAATTTAGAAGGTTGGTCTAATCCGTGTCAATTTAAATCTGGTAGACTCGCATTGCTGCTTCAATTGTGGTGGAGGTCCAGAATTTCATTCGTGCGGAGTTTGTGAAGTTCTGAGAGATACGGAGCTTATGTGGTTAAGCTGAATCTTTATAAAACTATAGATCATAACTGCCAATAACCTAATATTCTCACCAAAAATACATTTAGAAGCAATTTTTGGTACAACACTATATGTTACTTTAGAAAAACATGTTCTCTCACAGATAGTTTGACTTAAAAGAACATCGCAAGGTAACACATTGCCAGATTAGCTTCTAACTAACTTGACCTACTAATGAGCCTTATAACATCTCAATTTTTCTAAACCTGTATATTCTTGTTACTTACTATCTGTTGATTTGGTACATAAGAAAAAATTCGGCGTTCATGCTGAACATCAAAAAATTCTTGTTACTTACTATCTGTTGCTTTGGTACATAAGAAAAAATCCGGTGTCTTATCTTCATTAATGATTTTCTTGCAATTGTGTGGATTTTTGGTTGAATGCAACATTAGGATTTTTCGAAGTTCATGTTGAACATCAAAATTCCATAATGTTCTAAGGTTGCTCATTGTATGGATTGTGTTTTAATTGCTACGGTAGAAATACCTTTTGTTTTTTTTGGTTTCCTCCTCTTTGCAACCTTATGTGCTTAGTGATAGTCCTGCTTTAAACATATTCGCTCATGTTGTTGCATAGTTTGGTCAATGTGATTTTTATAGCAAGTTGAAAACAATGTACAGTATATGCAAACCGAAATGAAGAAGTCATAAGCCAGTTATGACTTCTTCATTTAGATTATGCATGATCTGTAGTTTTAGCCTTTTGCTGAATCTTTATAAAACTACAGATCATAACTGACAATAATATTCTCACCAAAAATACAAATGACAATAACCTATAGATCCGCTGTTAACAACTTTTAGCCTTTTGCTAAATGTCTTTTTTGAATTATGCATCATGGAAGTTGTGAATTTAGTTACTGGTCTTGTTTCATAGAATTAGGTACAACACTATATGTTACTTTCACTTGGATGACATATTTGTAGTGGTTAGTTGTGGATTCTGAATGCCTTGATTGTTGATAGAGCATCTAGGTTTGTTTAGTTGCTTCCCTAATGGAATTAGGTTTATTGAATACGTAGTTTGGTGATATTGACGGTTTTAGATTACTGGCAATACACATGGAATACGTAATTTTGGAGTAATGTGAACTATGAGCCATGAAATGAACCTCTGGATATGTCAAACGTGAACAATTTGATACTTTTGGAAGCTCTAACAACCAGCGAATAGCTTTCAATTTTATTGTTTCTCGCAATAGTATTACTGTTGTGAAGTCTATTTTAGTATACTTACATGTGTTCTTATTTTCTACACTGGCCTGCACAGGTTAAAGCCCTTGATACGTATTTGTGTTTGCTGGCCTAATTTGAGGTTGAATTTTTTCATGTATGCAGATTTATTTGGTGATCTTAGTACTTATTCCATCATCGTAGATGATGATTGAAGAAGAAGGTCAATATGAGGAGCTTTTGGTACAGGTCATATAACCGTTTGATGAGACATGAATATGAGGATCCTCTGAAGAAAAAAAAAATTATCACACCAACTTGGTTGAAAAAAACTAGTTTGATTTTATGTTTTTGATCTGAAGTCTAGCTTTTAAACAGTTTGTAAACAGTGATTCAGAATTGAAAAAAACAAGCTTGTAAACATTTAACGTATAAGGTTTAAAAAAAAATTGAAAAAAAAAAAGGTTATACCCGCCACCCTATCCTACCCGATCCGCCAGTTAACGGATCAGGTAGGATATTACCCGTTTAATGGCAGGTAAAAAATTTCTTATCCGCCAGTTAGCGGGTAGGGTGGCGAAATGGGCCATATCCTACCCACCCTACCCGTTGTGCAGCCCTAAACAGCTTCGTTGGCGCTCTCCAGCCAAACGGCCCAAACCTATATAAAATCTGCAGTCTTCACCAATCGATTAAATCTAGTAACACTGTTCTAATTTCAAATTATTTGAAAAGCAATCGATTAAGTAATGTCTAAATCAGAGAAATCAAAACCTAAAGCATCATCTTTGTTTCCTATCAGCGGTCAACCAATTGAGCAAGATATGGACCCTCATTCACATTCTCTCGAGAAATTCAAGCTCTATGAAACCAGAGCAGTAAGTAAATTGTTTTAATTTTTTTTACAATTTTGACTTATCAGAAATTTAGGTGAGGTGTTTAACAATTTGATATTTTTTTTTTTTGTCATACAGAGATTTTATTTAATTGGAAGTGATAGAAGTAAGAAATTTTTTAGAGTATTAAAGATTGATCGATCTGAACCATCTGATCTTAGTATTAGTGAGGATCCAGTTGTGTATACACAACAAGAAGTGAAGAATTTGCTTCAGCGGATTATGGAAGGAAATCGTTCTACTGGTGGACTTACTTTTGTTGCTAAGGTCTTTGGAATTGCTGGTTAGTTAATTCAAAATTTTCAATTACTAGTTTTTCTTTCATTTTTTGTCACGTAATAGTGTTTGTTTGTGAGTGTCCTGCTTGGGAGCGTTTCCTCTATTGGTCACGACTGTTGGATGATCCTTGTGATTAAGTTCATTGTTAAATGGTGAAAACCGGAGTATAGAACAAGAACAATACGAGTGTTAAAACAAGCTTTATTGTAAATAAAAATGAGAATAAATTAGTAAAACCTTATCTATAGGAATACATTTCTGGGGATCACTGTAGGTTCTTTATGTGCATTTTACGGATATTGTTTTGGCTCCGTAGTCACTACACCATCTCTTGGGTCTTGAGCTAGCCTAGATAGACACAACAACGATTGGAGTCTTTGATAGTTGATTTTTCCCTCAAGTTAAGTCCAACAGAAAAGAACTCCGTCAACAAATTGAGTGATTACTTTCCGTGGAAGGTAACATATTATAGTATCACCACCAGAAAGTTCTAGTTCTCACAAACTTGTGAAGAAGTATATATAGCCAACATAAAGCACCTAAAATGTACACAGTAAAGTTTTATCCTCAGGTTAGTCAGACTCCAAATTAGTACCTTCTCTTCCTAATCCCCAGTTTAGACTACCATCTACTATTCAATTACATGCTATCCAGTCAAGACACTGAAAAAGTGAAAGATTACAAATCACAAAATTAGAGTTCACAAGCTCACTTTAGTCAAAGCAAGATCATCATCCAGCACTTGGTACTCCATGAGAAAGTTCTAACCAGTGACACCCACATCTTTATTTATGCTGTATAAATGGGTTGTAAATATCTTTCTTGTTTTCTAGGTTGCATCAAGTTTCTTGAGTCTTATTATTTGATTCTTGTTACCAAGCGTCGACAAATCGGATGTATTTGCGGCCATGCAATTTACGCCATCGACGAGACCCAAATTATCACAGTTCCACATGTATCAATTCAGAGTGACGTAGCACATTCAAAAACTGAGCAAAGGTCTTTTCTCCACTATTTTCTTAAGACTTTATATTTTATACATTGGTGACTTTTTTTGCTGAATAGTTTTAAGTGCTCACTTCCTCTGACTCTCTACATGTAATTAAAATAGGTTAGGAGTGTTCTGTGGGCAGGTGTGAGATCTTGTTACAGTATGCGCATTATCTTTTATAGTTGGGTTATATGTTATCCTTTCCTTACCTGTGAAGGGGTTACTAGATGAGTAATCACTTTTAATGTGAGTAAAATAAACTTATGGTTGATTATTACATCAGATGTCCTTTTTTTTGTTATTCAAGCTATCTTTCATGCGTCTACAAGGAGCTGTATCTTGAGTTTGTTAACGTTATTGCATTTGGATCCCCAAATGTGGCAGAAAACTAGTTTAAGGAAGGTATTTTCTTGGAAGATACTGAAGTTGTTAGGAAAAGTGTAGAGGTTTTGTTAGAGTTTAGGATGTAGTGCTTATAGTTAAAGAATTTTGTGTAAAAAGAAATAGATTTAATTTGACAGTTTCCAAATTGATCTATGTTACTTTGATGCATGCCCAAGAAATGACAGACATCTGCAATAACGATAATGAATATCCAACAAAAAAAAGAGGGTGATATACCAATATGATGGTCTCCTAGAAATGGAGATGGGGAGTTTTCAAGAAGACAGTTCCTAGATATCTAGAGGGTTGAACCCCAAATAAATATGAACCTACATGCAAAGGGGAAGTGAAGGTTTATCATAAAAATAAGTCACACTCATCAATAATAAAGACGATGCATGTTGTGCGCTTATAAAGTAACATATGGAATAAGCAACATACAATAGCCAACAGGACTCTTTCTTAATAATAAGTTCTTTCTGTATCTACCTAGTTCATGTTTTTAATTTTTCAGTGAAATGTGTTTTGTATTACGTTCATGTTTTTTGTCCCCTTTCGCTTTAGGAAATCGTGATGTTTATGGAACTTGTTTGAACAAAATTTCAGTATTTATAGGTAATACCTTGGTTCACCCCGGTCTAGGAATAGGAGATTTTTTTACTCTAATATGACACCTTCAATTTATCACTTAATCATACTGGGAATTTCATGTATGTGCTGTTGAAGTCTTAATTGATGAAAGACCCGACATCAATTTTTTCAGTGCAATAGCATATAGGCGCAAATAACTCAAGTTATCCCTTTATGTAACACAAAGCTTCGCCAGTCACTCTTTCAGGAATTTGACGTCTCAAATTTGTTTGATTTAGACCAGCAATTCTTTACTGGAGTTTATAATTTTGTCTTTTCGGTGGTCAGGATCTTCTTCTCTAAACCTGGTTGGGACTTTTTCTGATTCTTGTTATGTTATTTCATTTACTGCAGGTACAAAAAGCTCTTATCTAGTGTTGATCTGACAAAAGATTTTTTCTATAGTTATACATACCCTATAATGAGAAGCTTACAGAAAAATGTCTTGGCAATGGGTGAGGAGAGGATTCCTTATGAGAATATTTTTGTATGGAATGCTTTTCTTACACAAGCCATACGTTCGCGATGTAATAATACTCTTTGGACAATCGCATTGGTTCATGGGCACTTTAAACAGGTCTGTCTCGCTTCTTATATGTATATTTTTCTTCATTGGTATTGATTTGAATCAGTACTAAGATGTGAGAAATGTAATCTTGTGAGTTTTGTCGTTCGACTCATTTTGTTACCACTTACCAGTTTGTGCACCACTTGTGTTGCTCTCTTTATAGTTTTTCATAGATTGATCGCCTATAATTTTTGTGATTTTTATTGGTAGTCTGGAGTTATTTTTTCTACTTTTTCACATTTTCTGAAGTTTTATTTAGTTCACTAATCGTGAACGGTCCTAAAGGAATTTGCGAACCACCCCAAGAAATCTTAATTGATTACTTCTGGTTCATTTCCAACTAAAACAGGTGTTCTAATATTAACATTTAGAGATTCGGTTTGTCTTTCTAATGGCAGGTCAGGCTGTCAATCTTTGGACGGGAATTTGGTGTTACTCTTATTTCTAGACGTTCTCGGCATTTTGCAGGCACACGGTATGTCCCAGTAATGATACTTATACCTCCTTTTACTTTATTTAACCAAAGAAAAAGCAGGGAAACAAAAATATGTTCGTCTTATGACTCTTATCAAGGATCATCCAGGTATAATCCCCTATATAATTGAATGAAAGAAAATGTCCTTATTCGTTGTTTAAGGAGCCTATTTCACGTGTCAGATTGTAAACAACTATCTTGTTCTTGCCGTACAACAATGTCATGTATATCAGATCTTCGCAAATATATAAAGTGTGCGCTATATTCTTTATGTGGAAGTCCTGTAATGTATAGTTTCTATATTTGAAATTGAACAATGTTGTTGTCCTGGATTACAGTTTGCACAAAATACATGAAGAATAAGATTTTCTTTCACTATAGTTAAACCTAACATGTGATATGGCAGAAGACCTTATAACCAGAATTTATAAATTTACTTTAAATGTTAATTGTGGCTAGCGGTCTGCCTTCAGATTGACTGATATAATCTCATTCTCTGAAATATATTATCGTCCAGATATTTGAAAAGGGGAGTGAATGATCGGGGAAGAGTCGCCAATGATGTTGAAACAGAACAAATAGTCCTTAATGAAGAAGCTGGGTTAAGCAAGGGAAAAATGAGTTCTATAGTGCAGATGCGGGGTTCAATTCCACTCTTCTGGTCTCAAGAAGCTTCCAGATTTAGCCCCAAACCTGACATCATATGTAAATGTCCAAACTTGCCATTTTCTTTGGTTTATTTTTCTGATGTTGCATTTGATGTGTTTTATTTTCAATGTCTTCATCAGTGCAGAGATACGATCCTACATATCAAGCGACCAAGTTACATTTCGAAGATCTCGCCAAACGATATGGCAATCCGATCATTGTACTCAATTTGATTAAGGTATGCTTATAACACCGTTTTTGTTTAGAATTATGATTAAATTACATCTTAGATTTTGACAGTATTTTACAAGTAGAAGTGTTCAACCCAGATTGTTTACTTTATATTGCTTAGCATGTTTAAGTTGTCTAATTCAGTAATTATGCTTATGTCGTATGATTACTACTTACAACCAACTATGAAGTCTCATTCCAGAATGTCCGGTAATACAGACTGTTGAAAAAAGGCCTCGAGAAATGATGCTGCGACGTGAGTTTGCAAGTGCAGTAGGGTATCTAAATCAGATTTTTTCAGAAGAAAACCACCTAAAATTTATTCACTGGGACTTCCACAAATTTGCAAAGAGGTAAGCATGTGCACTTCTGTCTGCAAACCACACAACATGTACCACCAGATTCACATGGATCAACTCTTATGTGTTTTTCTTCTTTTTCTAAAGCAAGTCGGCCAATGTTTTGGCGGTTTTAGGGGCAGTTGCTAGCGAAGCTCTTGATTTGACTGGCTTTTATTGTAGTGGAAAGCCTATCAATGTCAAAAAGAGAGCAAATTTGCTCAGTCGAACAAGCACAGCGAGGTATACATGTCTCCATTTTGATTATTTCTATTAATTCATAAATGAAGTTGATCTTTGTGATCCATTTAGGTTCATGTTCTTCTGAGCTCGAGTCTTGAATTCGGACTTTCGTATCCGTTTATTACTTTCCTTTACAATATATGTATGGAACTATGTAACACATATGCTGGCTGACTATTTTATATTGTGTAAGTGATAAAAAGAGCACTTCAGGTGGGTTTGTGTTTTAACTGGTCCAGTAGCTTGGGCTTATGAGTGGACCTATGGGTCCTCCAATCGTTGCTCAGTTTTTGAAGTTCTGTCTTTCTTTTCTTTTCTCGTTTGTATCCGTCATTCTTCAGCGATTATCTATTTTAATAAATTTACACGTCCAACAAAGTATTATTTCAGTATCTGCAGTTGGAAGTATGAACTTCACAATTCCCACTTCAATTACATTCTTGTTATAGATGATTCTTTGCATGTGTAAACTTCTACAGGGACACCACTCTTGTAGACCTTAGAGCTAATTCCGGCGATTTTGCGAGGATTGGAAATGGCAACGAGATTTTGAATACTTTCGTATCTAAAGAGAAAGAACAACAGTCTAGAAAAGATGCACGTGGTGATACAGGACCTTGTTTTCAAAGTGGAGTTCTTCGTACTAATTGTATTGACTGTCTGGACCGTACAAATGTAGCCCAGTATGCATATGGTTTATCAGCTTTAGGGCGGCAACTCCATGCAATGAATTTGACAGATAAGCCCAAAGTGAATCCTGATAGTAGCATAGCTGCGGCTCTCATGGATATGTATCAGAGCATGGGCGATGCACTTGCTCAGCAATATGGAGGCTCTGCAGCTCACAACACTGTGTGAATTTTTCTCTGGCTTGTTTGATTCATTTTGTTTCGAGTATTGCTTTTTCTTTGTATAACGTTTGGAGGGAGAGTTTTCTTATATGCTGTCATTTATCTCAGGTTTTTCCAGAGAGGCAAGGAAAGTGGAAAGCCACTACTCAATCAAGGGAGTTTCTAAAGTCTATCAAGAGATACTACAGCAATGCCTATACAGATGGTGAAAAGCAAGATGCGATAAATTTGTACTAACTCATCTCTGATTCTTACTTTTTTCTCTTCTTAACAACATTTGAAATGTTAACTCTGGACTAGTACAATTTCTTGATTGATTTTGTGCTTCCTACCTGACATTCACCCTCCATAAATACCTTATTTTGTGATTGTCATCTCCCTTTTTGAAGGATGCCCTCGTTTCCAATGACCTTTGTGGATGCTTTTACAGATTCTTAGGTTACTTTCAACCGCAGGAAGGTAAACCTGCTCTATGGGAGCTGGATTCTGATTACTATCTTCATGTTTCTGGGGTTGGAGATGAACCTGTTCACGATGTTAGGTAAATATGGTTCTGTTGTGACGTATTTCTGTTTTCATGTGTATTTTATCGATCTTGATGGTTATTTATCAATGTTGCAGTTCACCTCCTGATGCTAAACCAATGGTACGACCAGGGAATATGCTTGAACCTACTCCAGCTTGCAGAGATGACTTCTTGCGGATGAAATTGACTTCCTTCGATAAGTTAATTGAGAAAACATGCAGTTCAATAAAGAATGTAAGGCTTTGCAGTGAACCGGATCTAAGAGCAGGTGGTGTTGTAAGTACTTCTGGAATGGCTCCTGATGCAGCGTAAGTTTTGCTGCTCCTAACAATTATTGTAGTTTGTCCGGCTTCCTATTTTAAAAGAGTGAAAACCTGAACTAGTCTAGAACTACATCTAGAGCTAAAGAACACGTATACCACTCTCAACTAAAAAAAAAACTTAAGTTATTATTCATGAAAGATGTCTTCTGCTATAGGTTGGTTCCATCCTGCTTATATAATAAATAAGTTCGCTAAGCTTATTGAAACCCTTCTTGCGAGAAATCTTTACATCAAGGAAACATTTCCAGATCCTAACTGCTTACAAACATATAATTTTACAACTACTAGAGAAAACCTTCTAGATTATTGATGGAATGTGAAACCCTACTCACAGACCATATCTAGGCTTTCCTCTTCTTGGACATGGGCTTGGCCTTGTCTAGCTGATCTTGAACTCTTCAGCAATTTCCTATGCTCATTTCTTCATCTATGAATTCAAGATATCTGGTCCCATGCATCTCTTTGACATTGGCACTTATTATGGCACGAGGCTTAAGTTTCTTTTGGTGTTTGTTGGGCTATTATCTCTCTCGTTGAGAAACTCATCCCATTCAGTGTTAAGCATTACTTTTTCTTGCCGTGCTAGTTTCTGTTCTTGTTTCGAGAATGGTCACTACTAAGGATGAAAGTAAATTCTGCCTCTAATTGTTGCATATTTATTCTTGACTTCGCATCTTCCGGCTGCTAGAACTTGAGTCAAAATAGTATGAGCTGAATAATTTGTTTATTTATCAATTGCTGAAAATTAAAATAATCAACAAACGGAATGCTAAAGGAAAATTCTGTTCAATTTTGGATCTCGTAAACATTATGCAGTGAAATTCAGCTTAAGAGCCCGAATTGGCTCTTCGGGCAGAGGAAGTCAGATGATAGTGGTTCTGCTGCAAAAGTTGCTACTCCAGAACCCGCATGTGGAGTGTCTTTAGATGGAATGAGTGCGAATGATCTCTGTGACTTAGGCTGGATGTCATCTGTTGTTGATGATTGCGATGAGGACATTTTCGAGAGGTAAATCCGTAAGAAATTTTAAAGTATTTTTTTGCTAAAAGCGAAGAAAATCGCATAGGCGAACATATAGTAGTTAGTACTGTAGCCATCTAACGAGGAAACCAGCTTAGGTGCATGTAGTTCCAAGGTTTAGTTTGAAGCGTCATTGGCTTCTCTTGAAAACGGGTCTTGTATTTACTGGCTTATACATGTTCTTCCATTGCTAGGTACACAATTAGTGCGGTAGATAACGCCAATGGTTGGTTCGGTGGATCTTTATTGGAGGATGAAAATGAAGATAGTGAGATATATAAGCATTATGCTGAATTATGCCAGGTAAAAAAATACTGATTTCTAAATCTCAATTGGTATTGTTATCTGTTAGGATTTTTGTTACCCAATCTTAAGAAACTGGAATATGCCTAACACTACGCATCAACAAAAGAGTACTATGCCTTGCATCATGCATATATAATATTTGCCTCGACTTAGCAGGGTCCTGCCATGGAGCTATTTCGAAATGACCCTGAAAAAGAAGAACACTACGCGAATCTTTTCAGTCTTGGTGGTGTAGAAGGCGTGGATGATGAAGTAGTTACAAAAGAGATGGAAACTGCACTTAAAGAGTATGACCAGATTGGTGATGACCTTGGAATTTTTTCAACATGTAAATCTTTAGCAGAGGAACCAAGCAAGATAGCAAGATTGATGGTGGGGGAAGAAAGTGTGAAATGAAGGCCGCATTTGATCTGATTGGCTTGAGTATATTCTCTTTCTGTTACATCAAGTGTCTGTATTTCGCCGTTGAAAATTTGGTTGTGTCGGAGAAAAAGGAAAAAAGAGCATTCTTCAGATCGCTGGCATTGTATGTGTACATAATTGAAAAGATATAGGAGTATGAAGTTTTGTACAGAAGAAAATTATACTGGCTCCCAATTGAAAAGATATGAAGCGTAATCTGAAAATAAGATGCTTTGCATGGAATTCATGTTTTTGTTTGGATCGAATCAATCTAAAAACAATGTTTCATACATTACCATTTCCAAAAAAAAAAACACATAAATAATGTCTTTCATATGTAAAATAAGCATAATCTGTAAAAAAAAAAACACATAAATAAGATGCTTGATTTGGCATTTTGTGCAGTACAATTGAGCCAAGGAGACGCACACCCTTGAGTTCTTGGATATGTTTATAGAAAGAGCAAAAACAACATAATTGAAAAACCTGTCCTCAATTAACCCTATTTACATCTTAATTCGTCTTGTCTATTCAAGATCTGAAACACAAACATCAACAGAAGATGTCGTTTCCCATGAAGGTGGTGGAAGTACTGTTGGCAATGCCTTCAGAACAAATGGATGAGTATTATAAGAGTTATGAAAGCGATAATCTGAATGAGCCTTAGCTATAGAAGAAGGCTCAGTGAGCTCTTCGTGTCTTCTAGTTTGAATGTTGTATGCTCAAAAGCCGGACTTGTAGCCGAGCAGAATAACATCTTTGTCCACTGGATTGAAACCTAAAATCTCGACTTCCTCAGACAAATCATCGCTTTCGCCATAGGAAAATGCACTATGTTCCTCTTCCCAATCATCATACACATCAAATCTTCTAAGCATTTCTGCTATGAGATCACGCAAATCAATATCCTTGTACAACAAATGCCAGTCTTCTTTGAACACCCCAAACACCTAAAATTCTCTTACTTGTCACAATTGAAGTATAATAGAGCAGACCTTCATACTCTGCAAGACAATAAACATTGCTTTCCCAATAATAATCTTCTTCTGACTCCAGGCCAGGTTCAAGGTTGTCTAACAACCTAAACTGCAGACCACCAATTTCAACATTACTGTTATTGTTCAGATTGTAAGCTAGCACATATCCCCCTTCAAGCCAATGCAACACTCCACTTACTATAACTAAAGAGTGAAAGGGATACTCACACCCAATACAACCCTCAGGGCGTGAAACCTCGTAAACATTCCATTCACCTACATCAGAAGAAAATATCTCAATGTTAAATTTGCTGTATTGCTTATCAAATTTCGGTAGAAGCACAACTTTGTAACAGCTAGTGGATGAAATGGACTCGCAGGTAAAACCAGCAACAACTTCAACAGTGGTGGTGGACACAGGAGTTGGAGGGAGTGACACCCATTTCTGTGTAAGTGGATTACATACGTAATATTTAGCTGATCTATGATAACTTGATGCACACAAAACTAAACCATTACTAGATCCTACGAGATATATTTTGTCGTTTAAAAACTTGAATAAAAATCCATGTTCATTTCCCGGCATGAATTCTGAACTCAATGATTTTGGATATGAAATTAAAAACGTCAACTGCTCATCAATAAGATTAAAGTTATGATATACGAACCATGGGAGAGATTTATGAGAAGCGTTGAGTTTAATCCATTTATTTATGAAAAGTGGGTTTGAGAGAAGAGTATACCTTTGAAATACACCTCAATTTAAAGATCAGATTAAGAGGAAGAAGAACAAATATTTGAAGCCAGATATCATCTGATAAATTTGTGTTTGAAGGAGAACCCAAATACATCTTGATCAAGTAGAAAGCACCAGTAAAATGAAAATAGAGTCTTACATACTGCTGACAAAACTTCCTCAAGAAGGAGGGAGTGCGAAAAAAACAGAAAGGAAAGCGACCACAGTGGGGAGTCGAACCCACGACCTTTTGGTCCGACGTCAAACGCGCTAATCCACTGCGCTATGCTGTCCTTTTGTTGCTTACCGTAATTCAAATATATAAGTACAATTGTTTTTCTTAAACCTGCCGTGGGCGAAATACAGATTCTACGCTACTTGAGATTTGGTAATTCGATGACGGCTGCTTCTCGACCAGTTTCATGAACTGATTCTCTCTCTTTCTCTGAAAAGTACACACACACACAGAAAATCCGAGTGTAGTTGAGATGGAAGATATTGAAGATATGCTAATCGGAAACGATGGAGCTCCTCCTGGATTTCGTTTGCCGGTGATGTCTGTTGGTTTAAACCCTAAACTACGCCAGAAGAAGAAGAAGAATGAAGATACACCCAATCTCAAACATCTAACGCAAGATATTCCTTCTAATCCTTCTCCTCAAGTCCCTGGAACTCAAGTACGTCTCCACATTTTTACTAAGAAATCACCTCTCTATCTATCTCACTGAATACTTGATTTTATTATCTGATTTTGTGTTTTTGTTTCTACAGACTATATACATGAAGACTTTCGGATGTTCCCATAACCAGGCAAGTAACTTAATCGTAATTTCGCTACAGCACAACCAATAAAGATATCTTTAATTGATATTGAGGAGGAATTGCTTTATTTGCTTTAAATAAGAATACTAATAGTGAACAATTGAGACTTTTTCTAAACAAAAGAACTTGATCTGGGAATGCTCCAGTGTGAATTGGTAGGGTTATGGTTCGGAATTTGCAATTGCTCTAAAAGGAGCTCAAGTCCAAGAGGTAGTCAATGACAGACATTAGGTTAGAGAAGTTCAGTAGGTTGGTTTTATGTTGGAAAATTTGGACTGTGACATTTATAATTGTTGTTTGTGGGATTTACAAGTTTTGGACTTTAGATTTTTAGGCTTTAGCGTGTAGTAATTCCATTCAATGAACTAAATTGTACTTTTTTTGTGAATGACAGAGTGATAGTGAATATATGGCTGGTCAGCTTTCAGCATTTGGATATGCGTTGAGTGATAATCCTGATGATGCAGATCTTTGGCTGATAAATACGTAAGGACTCTTTCTTTCCTTGCTTTCTTTTTCTATTCGATACGTAACAGTGTAATAGAATTAAAGAAAGGAGGATATCCTTTTTCATATAAACACTATACGATAATTGCTAGCCTTCTAGTAGGGTTAAAAATATTCGTAAAAGTTGAAGTGCAATATATATTTCTGATAGTTTCTCTAGAATTTTCTGGATTCATAGAACTGTTTTTATTTTTCTTTCTTCTCTGTGTCTTGCTCATAGACGCGGTATTCTGCTCTTGTTTTAGCTGCTTCAGTAATAACTTAGTGAGAAAATCTGAATCCTGTTGACAGACATGCTTCAAATTTTTTTAGTCAACTTGGTACTGATCATCCGTCTCATGATATCGACTCTATCCTCATAACATAAAGAAATCACCAACTTTCAAGTTCATAGATTTGGTATTCTTATTAAGTATTACAAAATTTTGGCAATTAAGCCAATACATCACCATGCTGTGCACCACCTTGATAGAATCAGTGTCTTGGTTGTATCTCAAATCAATGGATAGTTGGAAATGGTAAAACTAGAGATTAAATAACAAGATAATGAAATAATTTCGAGGCAACATCGTTCTCCGAATTGTGATTGATTTTGGGGAAACTATTGCCTCCAGTTCATAGCTTCTGTTTCAAAATAATTTCTAACTTCTGTGCACATAATTTTCAAGATACAAGTACTAACCACTTAGAAAATATCGCTCCGATGTACAGAAATCGACAGACATAAACGACTTAGTGAAAACTAATTCAATTAACACCACCTAACTTGGGCAGTGTTTCCTAAAAGTAAACATAAATCTGACTTCCTTCTTTTATCTTTGTTTTCTCTGCTTCAAGATACAAGCATAATCATGAATCAATAACACTTATTTGCTATTTTTCACTGCTAGTGTTGTGAGTACTTCCGTATAAAAATGATGCCAATTATTTAATACAGATGCACAGTGAAATCTCCTAGCCAGTCTGCGATGGACACTCTAATAGTGAAATGCAAAACTGCCAAAAAGCCACTGGTAGTGGCAGGATGTGTTCCTCAGGGAAGTCGAGATATAAAGGAGCTAGAAGGGGTTAGCATAGTTGGAGTACAGCAAATTGACCGTGTTGTTGAAGTTGTGGAGGAGACTCTGAAAGGTCATGAGGTGCGGCTTTTGACTCGCAAGACATTGCCAGCTCTTGACCTTCCAAAGGTAAACACTGAATGTCTCTGTACGACTATAACAACTATAATTTTGCCATTTAGGGGCTGTAAGCTGATAAACACATTTTGGCCCCATCATCACAGTGACATTATTATATCCAATTTTCTATTTGAATTCATTTTAACAGGTGAGGAAGAACAAGTTTATAGAGATTCTTCCAATAAATGTTGGTTGTTTAGGTGCTTGCACTTACTGTAAGACTAAGCATGCTCGTGGGCATTTAGGAAGCTACACCGTAGACGGTCTTGTAAGTAATTCTAAGAGCTGAATTCTAAGAGCTGATTCAGATTCTGTGTATGTTATTAAAGCTTAGTATCTTATGCAGGTAGAGCGTGTAAAAGCTGTCGCAGCTCATGGAGTTAAGGAGATATGGTTAAGTAGTGAGGACACCGGAGCATATGGTAATTCAAAATTGCTCCCTTCATTAATTGCATTAGCTGATACCACAAATTGAGTGAATATTCAACTTCTTAAGAAGACTCAAGGGTTCAAATAGTGGCTATTCCTTTGTGATTTATGAATAAAGACGACTTTTGAGAATCTACTTGTGAGATGATGCCAAACAAATTGCATCTGATGACAGATCGCATCAAATGCCCCGAGGTCATCTGACTGTACTGAGTGGCTCTATGCCTCCCTGTTCTGGTTCCAACCCTTTCTATGTACTTTCTCTAGGAGCAAGTAGATGATAAAAATGGGCATTGGTAACATGTGGTTAAGATCTGATTTTCAGATCTTTTGTGCTAATGACTTGACTTATATCTTGAGTAATTTGGCAATTTGATGGTTTTGCAGGCCGCGATATCGGAACCAATCTTCCGACTTTGCTAAATGCTATTGTTGCGGTACTCCCCCCTGATAGAAGTACTATGCTTCGAATTGGGATGACCAATCCACCTTTCATCCTAGAACATTTAAAAGAGATAGCTGCGGTCCTCAATCACCCGTGTGTATATTCTTTTCTTCATGTTCCAGTCCAATCTGGAAGTGACCCTGTTTTGACTGTAAGTGCAGAGTGAATATGTTTACCTTTCTGATTCTCGTTTATAATTGGTAAATTTTACTCAACTAACAGCCTTCCTTGTCTTGCTTGTTCAAGATCTGAGTTCTCTTGCTAGTTGCTATAAGGTAGTTATTTCTCCTACCGATTTCCTTCTGACAAAGTGTGTGATACCATTATTGTAGGCAATGCATCGAGAATATACTGTGAGTGAGTTCAAAAAAGTGGTGGATACTCTTCTCGAACTAGTGCCCGGGATGCATATTGCTACTGATATAATTTGTGGTTTCCCTGGTCAGTATGTGTACATTGTTACATGCAAACTTTTTTTTTTATTTTGGTTTTCTTATGTTTCTAAACTTCGCTGCCTAATTAGGAGTTGTGTAATTACTAATTATGTCCACAGATGGGTTTTTAGGTGTTTATTTCTGATTAATGCTTCTTTGCATGGATCCTTGTTCTAAATGATAAAGTGTGCTTTCAGTATATGAAGCAATGAGTCATGAATAAACATGCAATACCATATTATGAGTTGTGCAATACTATGAATCTGCATTAACTTCCTTAACAGGAGCTTGTCTTAATGATGTCAAGCTGAAGTTTCTTAGATTGATTTTAGTTGGATGGTCTAGGTAGAAGTGTGTTTGCTCACGTCTTGCCTTTTTCAGGTGAAACTGATGAAAATTTTGCTGAAACTGTCAACCTTGTTAAAGAGTACAAGTTTCCTCAGGTTCATATCTCACAGTTCTATCCAAGACCTGGTAAGTTTTTAGATTCTAATATTCCCTTAGTTGATAATAACAACAATCACATTTTAGTTTATGGAAGCTCTTTTATTATAACTTGCTGTTTACGTAGCTGTTCAGCATTATTAAGTTAGTTTCTTGAACTGCTGATAGCCTAATAGAAGTGCACATGATGTAATGTGTTTATGTGGCGAATAGGATGGTTGATCTTTTGTTGTTTTTTCCAGGAACACCTGCTGCAAGGATGAAAAAAGTCCCAAGCGCCGTAGTAAAGAAGCGGAGCCGTGAACTTACTTCAGTATTTGAATCATTTACGCCATATCAAGGAATGGAGGGGCAAATAGAGAGGATATGGATTACTGAAATTGCTACTGATGGAGTTCACTTGGTAAGCCTTGATTCACAACGTGTTTTAGACTTTGCTAATTTTGAGCTTTTCAGTCTGAGTAGTTCTAATGTAGTTAAAAGGCATTGCTACTTATCCCTGTGTGACGGTATGACCTGTTTTTCCAACTTCTTTTTTCTTTAAAAATAACTTAATATAACATCAGGCACCTTGTCTAGATCTATCATCTATACCCTCTCGATGAGTTAAAATCATGTATTTTGAGCCAGAACTAGTGTTTAAAATCGGCTAGTTTAACTTGTTAATGGGTCAATCTGCATATGCAGATAATTTCTGTATTCTGCTCTATCTTTATCTCAGGAAGCCAGATATTTCTTATACCAAATATATGTATGATGTATTTCTTCTTTTCTGGTTCTAGGTGGGTCATACGAAGGGATACATACAAGTCCTCGTGATTGCTCCTGAGGACATGCTAGGCACTTCAACCGATGTGAAGATTGCCTCAGTTGGAAGGTGGTCAGTTTTTGGTGAGGTGATTGATACTCCAAAAAGTAATATTCAAAAAGGAATTTCTCAAAGAAAATCAATTGCTGATAAAACGTTTGCTTGCTCCGGAGTACCTGCTTATCCCAATGAAAGTCTTCCTTGCTCTGACATGGATGAAAGTTGTGCATGTTCAAGAGAGCCAGAACCTTGTGCATGTGCAGGTCAAAGTTGCGGGGAGTCTAACCTTGTAGATAAGACTACTGCAAAGACGGAAGATGGAAACAGGAAAAACTTAGTTGGATGGCTACTGAAAAAACGTAAAGTACTGAATGGAACGGAGAGGTTGGAAACCAAGAGTGGATTGGAATCCGTAGACAAACAAGACACAGCAAAAGGAAACACAGTGGAGTCCAGTGCTATGGATAGGGCTCTACTGGTTGCAATGCTCATAAGTTTTCTAACCATTCTAGGTTTGCTGGTGCTGATAGGTTTTAGGATACAGTTTCCTTGATGATATTCGTGCCCATTTCTAGTTTAACAAGTCCAATATTATTATTTTTTTTTTTTTCTTATTTTGTTCTCGTTTCCAGAATCCAGAGTTGTCTTATAGACCAGGCCAGCTAGGCTATTGCCTAGAGCCTCACATTGTTAAGGCCCAAAATTTTAACTTTTCTCACAACTTTTGTTTTAGCGTTCTTACATCTCTCCTTCTTTAAAACACTAAGTCATATGAGCTCCCACGTTGCACGGTGAGTGTGACACCCCCTTCAAATTAAGTTAGATAAAAGCTTTGAACTATAACAATTCTGGAGAAGAAAAGTGTCGAAACGTTATTGGTCGAAGAATTTTTATATAAAAAACACCCCCTTAGTGGAGAACGTTATTGTTCCAAGCCCCCTGATTTTAACGGCCTAATACTAAAACCGTTGGAAAGCGTTAGTAGAAACGTGGGTGTACAAGACTTATGTGTTGATTTACACCTAATTAAAAAACTTACACCGGTTTACACCAAATACTTAATTGGACGTTAAGTAACACCGTCAAGTTGAAGAATGCTCCCGTGAAAAACTAACCCAAATCAGTACACAACCCTAAACTCAGATGATTTGTTTTGTTTCGCCGTCAAAATTGGATGAGATTTCCTCTCATCTCCCATTCACCTGTAACGAGAAGAAAATCAACAAAGCAGCCGCTGCTGCCGATTCAGATCGAAAAATAGGCAGAGATTGGGAGATTAAAGAGAGAGATTAAGATATTTTGATTAAGAGATTAAGAAATCAAGTTATAGATGATGGTGATGATTCAATTCGAGTAGGATGGATTTTGGGTGAAATTTTGAGAGTAAATCAGATGAATGAAGGGGGTTGTTATGTTTGTTGTTCAAAGGAGTTGAAATACATTTCAGAGTTACAGCGAGATGTAACTGTGATGCTAATTCAAGAGAGGATGATGGTGTCGTTGGTTGATAATATGGGATGAATGTGAAGGTTTATGAATCTTGGATGAATTCTGAACATTGGGTTTGTGTTTAATGTGAGTTCTATGCAGGGAAGATGATATAGAGAGGCTTAGAAACACTATCGAAGTTGTCTTCATTAACAGAGTCAGTGCACATCAGTGTTCGAGAAATGTCATGAATGAGATTTTCTTCAACACTCTGAGTTCTGGGATGAATATTGTCCGAGTAATGGGGGGAGAAGTGGTTCTTTAACCGAAAAAACAATTGGAGGAGATGGCGTTGCAGAGTCTCGATAGTGGGATTCTGAATAGAGTAGGAGGATGTTGTCGAAGCTGAGATGGAGGAGAAACAAGAAATGTGATTTGGGTAATGTTTTGAGCCTGAAAATCAGCGAGAAATGTGTCCGAAAAACTGTTGTTCAGCTGTGGTTCTATACAGTTGCAGTCATGGCTCGATGCGTAGGACAGAGCACATGTATAACGAAGCCGAGCCACCAAATAAAAAAGCCTAAACGACGTGGCGAAATGAAACCGAGCCACACCAAATCAAAAATAGATTGTTTTTGGGTCTGCCCGGTGCGTAGCACGGGCACAAAATCTATTAGTGGTTGATAGTCATAATATCTAGCTGGTATTGAATATTGTTTGTATTGCAAGTACAACGTACTGCTTTCAATTCCATCTAGCCATCATCTTTTATGTAAGTACTTATAATTCACTGCATCGAGCAATTCTTTTCGAAGTAATTCAGATATCCTCTATCCCAGTAGATTCGTATATTCTTTCAAAAAAAAAAGAAGATTCGTATAAATTTTGATGAATATCAAATTTTAATCAAATCCCAGTAATTTTTTTTCGAAACATATTATATTATATTGATTTAAACTAACAAGAAATTAATTTGTTCTGAAGCATATCATATTGATTTAAATTAACAAGAAATTATGTGTGAGTACGTTACAACCATGGAGTGATCGATTACATATACTACTTATTCCCAAAAGTTAGTTTCAACATATCTCTGTTGACTTCTGCCTGCCACCCGATTTGTTAATGCATCAGTCGGTTGGTTGGCCTCTCTATAATATGGTGGATTGTATGATGTTTGTATGATGTGGAATAGATCGCAGTAGGCCTCTGATTTTGTTGATCATTTCTCGCAAGTATGATGGTGTCTTGATCCGGACTGTGGTGAAATGAACGAGTTTTAAAGTTTGACTCTAAACAAACTTCTTTTATCCATTGTTTGTTTATTGTTGTTCTGACTGCCATAAACATGGCCCATGTTTCCCCCACTAAAACCGTGGTTATTCTTAGAGGTTGTGCCATTGATACTATCGTGGTAGTTGTGGAATTCTTCCAGGAAATCCCACTATAAGTCCGATTTTATAATTAATTGAAAAAGTATATTGCAAAAATTATTAAACTGGAAAAGACCAAAGCATCAAGTATCAATTATTTGAAACCAGAGCATAGCTTAGTTGAACCCACGAGTATTGATATGTCAAGCTTGTTGTAATATTAGATGACTAAAATTTTATTTTGATTTAAAGTCTACTAAAATCAGCCTCAGACTAGGATTTAAAGTCTACTAAACTCAATATCAGACTAGGATAAGAGCATGATAGTTGAGTATCATAAATCACCCGATACCCACAAAGATTGAAGACTAAAGAAAAACGAAGACATTTGTGAGAACTTCATCAACATAGGTATGTGAAGACCTACAATCGTATTTACTCGTTATGTCTACATTACGTCTTCGAAGACAATACCGCATGACTTTATTATATGATGAATCACAAAAAGGAAGTTTTCAGTTCAAACTTGTACTTGAAGAACCTCGAAACATGAACTCAAGTATTGGATGTTCATATGTCTTATCACTTCTGAGGTTGAGAAGAATTTTATTGCTCAAAAAACTACGTCCGTGAAATATAAGCTTAAAAACATTAAATTGTACTTTTGTTCACAAACTGATCTTTAAGTTCGCGAACTATGCAATTTATTGATGTAAGTGAACTCCAAGGTGCACAAGTGTTCACGAACTGATTTTTCAGTTGGAGAATTATGAAATATCGAGGTGTTCCTGGATACTTTCTGAAATTTGCGCACTCACGAACTATGCCCTTTTGGCTATGTTCATGGACACTGCAAACATATTGAGTTTGCGAATCACTTTTCTTAACGCGTGAACTAGTCTATTTTTTGGTGTTACTGAACTCCAACATTTCTTGATGGTGCACGAACCATACTTGGTTATTCGTGAGCTAAGTTTTATGCATGATACTTTAATCGACAAATACGCAGATGCACGTCTTCTTTGTATTACTAGGAAAACTTTTCACATGCTTACATTACATGGTTTCCATTGTTTGGAATTAATCTATATTGACAAATGTAGTATGCTTGGGGTCAAAGTAATTCTTATACATGGAAACTAGTTCACGAACTTGCTTTGATCACCAGAAAATTAGCTTGAACCTTAAGCAATCTAGCATGTTTCATAATTATAAATATATGAAACTCTATGAAGTGGAATCAAAATTACTACATGATGTATAATAATTGCGGCTAGAGTCGTCTTCTAAACACCTAGGTGTTTTTGTGAAACATAACTAGGTTACGACTTTGGAGACTTCACTTGGGATTCTTGAGACCCGTCAGATTATCTTTTACCCGGTAGATGTTTGATACACGGAATCTTACAAGGATCTAGGAAATTAATATGATAAACTAGATGACCGCAGCCGGACCGGGATGGGGGGGTGGTGGGGGCAGGGGAAAACAACCTGACATCGAGCATTGGGACATTGATGACATCGATGAGCCTGTTCCACATATAAATATTTTATTATTATAACAAGTTAAGATACTATGAATGACCCTTGTAATTTTTATTCACTTAAATTTAACAATTCGTATGGATTTTTCCAAATTCTCGTCTATGTTAATTGCTCAGCGGATTATCCCATGTATTTGTAATGCAAACATTCATCTATAAACATTATCTAAGTGTTCAGAGTTATTTAATTATCATTTATGGTTATTGCCGAATTCTGAATATCTTGACAAACTTCCAAGTAGAGACAGTTTCTCCCTTTCTGTTAACATTATGCACGACAACCCTAGTATACGCTATCCAAAGATTCCAAATGATAAACACAAGAGAAAATTGAAAGTCAAACAACTATGTAATACATAAAAGTAATCCAACAACATTCATAAATGAGTGCGATGTATCCTTGGCTTCATTCTAACTACCAATGATGTTTCAACCTTTACGTAGGGTACCAAGCACACCATCAACTTTTTTCGTTACAAAACCTGTAGACAATTCCTTGCGTGGACTTTAATCGGGATCAAAACAAACAAGAATTATCCTTGGATAATCTCAATAAAAGATTCTTGAATCACAAGGATTGATTTAGCGTACAACTTGTTTGTACTTTTAATTATAAAGATAAAATTAACATAATACGAAAATAAAAGTTACGCAAAGCACTCACCAGAGATTTTGGTAACGAGGAAAATTACATAACATAAAAACCTCAACATATACTGTATTAAGCATCTACAAACACTATCTTACTATGAGACTTCAGTCTGGATTGTAGTTGGGAAAGACTAACCATCTAGGTTACTTTATTTTAGTTGTGTCCCTATGTTTCTTGATTCTCGTAAGAACCCGCACACTTGATTCCCCAAACTGATATCCTTTACAACCCTAGGTGTTTCTCCACGGTTCGTTGTGAAGACTAACGTCACCCTGTCTCTAAGAGGACACACGATGATTTTCTTTCTGATGCTAGATCAGGGAGACATAAATCTATTCCCGGTTAGAGGAATCTAAATCTCCAAGACTAGGGTTTTATTCTCTTGAAAAGTTATAGAGTCATCTAATCAACTATCTTCTCAAGAATATTAATCTTGATCAAAGTCCAAGATGAATTCTTGTTGAAAACTTACAAACATGATTGCAATTAATAAAAGTTGAAATATAGGTAATATAGTTAATGATATGCCCTTTCCTAACATCGAGGCATGATGGGTACACTTGATTGAGTTGTGCGAAAAACTTCAATTAAGTATGATCGTTCGGGAGTAGTCACGAGATGGGTGACCTCTTGGGAAAAGCTATCGCTAGATGACCGCAGTAGTGCCGTTAAAAATCCCAGATTACTGGATAACTGCAGTGGGTAAGTGGGAACAATATCAGTGATAGTTGAGATACAACTAGGGAAGAGTCTCTTGTGCTTGTGTGGGAGAGTATGCTGGGCCGTTATACCGGATACTGGTTTGTGTGCTGGGTTGCTTAAGGTGTAAACAATAAATCTCTTACAACCAAATTGAAGTCTGAATTATTAAATATAATTCATTTATTTTGATACAGAAACTTGTTCATTTGGTGAGAGTTAGACTTGCAATGAGGTCATTTCCATAATTTGAAGTTGTAGACATTTGTCATCTCAAGTAAATTTTATAAAGAGGTTTCTTACTACCAAAGATAACCTCAAACTACTAAAAATAGACAACGTATACAAATAGGTAATTGTTTAGAAGAAGATCTAAAAGCTTGACCCTCAGGCTAGATAAATTCTTAGAAATAACTTAAAAAATTTCATACAATGGAATTAGCAAAGAAAAACAATTTGTGAGTGTCTGAAAAGTTCGCCTTGAAAATCAAAATAAGAATGAATGAGTCCAAAGCCAATAGTGTGTTAGGTTGACCCGTTAAACTTTTAGGTATGTGAACTCAAGTGAAGAGATAATAAAATTCAAAATCTTTGTAGATTCACGAACTCAAATGTAAATAAAGTCATACGAAAGATTCAAGCCTTCAAGTGCGCGAACTCAAATGCTCAAAAACTCATAGGAGATTTTTTCTTGTACTAGGTCTGAGAACTCACCCTTTTAGATTCGCAAACTCAAATCACGTTAAGTCTTAACAGAAGTTTTCTTCATTAAGTTTGCAAACTCACCCTTTTAGTTTCGCAAACTCAAATGTCAAAAAGGTCTCAAAAGAAATTCTCTAAAATAAGTTCGTGAACTCGCCTATTTAGGTTTGCGAGCACAATTGACTTTTTGACTTTATATTTTGGAGTTCTACAAGCAATAGATTTACAAACTCAAACTTTTGAGTTCCCAAATTCAAGTGAATGAAAATCATCAGTAGTAAATTGCAATACAAAACCTTACAAACTGAAAAATGAATTTATAAGTCTTGAGATTTTTATTAAAATACTTGTGTTTTTTCTCAAGCTTAGTTTCGAGTTATTGACAAGAAAGATGTTGGGTAGTTGAAACATCACTAGACTTAGCAAAAGCTAATCCATGATATGATATTCTTTGAAAATAATCATTTACTAAAGTCCTCACCTTTGCTACAATAGATAGATAGAATGAAAAAGTGTGTGAATGGAAAGATCAGTCTTCGTTATTTACCTCGATGAAGTTTCTTCAAATTGATGTCATCGTGTGATCTTCAATTTTTCATTCTTTTTGAGTAAATTGGAAAATCTAAGACTCTGTTACGAAATCTATTCCAAACTAAAGATGACTTTAGTTGGAAAAGCTAAGAAATAGTTTTGGCATCTAAACTTAAAAACATATTTGACATACCAAGGTATAACAGATTCAACTGATCATTCACTACTCAACACACCTTCTTGAACGAAATTGTAGATATATGTTAGTATTTACGCTTGAAACGATGAATTTGGATGCTATTGTATCACCTATTATCAGACGTATTTAATCTAATTCGTATACAAAAAAAATTGGAGGTAATGTGTACCATATTACAAATTGTAAATTCATCTTTACACATTAAAAAAATTCTTTTAATTAACATTTACCCACACTTTCATAAACCTAAAGCGATTTCCAATTTAGGATTTGCAAAACCAAATTTAGTTGTAATATTATATATATACTGATTGCGCCGTTTTTAAATTAATGAAGAAAAGTATATTTTTGAAAAAGTTAATTTATACAAGCGAAATTTATAAAATGATTTATTTTCTTGCATTTGAATATTTGTATATGAATAGTTGTTTGGCATATAAATACATTTAGTATTTGCATTACTACTAATCAATTTAATTGCCAATATGTGTGAAAAAAATAATGTGTCACAATATAAACTTTTGATTTTATGCAGTGTGCACTTACACTCAACTAACTTGTAAACTGTATGTCTAAGATATAGTCTAGAAATAAAAACAAAGTTCCTAGTTATCCTTAAAGCTTAGATTATGAAAGAATGCATACAATGAAAGGAATGGCATGTCATATTTTCTTAAAACTACTATGTTCCACACGTGTAATTTTATTCTTAATCTTCAGCAGACTTTTTATTAATGGCAATACACAGTATGTCCCCTTGGACTGCTACTATTCTAAAACATCAAAACAGTAAAATTGGTCTTGTATTACATGAAGTCGGATGGTTGTATATAGATAAAGAAATGAGTGGCGTTGGGAAAGAAAATCACAAATCGGCAGCGAGAATGACAGAACTCTAAGGAAAATATACATGAATAAAAAATCTTAGAGAATGAAGATTTTTATATGGTTGTCAAAATAAAATAAAATTTTCATTTCCATAATAGCCCCATCTGCAAAATACTTAGTGCCACCTGATGCATCCGTGCTTACTAAGTACTCACCTTTTTTTAGGGGAAACAGACTGCACGTGAAAGCGTCCCCTTCGTCAAGATGCTAATCTAAGCTTCCGTTGATAAAGCCGTTCACTTTGTACTCTAGGGCGAGTTCTAATGATCAACAACCAAATGTTTTACATGTTCTCTTAACTTGAACACCAGTGTAAGACTGCACTTTTAGTTCAAAGCCCCGAAACTCGAGTCTTCCGCGCAACACTACCTTCACATGTTCGGACGATGTCAATTGCACAATGCATCTGCCTAATGAATCTTCCATAAGGTTCTCCGGACCGAAGTGGGCCATAAGCTGGACATAAAAATATCAAAAAAGATTAATATACATTAAAAAAATGATAACTTATAAGACTTATCAACAAAACATCCCACAAATATCCAGTATTGGCTTCCCATGAATCAGACAAAAAACTCAAGTTCTGTCCAAGATTACGAAAGCTTTCATATCCAACATCTCACAGAATTAAAAAGAACAAAAGCTATACCTATACCCGTAATTGTGTTGAAGCATACCTTACTGCAAGAAACTCTCGATGCCTTTAAGTTATTACCTCCTCCTTCAACAGGTACCACTTCCAATATTTTCATTACTCTCAGCTACATGACCTCCTCAAGATGTAAATCAGCCGGATTAATACCATTAAGGAGTTGTAGTTCACCAAATAAATTGTACGGACCATTAAAAAGTAAAGGATCTTTTATATCTTTATCGACTACAAGAACTTGATCAATACCATCTACATGGACTCCAGAATTATCCTTTTCTCCATTAATGAAAACATAATTATAATAATTACCTTGTTCATAACCTAATTGAGCATCATAAACATGTCATGTTGATCATCTTCAAAATCATCAAAGTTCCAATCAAGAACATAACTAGGATCAGCATTCTCATTGTTACCTTCACCACCATCATGTGCACTTTCTTCATTATTCTCATTAGGTTGATGTTGATTGTGATCGATATTAGGATCATTATCTATTGTTTATTTTCTCTTGATTACACTCCATTTTCTTACCAAGTTACTAAGTTTTAAAGATGACAACTTTCTTAATTTGTTTGCAAGAATCTATTTTTGTTATGTGATTTGGTTAATTTCTCTGTTGTTATCTGATGAAAAAATGAATTGTTGATAACATAATTATAATATTCATCACTTCGTCACTTTTATAACTAACTGTGGTGGGAGGGATTATTTGTTAAGTGAATAATTTACTATATTGGCTCACGTATGTGTCATTCACTTGTTATCATCCACACTCCCTTTATTTATTTATTAAGCTAAAGAAAAACACAAAGAGAATTTTCATTTCCATGGTGAGTGAGACTGAGACACTTAGTTGCGATGGTTAATTCAAAGTTATATGGCTAAGTACACAAAACCCACTTCGATCTTTTCTTTCAGGTCTGGTGTTTAAGTTCTGTTATTTGATGCATGCGATTTTGTGTTAATAGGTAAAATTGATGTTAAAACCAGCATCATTATCACCATTGCCATCAAAAAGTAGATGCTTTGCTATATCTTCATCAACTACAAGAACATGATGAATACTATTTACATGGACTCCGGGATTATCTTGTTCTCCATTAATGAAAGCATGATTGTAATAATTATTGAAAATGAGAGGGTACCAAGTACATCGCTAGCTTTTTCGTTCGGCAACCTGGCCATGTATGGACAAAACCTAATAATATTGCAAGTATACCAACTTAATGATCCTTGACAATGTGTATATAGAGTTTATATCTCAATGTATTTTCAATCATAAACTTTAGACAATGAAGTCCGTGTAAAAGCATTGCTCGGTTGAACCCACCAAGCGTTGGTATGTCAAGGTTGGTTGTCATATTTTAGTATCAAAACTTAAAGTCGCTTGATTAGATTACTAGACTCAACTTGATTAGGTTAGACTAGGAAGTATAGAAATGTTGAGACATACAAGTATTACACTGAAGACCTGAAGAATCAGAGATGTATCGAAATCAACGAAGACATCATCCTTCTACTTGAGGTTATCAATACAAGACTTAACTTGTTTCCATTCAGATAGTTTGGTAAGAAGTTTTAGTAAATAATTTCCTTATTTCAAATAATTCATATAAAAAACAGATATCCGTTTGAAATGCTAATTGTTCTCTAAAATTAAGAAACAAAGATCTTGTAATAAATTTTTTATATTAAATATTGATGAATATTAATAGGAGGGTAAAAGTAGAATGTTATTTAGTGGAAAATTATACTTTAAAAGTTGGGTGTGCAACCACTAATTACTAGTTTCAATATTTCACATATTGTAAACACAATAAAAAAACATCTAGCATATTGGTGACACATATAGCCCATATTTGGAGTCCTCCTAGAGCCTCCAGGAATTATGAGATGGCCATGCAGTCGTTTCCTTACCTGTTAGAGCATTGCTCGGGTTGAAACCACCAAGCGTTGGTATGTCAAGGTTGGTTGTCATATTTTAGTATAAAAATTTAATTAGAGTCACCTGATTAAATGTACTTGAGAAAACTTCGTTTAGTTTAGACTAGAAAGTCTAGGAATGTTGAGACATAAAAGTATTACCTTGAAGACCTAAAGATTTTGAAGACGTATCTGCTACAACGAAGACATCATCCTTCCACTTGAGGTATTGTGATACTGACTTGACTTGTTTCCATTCCTATCGTTGCTTTCAAGTCATTTAAGATTGAAAACATAACATGCGAGGTTATATTCAATTCTCTAATAGTAGACTTGGTCATTTCATTATGATCAAAGTATCAAGGAAGAATATTTGGTTACGAAGTATAACGTTTATCTTTTGATCTTCGTAAATGTAACATAATCAAATTAATTTGTTGCTTGATTGTGTATTGGATATAGGTGTGTGAAAATACGAAGGTACTTAAATACACCATAATCTTTTTGTTTCAACCTATAAGTCCTCTACCGAATTTGATCGTCTATGGACATAGTCGAGACAATACGACAATTCGGCTCACACTTCGTGTGATCGTCTATGGATACGAGATCGAGAAAATACAACAACAAGATAACTTGTGTGATTGAATATGGATACAAGATCAAGACAATATTACAACAAAGTATGTTACTTGATAATAGGTTCGGTAAAGACCAAACTCTATAGGATCACTATCAAGTATTACTGAGTTAACGTACAAGTATATTTTACTTTATTATAATTGAAAAAGCGGGGGTCTAACAACCACACCCAATATTTCTCTTAGCAATATGTATGGAAAAACTCCAATATACTTTTAAGAGAATCAACTAGACAGTCAGACTCAATCTTAATAAAAGTATATCAAAGAGTTATATCTCACTTTATCGATTCAAT
Source organism: Papaver somniferum (assembly GCF_003573695.1). NCBI lineage: Eukaryota > Viridiplantae > Streptophyta > Magnoliopsida > Ranunculales > Papaveraceae > Papaver > Papaver somniferum. Next base: position 77,515,310 of record NC_039360.1, read on the forward strand.
ACTTACTCAAGCAAATAGAAATCTGCGAGTCTAATTGAATACAAGAGAAATCACTTGAACGGTACCAAAGACCAATGTTCAAGGATCAATCAATTTCAATCAACAACCAAAGGTTGGATTTCCAAATTGATCGATTCGACGCACAACCTGTGATGTTTCAATTATATAACAAAATATAATGCAGAAAAGAAATAACACAGACACCAGAAGTTTTGTTAACGAGGAAACCGCAAATGCTGAAAACCCCCGAGACTTAGTCCAGATTGAACACACACTGTATTAAGCCGCTACAGACACTAGCCTACTACAAACTAACTTCGGTCTGGACTGTAGTTGAACCCTAATCAATCTCACACTGATCCAAGGTACAGTTACGCTCCCTACGTCTCTGATCCCATCAGGATACTACGCACTTGATTCCCTTAGCTGATCTCACCCACAACTAAGAGTTGCTATGACCCAAAGGCGAATACTTTAATAAAAAAATCTGTATCACACAGAAAAGTCTATGGTAATAGATAAATCTGTCTCCCACATAAATACCTACGAGTTTTTGTTCCGTCTTTTGATAAATCAAGGTGAACAGGACCTAGAATTATCAATCACCTCACAATAATCTTAATCGACTAGCGAAACAAGATATTGTGGAATCACAAACGATGAGACTAAGGTGTTGGTGACTACTTTTATATCTTTCCTACTAGAGAAATTAATCTCAAGACAATCTTACGATTGTACTCAAATACGATAGAAACAGCAAGATCAGATCATGCAACTACAGAGAAAATAGTTGGGTCTGACTTCACAATCCCAATGAAGTCTTCAAGTCGTTAACCTATAGGGTCTCGATAGAAACCTAAGGTTAAAGGAGAATCGACTCTAGCTAATACAACTAGTATCACACAGAAGGTGTAGGGATTAGGTTTCCCAGTTGCTAGAGTTCTCCTTTATATAGTCTTTCAAATCAGGGTTTGCAATCAATGTTTGCTTAGTAACAAGGCATTCAATATTCACCGTTAGATGAAAACCTGATTAGATTCAAGCTAATATCTTTCAATAGTTAGATCGAACTTACCTTATTACACACAAATGAAATGCACGTTTATTTAGGTTTGTGTAACCGTACCCAAACATGTACATTTAGTTAGTTCAACATTAGTTAACCAAATGGTCAGCCATATGAGCACTTTCATATCAACCATATTCATCTTAATCATAACTAGTTCAAATGACTCAAGAGAACTAGTTAGAGAGTTGTTGAATTGCTTAGATCTCATAGAAGTATATAAGACACAATCGAAGCAAAAAAGATTTGATTCACTCGAATCAATTCATGAACTTTATATCCACGGTTTGCAAGTATGCGTTCCTTAGTTTATATAAGTTTAAGTTCATGAATAATCGTTTTTAGAAACTAACCCACTTAAGTACGCATACTGGTACGCGGACTTAAGTACCCGGAATAAGTTTGTTTTCAGTTCACAAAATCCAGCAGAAATTCACGGGATGTGAACTTCCGAAAGTGCACGTACTGGTACTCGGACTTCAGTTCTGGTTTTCCTGAGCAACAAAGTACGCATACTTTGGTTCAAGGAATAAGGACTTACACACGTATGAGTTATTACACGATGTTTATGTCCTTTCAAGGTTATATTCTAAACTCTCATTTCAATCATTAAAACATTCTTAGAGGACGTTATATATTTGTTGTTCACAAGCTATTTATCGTCAAAGCGATTTTCAAGTAATTGAAACTAATATGACTTTCGTCACTAGTAAAGATGAACTTGGCCAAAGCGAAAGCTTACCAACACATATTTCGAGAAATAGATAAGCGATAAAAACTCGGCTCGAAATAGAAAATGTGTATAATCAATGTCTATATAGCAATACGACTTTTATCTCAAGATAGGAGATAGAGTAGATAGACTTTTGAGTGATAGATAAGTTCAAGTCTCCACATACCTTTTAGTCTATGAAGTTCCACCATTTCCTTGAGTAGTCCTTCGTCTTTGTATGATAATCAAAGTGGAGTCTAGAGCTCAACTACACTTTCTATCCTAGTCCGTGACTTAGCTAATAATATACTAGAAATCAAGACTTACAGTTTTGATCATTAACATTGAAAAACATGCTTGAGATAGCAACGCATGCGAATTCGACCGAGCAGTGCTCTAATAATCTCCCCCTTTGTCAATTTTGGTGACAAAACTATCAATATATATGGAATACAAAATAAAGAAATAAACTTTTGTAGCTTCTCTTCCACATGCATGATCTCCTTGGTTCTTCAACATTACTCGAAATCTTCGTCACTTCCAAGTACTCCAATGATTCCAAAGGTTGTAAGTTTAGCATCATCGTCGTTGAAAATCCATAGCTATAAAAATGATAAAACAAGAGTTCTCAATCATTGTTACACAATGTAATAGTATTATTACACATCATCAAAGTTCAATTGTATCACAACTTTGACAACAATATTATGGTGATATGTATCACCCCCCCTTAGTCAATACTCCATATCACATGGAAACCACTCCCCCTTACATAATGATCCGAAAACCGTATGTATTTGTAGTGTGAACTACACATTAATTCTCCCCCTTTTGTCAATAAAATTGGCAAAGGTACGAAAACTAGTGGGATCCTAATGAAATTTCCATAGAGACATTTCGTGACCAAAAGAAATCACATATCAACTTTTTAGATTCCATCATATAGCCGAAGCTAAATGCATTCATTAAGGAGTTTATAAAGATACAATATAACCCCTATAATATTCCACAGACGCACTCCCCACAAAGATTTGGCAATTAAGCACAAGTTCAATTAAGAACTCTCCCCCATAAAATGTCATTCTCGAAAGAACAACAAGAGCGACCTTACTTTCACAAGAAAATAAGGATTTCTTTGGACTATTACACTAAGAAACCTGACAGATTATCAACCTACTGAAACAAATGCAGAATTGAAGTAAACATTTACTGGAGTTCCAAACTCAATTACCCAAAAGATCGAGATAAGCACAGGGGCAAGAGTTTTTAGGAATAACTAATGAACCAAAACAACACCAATAGACTGCCTTAAGTGTTGAAATGTAGCAATGTCTAATGGTTTGGTAAGAATATCAGCCAATTGTTGTTCGGAAGGCACAAATTCCATATTTATGATACCATTTTCATAGAGATCTCGAATAAAATGATACCTTATATCAATGTTCTTTGTTCTTGAGTGCTCAACGGGATTCTCAGTGATTCAAATCGCGCTAGAGTTATCACAAAAGATCTTTATTATTCCAGTATCAATTCCATAATCAGCCAACATTTGTTTGATCCATAGAAGTTGAGTACAACATGAGCCGGCAACAATATATTCTGCTTCACATGTGGACAGGGATTGTGAATTTTGTTTCTTGCTATCCAAGCCACAAGATTCAGTCCTACGTAGCAGAAACCCCCTGATGTAATTTTTCTGTCTTCTACACATCCTGCCCAATCAACATCAAAATAAGTAGAAAGGTCAGTGTTAGTATCAAAAGTGTAAGATAGACCATACCCGACCGTGTGATTCACATATCGTATGATCCTTTTTGCAGATGCAAGATGAGATTCCTTTGGGTTAGCCTTAAATCTAGCAAAATAACCAACACTAAAAGCAATATCAGGTCCAGTAGTTGTAAGATATAAAAGGCTACCAATACTGGATCGATACATTTTTTGATCCACATTTACTCCTTTCTCATCTCTGTGTAGTTTACCAGTGGTGGGCATAGGTGTCAGTTTTGGAGTTGACTTATCCAGACCGAATCTTGAGACAAGATCCTTTGCAGATTTTTCTTGAGATAAGTAAATTCCATCCTTATGTTGCTGAATTTGTAATCCTAAGAAGAGCTTTAATTCACCAACATTGCTCATTTCAAATTCTTTGCCAAGGGAGACTTGGAAATCTTTTGCAAGTTTCCCAGAAGTTGAACCATAGATGATATCATCTACATAGACTTGAGCAATGACAACATCTTTCCCACTCCATTTGGTAAACAAGGTTTTATCAGCTCCGCCTCTCTAAAAACCTTTCCTAAGAAGAGAAGTAGTAAGTTTTTCAAACCAGGCTCTAGGTGCTTGTTTTAACCCATATAATGCCTTTTTAAGCTTAAGAACATGATCTGGGAAATCAGGGTTTTCAAAACCCTTAGGTTGAGCGACATAGACTTCTTCCTTTAAATTTCCGTTTAGAAACGCGGATTCTATGTCCAATTGAAACAGCTTAACCTTAAGAAAACAAGCATGAGCTAATAACAACCGAATGGACTCAAGGCGTGCCACGGGAGCAAAGGTTTCGTCAAAGTCGATACCTTCAATCTGTGAATATCCTTGAGCGACAAGTCTGGCTTTATTCCTGAAAATTGTGCCAAATTCATCAGACTTATTATTGAATATCCATTTAGTACCAACAATATTGATATTGGAGGGACAAGGTACAAGTTCCCATATGTCGTCTTTGAAATAGATTTAACTCTTCATGCATTGCATTCACCCAAAAGGGATCGCTAAGAGCTTCATCAATATTTCTCGGTTCTACTTGTGAAAGATAACAACCAAAATTGCAAATATTTTGAAGTTGTCCTCTTGTCTTAGCAGTAGAATCTATACCTCCAATAATACTGTTGGGATCATGATTCCTTTGAACCCAGAGCTGTCGAGGAGGAACACGCTCTTGTTCAACAGGAATAGCTGATAAGTGCATAATTCATATGATTATAGTATCCATTCCATACTTGTTTTAGCTATTATTCTTGCATATTTTCGTATTATTACTCTTGTTTTCTCTTGTTTGCCTCTATTAGGTGAATCATCCAAAAAGGAGCTACAAAGTGCTAAAATATCTAGGAAGAGAAGTATTCCAAGTATCCAAGCGCCCAAATTCAAGAGAAGTGGAAGAAAAGCGACGAAAAGGAGCATAACGCTCATAATCAAGACACAGGCTAAAGACCGATCTTAACTCATTCAAATTGAGGATTTCTCATCATAATCTTTAAGAGAATTGAAAGATAAAAAGAATGCAAAAATAATGAGGTCATTAAGAGTTCGGATGAAGAAGTTGTGGCCAAAACAGTTTTATTGAAAACCGAAGATAGTGCAGTCCGTGAACTGGGTTTGCAGACGGGGTTCACAGACATAATTCCGAAAATTTCTGCTGGATTTTGAAGTTTGCGGACTGGGTTCACGCACTTAGAAAATGGGAAACGTGTGTTTACATCTTGGAAGACCTAAGGGCACGTTTGGGAACGTTATTTTGGTATTTTGGGTCGGTTCCTAAACCTAAACCCAATATGTGAAGTCCAAGCAATGTAAACCTATAAAAAGGTATTAGGTTATGTGAAAATATATCATCATACATCACTTCATAATTTCACGAAATTTCTAGGGTTTGGAGAGAAGAAACATCACACGTAGCGATTATCAATCGTAACGTTATCTCTTACTTTTCTCATATGTATATCATGGATGTTTCTACATCCATGAGTATCTAAACACCTATTGATTGAAGATGAATTCTAAGTTGTAAACTTGATTTGATTTAATATATGAATCTATTATGATTTCTTCATATGATTATCGTTTGTTTCTACTATGAGTAAATATTATGATTGATTGATTGTTCTAGGTGGCCAACTAAATCAGTTTATTGATTAATCTAAAGCTAGTAAAGGGTTAGGATATCCGTGTAATTGTTGAATAACCCCTACACAAGTAGAAAACGTGAAACCTTGCAGAGGGATTCTGTGGAGCAATCGTGTGTAGAAACAACACTAGAAAGTGGACCTTGCGCTAAGAGTATAACTACTAGGATTAACCTAAGTCACAAAATATAAAGCATTTGACAAGCTACACCTTGAGTGCACTACTACTTGGTGGTTTGGACGAATAGAATCTGGTATTCGAGCGCTTCGGTACCCAGTGACCAAAGGACTTTAGGGAATATCACTGCTCTAGCTTCTTTTCTACAGTTTGTGATAATCTATGATTAATGACGAATAGATGAATATATTAACTCATTGACGGTTTATATACAAAGAAGGATTCCTCGATCATATTTCTCTCTATTGATTACAATACAATTTTTTTTTGCTTTGATTATTTATTTTGTTTACAATCTAAAACAAAACCCCCCCTTGTGACACTTTGAAAACTAAAACTCACTGCTCTTCGTGAGAACGATCCTTACTTCCATTATATTACTAGTTAATTATGTGGAAATAAGATTATTAATTTGTTGAGGCTACGACAACCATCAAATTTTGGCGCCGCTGCCGGGGAGCAGTCGATAGATTTAGTTGTTATTTTTGGTTGTATTATTTGCCTTTTGGAAGTGTCACAACATGGAATGGGTTGAAGAAACTTTTCCTCGAGAGATATTTTCCCGCATCAAAGGCTACTCAACTTCGCAAGGAAATTTGTAGGATAAAGCAAAGTGTGGGAGAGTCATTGTATGAATGTTGGGACCGATACAAGAGATTGGTGGCAAGCTATCCACACCATCAATTCAGTGATGTTATGATACTCCAATACTTCTACGAAGGTCTTCAATCAAGTGATAGATCTCTTCTTGACGCCGCGGGTGGTGGTGCACTAGTGAACAAGACGGTGGCTCAAGCTACCGAGTTGATTGAAATTATGGCTGCAAACTCGCAACAATTCTACACAAGAGATGAACCAATAGTTAGGCGAGTGCATGAAGTTAGTGATTCATCATCATACCTTGAACAAAGAATGGGTAATGTGGAAAACATGGTACAACGTATAGCATCTGCAGTTGTTCCTTCATATGAAGAGGATGCCGAGGTGAATGTTATATTTCCTAATCAAAGGCAAAGGTATGATCCATACTCAAATACTTATAATCCTGGTTGGAAAGATCACCCTAATTTCAGTTATGCCCACAAGCAAGCAGCAGCTTCTAATCCATATGGAAGACAAGGTGGTTTTCAACAACAATTCCAGTAACCACAACAACATACAGAGCAGAGTTCTTCTATTGATGATAAACTGAGTGCCATGATGCAATGTATTACATCTTTGTTCCAACAAAATCAACAGAAAACTGACTCCGCCATTAAAGAATTACAGACGCAAATGGGGCAATTGGCTACAACAGTGGGTAAGTTGGAGGCACAAGCATCAAAAAAGTTGCCATCTCAATCATTTGTGAATCCAAGAGAGCACGTCAATGCAGTAACTCTAAGAAGTGGGAGACAAACTGAAGAGCTACATCAACAAAAAAAAGTTAGTAACGACATCGAAAAGGAAGTAGAGGAGGAAACCGTCCCAAAGGAAAAGCCAACCACAAACGGCCAACCTAAGGACACGGTTCTCACTTTTACCATACCACCTCCTTTCCCTAGTCGTTTTGCCAAGTCAAAGAAGCAAACTCAAGATAAGGAGATCATGGATATTTTCAGCAAGATACACATCAACATTCCATTTATTGAGGCCATCAAAATCGTACCCAGTATGCCAAGGTTTTGAAGGATTTGTGTACAAGGAAGGATAAGTTGATTGCTAATGAGATTACTCAAGTGGGTAAAAGTGCTACAGCTATGTTACTTAAGAAGATGCCTACAAAGTGTGAAGATCTTGGAGGCTTCACAGTTCCCGTTACCATTGGTAAACGACTATTCGAGCGTGCTTTGCTTGATTTCGGAGAATCCATAAGCGTTATGTCAGACGATGTTTATGATTCTTTGAATCTCGGACCTTTAAAAGAGGCGAAGATCACTATTCAATTGGATAACAAGTCCAATATATATCCTAAGGGAGTCGTGGAGGACGTGTTAGTTCAAGTGAATCAGTTAATCTTTCCGGTTGATTTCTATATTGTGGATATGCACAATGGAGATAATTGTTCATCTACTTCGTTACTTCTTGGGAGACCATTTATGAAAACTGAAAAGACGAATATTAATGTCGATAGTGGTGCACTCACTATGGAATTTGATAAGGAGATCATACGGTTCAATATTTTTGAAACCATGCGCTATCCTAGTGATGTTCACTCAGCTTTATCCATTGATGTTATTGGTTCGTTAGCACAATAAATGTTTGAATTGAATGCTGAAGATGGACTTGAAGTTGTGTTATGAAATAACATTGATTTGGACGTTCACGGGAAACCGAACTTGGACGTAGACTTAGCCAAAGAGCTAGTGGAGATGTGTGGTGCTTTAACGGCATTACAAGATGCTAAACCGAGTAATGCTTCTTATGTTTCTTTACCCGTAATTAATGAGGTTCCTTTACCTTCTATTGTGCAGGCACGGAAACTAGAATTGAAGCCGCTTCCAGACCACTTAAAGTACGCATACTGGGGTGATAAAGAAGAACTTCCGGTGATTATTGCAAAGAACCTCACCCCAATACAAGAAGAACGTCTACTTAGGGTTCTGAAAGAGCACAAAACGGCTATTGGTTGGAAAATTGCTGATATTAAAGGCATTAGTACATCCATGTGCATGCATAACATCCTAATGGAAGATGATTTTAAACCAGTATGTGATGCTCAGCGTAGGCTTAACCCCCCAATGATGGAGGTCGTGAAGAAAGAGATCCTCAAATTGCTAAGTGTGGGGGTGATTTACCCAATTTATGATAGCAAATGGGTTAGCCCAGTTCAAGTGGTTCCTAAGAAATCATGTGTCACTGTTGTTAGAAATCAAGAGGATGAACTTGTTCCTACAAGAGTTCAAACAGGACGGAGAGTATGCATAGACTACAGAAAGCTTAATACAGCAACCCGAAAGGATCACTTTCCTTTTCCTTTCATTGATCAGATGTTAGAGAGGTTAGCTGGACATTCATATTATTGCTTTTTGGATGGTTATTCGGGTTACAATCAGATTGTTATTGCACCAGAGGATCAGGAGAAGACTACTTTTACTTGTCCTTTTGGTACGTTTGCCTATAGACGGATGTCGTTTGGTCTTTGCAATGCACCTGCTACTTTTCAAAGGTGTATGGTCAGCATATTTTCTGATTATGTGGAACACATCATTGAGGTATTGATGGATGATTTTAGTGTTTATGGTGATTCATTTGATATTTTTTTACGAAATCTTGAACTTGTGCTTAAAAGATGCATAGACACTATGTTCTTAATTGGGAGAAATGTCACTTTATGGTAAACCATGGAATAGTGCTTGGTCATATTGTGTCCTCTCGAGGGCTTGAAGTTGACAAAGCAAAGATAGGTTTGATAAGAAACTTAAAATATCCCACTTCGGTGAGGGAAATTCGTTCTTTTCTTGGTCATGTAGGTTTTTACAGACGGTTTATCAATGATTTCTCCAAAATCTCAATGCCGATGTGAAAATTATTGCAAAAAGAGGTTATTTTTGACTTCAAAAAGGAATGCAAGGATGCCTTTGATAAATTGAAAGAGTTGTTGACAACTGCACCAATTATCAAGTCACCGGACTGGAGTTTGCCATTTGAATTAATGTGCGATGCAAGTGACTATGCAGTTGGAGCTGTTTTGGGTCAAAGAGTAGACAAGCTGTCTCATGTGATTTATTATGCATCTAGGACCCTAAACGATGCACAAATCAACTATTCTACCACTGAGAAAGAGTTTCTGGCTATAGTGTTTGCACTAGAAAAATTTAGATCATATTTGGTGGGTAGAAAAGTGATTGTATATTCTGACCATGCAGCACTTCGTTACCTATTAAAGAAGAAAGAAGCTAAGCCAAGATTTATACGATGGATACTGCTATTGCAATAATTTGATTACGAAATTAAAGATAAAAGAGGTGTTGAAAATACTATTGCTGATCACCTTAGTAGAGTTGTTGTTTCCGAAGAAGATCTTCCTTTACAAGATCGTTTTCCAGACGAACAACTTTTCTCAATTGAAGATTCAACACCTTGGTACACGGATATAGTGAACTACTTGGTTACAAGACAAGTACCTAGTACAATGTCTAATTTTCAAAAGCTTAAGCTTAAGAAAATAGCCAAGCAGTATGTGTGGGATGAGCATTACTTGTGGAAATATGGTTCTGATCAAATCATCCGCAGGTGCGTACCTAATTCTGAATTTCAATCTATTCTTACTTTTTGTCATACTTATGCATGTTGTGATCACTTTGGTTCTAAACGTACCGCTTTCAAATTACTTGAAAGTGGCTTTTACTGGCCTACCCTATTCGAGGATGCATATATTTTTTGCAAATCTTGTGATAGATGTCAAAGAACGGGCAATCTAGGTGCTCGAAATCAAATGTCACTCACACCAATTCTTGCTGTTGAAGTATTTGATGTGTGGGGAATTGATTTTATGGGTCCTTTTATCAATTCTAATGGAAAATTTTATATACTTCTTGTTGTGGATTATGTCTCTAAATGGGTGGAAGCAAAAGCCACCCCTACTAATGATTCTCAAGTTGTTTATGAGTTTGTGAAGGAATATATTTTTTCTAGACATGGTACACCAAGAGTGGTTATCAGTGACGGAGGCTCACATTTTCAGAGATCATTCTCTACTCAAGAAGTACAATATAACACACAAGGTTGGTACGCCGTATCACCCACAAACTAGTGGGCAAGCCGAAATCTCAAACCATGAGATTAAATCCATTCTTGAGAAAACTATAAACACTACACGGAAAGATTGGAGTTATAGGCTTAATGATGCGCTTTGGGCGTATATAACGGCATACAAAACACCGATTGGTATGTCTCCATATCGGTTGGTTTATGGAAAAGCTTGTCATCTTCCGGTTGAACTTGAACACAAGGCATATTGGGCGATAAAGATGTGCAACATGGATTATGACAATGCGGGGAAACAAAGGAAGTTACAACTCAACGAGCTAGAGGAGATACGTAATGATGCTTACGAGAGTTCTCGTATATACAAGGAAAAGACGAAACTTTTCCATGACAAGATGACTTCTCGGAAGAGTTTTGTTGTGGGTCAAAAAGTTCTTTTATTTAATTCTCGTCTTAAGCTATTTCCTGGTAAACTAAGTTCCCGATGGGGTGGACCGTTTGTTGTTACTAACGTTTTTCCTTATGGTGCAGTTGAGGTTACTAGTCTCGCTACAGGGACAAATTTTAAGGTCAACGGACATAGTTTGAAGCCATATTACGAAAACTTCTCTACGGAGAATGTAGATGTAATTGAACTTCAGTATTTTCTCCCTCTGGAGGAGTAATTAAAAGGATGCTAAGTCAGGCCGAGGACATTAAACTAAGCGCTAAATGGGAGGCAACCCATCGGTTTTGTATCTCTATCTCTTTTTTTTTTTTTTAATTTTCTTAGTTTTTCATATCATATCTTGCATTCCCATCTTAGATTTTACAAGTACGATATCTATAATGAATGTTTAGACGAATTATCGTCAGAAAATTCTGACTGCATACTTGTCACGAAAATAACTCTCGAGACTTCATACGGAGTCCGATTTGAGTGGTTGACCCCAAATTTTAAAGAGGACAGACATACCTTTCTTTTAAAAAAATAAAATATGAATTTGGAGTCTGTTAAGTTGGAGATATAGGCCTGGACATTTGAGTTTCGGAGTTTTTCCAGAACTTTTTCAGATTGCATGTCAGTCAGTCCGGAGGCCATCAAAGTCAGACCGTTTATTGAAACACTGTGAAATTTTGAAACCTTATAGAAAAGACGTAGTCGAACAACTTCCGTTTAGGATGTTTTTCCTAGTTCCCTACCCATTGGTACAGTTTCGAGTTTAATTTGCTGTTGCGTCAGAAATCAGAATTTTCGATTTTGAACATTGAGGACAATGTTGAGTTTAAGTGTGGGGGAGTAGTTAAGCATGTTTGGCTTGTTTAAATTACAAATCATATTCTTTGATTTCTTGCATACTTGAGACTTCATTTTTTGGAGTTAATATTGAGCTATTTAGGATGACACTCTACACCCTTTTTAAGGTTGAAACAGTTCTTACGACTATAAATTAAGTTCCATTTATTTCACTCCTTAAATTTATACGTTCATAATTGAATGCGAAACTAAGCTATGGTAGTCGTTTGAAAGAGTCATCCTCGCAATTAACCATTAATGAATCACTTTCTTTTTATTTTTACAGTTTTATGTTTCTCTAAAGTGATTTGGTGGGATCCTGATACTGCCGTGGATGTTGTAGCAAGGTAATCATTGGTTGAGTTTTTACAAAATCCCCATAAGACAATTGTCTTACACTCGTAAAGAGTAAAGAATGAGCCGGAAAAAAAAAAGAAAAAAAAGAAGAAAAAAAAAAGAGAAAAGAAAACTCTATAAAAATAAGGCTCCTCTTTATTTATCGACACTAATAAATGATAGGTCCGAAATTTCGGACTAATCATAGTCGATGAAAACAAAAACCATATCGCCATTACATAGCAAGTCAAAGATACTATTGATGAGGTTCTTGACACTTTGATAGCAGTATGTGTGAAACGTTGTCCCTGTCTCTGTCTCCTAAGCAAGCGTGGAGTGCAGGATCCAAGGAAACTATCATGTACTTGCTGAAAAGGAACATGCGCTTAGAGTATCTAATCATGTGGTCGAGTTAAATGGGTGCTTCTCTCAACTAGTGCGCTATAGATATTTATCCTTTGACGACATTCATACAAGTATTGTGGGTAACATCTTTCACTTAAGTCAAAATTTGCACACTTCACCATTCTATTTTCATTTTCTTATCTATCCATGTGATTTCAGTATGCGAGTGTTGTGGCAAACGTTGCAACAAGTACGATGACTATCTTAGTAGAGTTTTGCAATCAGGTTGAATGTCATACGTGAGTAATTGCTTATGTGTGCGGATTGGAATGTATGTGGGATGTTTGCAGCTAAAGAACTTATGCATGCTAATTATTGGCTTTTTGCTTTGTGTCTATCCTTAGCGGTTCTTCCAAGGCAAGAAATTGGAGTAGGTTTTGTGGGTATACCTCTTGTAATCCCTCACGAGACTATAACTCGTCCACTAGGGACACCTAGGGGTTTAAAGTCCTGTTATTCATGCTAAGAGTAACCGTATCCTCAACGAGATGGAGTTGTTGTATTTAGGATTAGTTTTATTTAGTTTTCTCGAGGACTAGCAAAATCTAAGTGTTGGGGAATTTGATAAGTGCATAATTCATATGATTTTAGTATCCATTCCATACTTGTTTTAGCTATTATTCTTGCATATTTTCGTATTATTACTCTTGTTTTCTCTTGTCTGCCTCTATTAGGTGAATCATCCAAAAAGGAGCTACAAAGTGCTAAAAAAGTTAAGAAGATAAGTATTCCAAGTATCCAAGCGCCCAAGTCCAAGAGAAGTGGAAGAAAAGCGACGAAAAGGAGCAAAACGCTCATAATCAATACACATGACAAAGACCGATATTAACTCATTAAAATTAAAGACTTCTCATCATCATCTTGAAGATAATTGAAATATAAAAAGAATGCAAAAAGAATGAGGTCATTTCGAGTTCGGATGAAGAAGTTGTGGCCAAAACAATTTTATTGAAAACCGAAGATAATGCAGTCTGCGAACTGGGTTTGCGGACGTGGTTCGCAGACTTAATTCCGAAAATTTCTGCTGGATTTTGAAGTTTGCGAACTGGGTTCACGCACTTAGAAAAGGAGAAACGTTGTGTTTACATCTTGGAAGACCTAAGGGCACGTTTGGGAACGTTATTTCGGTTTGGGTCGGTTCCTAAACTTAAACCCAATACGTGAAGGCCAAGAAATGTAACCTATAAAAAGGTATTAGGTTATGTGAAAATATATCATCATACATCACTTCATAAGGTCACGAAATTTCTAGGGTTTGGAGAGAAGAAACATCACACGGAGCGATTATCAATCGTAACGTTATCTCTTACTTCTCTCATATGTATATCATGGATGCTTCTACATCCATGAGTAGCTAAATACCTATTGATTGAGGATGAATTCTAAGTTGTAAACTTGATTTGATTTAATAGATGAATTTATTTTGATTTCTTCATATGATTATCGTTTGTTTCTACTACGAGTAAATATTATGATTGACTGATTGATTGTTATAGGTGGCCAACTAAATCAGTTTATTGATTAATATAAAGCTAGTAAAGGGTTAGGATATCCGCGTAATTGTTGAATAACCCCTACACAAGTAGAAAACGTGAAACCTTGCAGCGGGATTATGTGGAGAAATCGCGTGTAGAAACAACACTAGAAAGTGGACCTTGCGCTAAGAGTCTAACTACTAGGATTAACCTAAGTCACAAAATATGAAGCATTTGACAAGCTACACCTTGAGTGCGCTACTACTTTGTGGTTTGGACAAATAGAATCTAGTATTAGAGCGCTTCGGTACCCAGTGACCAAAGGACTTTAGGGAATAGCACCGCTCTAGCTGCTTTTCTACGGTTGGTGATAGTCTATGATTAATGACGAATAAATGAATATATTAACTCATTGACGGTTTATATAAAAAGAAGGATTCCTCGATCATATTTCTCTCTATTGATTACAATACAATTTTATTTGCTTTGATTATTTATTTTGTTTACAATCTAAAACAAAACCCCCCCTTGTGACACTTTGACAACTAAAACTCACTGCTCTTCGTGGGAACGATCCTTACTTCCATTATATTACCAGTTAATTGTGTGGAAATAAGATTATTAATTTGTTGAGGCTACGACAACCATCAATAGCCTGATCAGTGCTCTTCTTCTCGTCACTAGAAATATCAGGATCAATAACAGTTGGAATGACTTCAACTAATTCTGGGATTTCTTTGATTTTCTCAATTGTCTTAGTTGGAGGAAATTCAGCAGGAGGATTATCATGATGAGAATTACTAATATCATCGATAATAACATTAGCGGACTCCATCATAACTTGGGTTCTGAGATTAAACACTCGAAAACCACGACTATTAAAGGCATAGCCAAGGAAGATACCTTCATCACTTTTAGTATCAAATTTCCCTCTCTGTTCTCGATCTTTTAGAATGTAACACTTACTTCCGAACACTCTAAGATAGTGCAAGTTGGGTTTTCTACCGTACCACAACTCATAAGGAGTGTTTAGGGTTTTAGACCGTAGGTAGACACAGTTGATCAAATAACATGCTGTAAAGACAGCTTCTCCCCAAAACCTTAACGGTAAGTTTTTGTTATGGAGCATTACCCTAGCCATTTCCTGAATGTTCATGTTTTTTCTTTCTGCAACTCCATTAGCTTGAGGATTAATGGGTGGTTAATATTGTTGAATAATCCCTAGTTCGTTACAAAATTGAAACACCTTAGTGTCCTTGAATTCAGTTCCACGATCGCTTCTAATTTTCTTTAGTTTGCAACCTTATTCGTTCTGGATTATTTTAACAATAATCTTGAATTCATCAAGGGTTTCATTCTTATGAGATAGAAATGCAACCCAAGTGAATATGGTGTAATCATCTACCATAAATAAATCATACTTCTTTTTAGCAACTGTGGGTTGTTGAATAGGTCCGAAGAGGTCCATATGAATTAAATCGAGTGGAACTTTAGTGAGAATATATCGATATGATTTATGGTGAACTTTCGTTTGTTTACCCTTTTGACATGCACCACATACACCATCAATCTTTGCATTGATTTTGGGAACACCTCTAACAAGTTCTTTGTTAATGATCTTAGTTAGAAGACGATAATTGATGTGACCAAAATGCTCATACCAAAGATGTGTAGATTCCACCTTAGTCAAATTGCAACAGTTACTGAACCGAGTATCCAGAAGATAACAGTTGTTTTTACCACGAGTTCCCTGAAAAATACTTTCCCAGTTTTGTCTACAATGTCACATCCATTCGCATTGAAGATAACTCTATGGTCTTTGTCACATATTTGACTAATAGAAAGAAGATTTGCAGTCATACCTTTTACGTATACTACATCATGGATTTCAGGAACGCCGAGAAGTTTGATCGTCCCCTTCTTGCTTATGTAGCAGCAACTCCCATCTCCAAATGTCACGTGACCTCCTTCATAGTCATTTGAAGAAACAAACCACGTGATGTCACCTGTCATATGTCGGCTACATCCACTATCAAGAAACCATTGAATGGGCGATGTTGATTTTACTAACGCTACTATCCTGTTTAGGATTTCTTGTTAGTTTTATACATCCTTTCAGAGAAGCAAACCGTTGTTCAGCTTTTTTTTATGAAGATTACTTGCAACTTTTAGGATTTTCCGGAATGACATACAAGTATGTTGAAAGTGATTGTAAGAGTCACAAAACATACATGGACCAACATCTTTAATCTCGTAACAGTAGTTCTGAGTACTATCAGGTTTTACAAAGCCTATACCTTGTTTATCATCTGACTTATGACCATTCTTCAGAAAATAATAAACAGAGTTATTTAAATCCATTGAAGGAATTTTGACAGACTTCAAATCCTTATACAATGCAATTTCTGCAACAAGATCAGTGTTGATCCGGATTTGTTCATCCACCTTCTTCTGGAGAATAACTAGTTTTTTCAGAACTTTCTCTAAAATCAA
Organism: Papaver somniferum; assembly: GCF_003573695.1. Taxonomy (NCBI): domain Eukaryota; kingdom Viridiplantae; phylum Streptophyta; class Magnoliopsida; order Ranunculales; family Papaveraceae; genus Papaver; species Papaver somniferum. Next base: position 77,531,845 of record NC_039360.1, read on the forward strand.
TATTTATCCCTGGTGAAGCGTTTATAGAGACTTTACTGTCCATAGAGTCAGATCGCTTCAAACACAGACTTATAAGGTATTTAAATGTGTTTGTCTGCTCTGATACCAATTGAAAAAGCGAGGGTCTAACAACCATACCCAATATTTCGCTTAGCAATTTGTATGGACAAACTCCAATATATTTTTAAGAGAATCAACTAGATAGTCAGACTCAATCTTAATAAAAGTGTATCAAAGAGTTATATCTTACTTTCTCGATTCAATACTTACTCAACCAAATATAAATCTGTGAGTCTAACTGAATACAAGAGAAATCACTTGAACGGTACCAAAGACCAATGTTCAAGGATCAATCAATTTCAATCAACAACCAAAGGTTGGATTTCCCAATTGATCGATTCAACGCACAACCTGTGATATTTCAATTATATAACAAAATATAATGCGGAAAAAGAAATAACACAGACACCAGAAGTTTTGTTAATGAGGAAACCGCAAATGCATAAAAACCTCGGGACCTAGTCCAGATTGAACACACATTGTATTAAGCCGCTACTGACACTAGCCTACTACAAACTAACTTCGGTCTGGACTGTAGTTGAACCCCAATCAATCTCACACTGATCCAAGGTACAGTTGCGCTCCTTACGTCTCTGATCCCAGAAGGATACTACGCACTTGATTCCCTTAGCTGATCTCACCCACAACTAAGAGTTGCTACGACCCAAAGTCGAAGACTTTAATAAACAAATTTGTATCACACAGAAAAGTCTACGGTAATAGATAAATCTGTCTCCCACAAAAATACCTACGAGTTTTTGTTCTGTCTTTTGATAAATCAAGGTGAACAGGAACCAATTGATAACCTGGACTTATATTCCCGAAGAACAACCTAGAATTATCAATCACCTCACAATAATCTTAATCGACCAGCGAAACAAGATATCGTGGAATCACAAACGATGAGACGAAGATGTTTGTGACTACTTTTATATCTTTCCTATCGGATAAATTAATCTCAAGCCAATCTTACGATTGTATTCAAGTACGATAGAAACAACAAGATCAGATCACGCAACTACAAAGAAAATAGTTGGGTCTGGCTTCACAATCCCAATGAAGTCTTCAAGTCGTTAACCTACAGGGTCTCGATAGAAACCTAAGGTTAAAGGAGAATCGACTCTAGCTAATACAACTAGTATCACACAGAAGGTGTGGGGATTAGGTTTCCTAGTTGCTAGAGTTCTCCTTTATATAGACTTTCAAATCAGGGTTTGCAATCAATGTTAGCTTAGTAACAAAGCATTCATTATTCATCGTTATATGAAAACCTGATTAGATTCAAGCTAATATATTTCAACTGTTAGATCGAATTAGCTTGTTACACACAAATGAAATGCACGTTCATTTAGGTTTGTGTAACCGTACCCAAACATGTACATTTAGTTGGTTCAACAGTAGTTAACCAAATGGTTAGCCATATGAGCACTTTCATATCAACCATATTCATCTTAACCATAACTAGTTCAAATGACTCAAGAGAACTAGTTAGAGAGTTGTTCAATTGCTTAGATCTCATAAAAGTATATAAGACACAATCGAAGAAAAAAGGATTTGATTCACTCGAATCAATTCATGAACTTTATAGACACGGTTTGCAAGTATGCATTCCTTAGTTTATATAAGTTTAAGTTCACGAATAATCGTTTTTAGAAACTAACCCACTGAAGTACACATACTGGTACGCGGACTTAAGTACCCGAAATAAGTTTGTATTCAGTTCACAAACTCCAGTAGAAATTCACGGGATGTGAACTTCCGACAGTGCGCGTACTGGTACTCGGACTTCAGTTCCGGTTTTCCTGAGCAGCAAAGTACGCAAACTTTGGTTCAAGGAATAAGGACTTACACACGTATGAGTTATCACACAATGTTTATATCTTTTCAAGGTTATATTCTAAACTCTCATTTCAATCATTGAAACATTCTTAGAGGACGTTATATAGTTGTCGTTCACAAGCTATTTTTCGTCAAAGATATTTTCAAGTAATTGAAACTAATATGACTTTCGTCACTAGTAAATATGAACTTGGATAAAGCGAAAGCTTACCAACACATATTTCGAGAAATAGATAAGCGAGATAAACTCGGCTCAAAATAGCAAATGTGTATAATCATAGTCTATATAGCAATACGACTTTTGTCTCAAGATAGGAGATAGAGTAGATAGACCTTTGAGTGATAGATAAGTTCAAGTCTCTACATACCTTTTAGTCGATGAAGTTCCACCAGTTCCTTGAGTAGTTATTCGTCTTTGTATGGTGATCGCCATGGAGTCTAGAGCTCAACTACACTTTCTATCCTAGTCAGAGACTTAGCTAATAGTAGACTAGAAATCAAGAATTATAGTTTTGATCACTAACATTGACAAACATGCTTGAGATAGAAACGCATGCGAGTTTGACCGAGCAATGCTATAAAAATAATAAACAATTATAATGCGGAAATCAAAGTAAAATACACATCAAGATTTTGTTAACGAGGAAGCCGCAAATGCAGAAAAACCCCGGGACCTAGTCCAGTTTTGATTACTCTCAGAATTAATCCGCTATACAAAATCTAATACCAACTTTGTATAGTTGAGACTAAGCAGACTACCCCAAGCTACTTAGTTCCCTCAGTATCCCTGCGCCTTCGACTTCTAGATACACACGTGAATAGAAAGTCCTTTGGATCGTATTCCAAACAACAAATAAAGAATCTGTTTGGTAACCACTCTAATCAATCTTGATACAAATATAAACGAGTCGTTGACAAAGGCTCTTCCGTTTAATATAATAAACTCATTTGTCTGGTTAGATCAATCTAATTTTTACTACCGAAATAGTCAAGTATAGATTCACACTCAATCAATATAGATATCAAAGAGAAATATAGAGAATTCCGATCTCATGTAACTAATCATCAGATCTGTCAAAGATAAATCGATTCTAGTTGATCCCAACCGATAAAGGTTTGTGCACTAAATCCACAAGATACGAAAACTAATGAGAAATCTTCTTCGTCTTAAAATATTCCTTTATCTTTAAATACCTACACAACACCACTTGAATCTCTTGTGATCAATCACACACAGAACGAAGTCTATTAACAATGGATTATCATGAGATGTCTTCAGATCTAACAACAGTTTTAAAGATCCCGTCAATACTTTGATCTAGTCAGAGTGAATCTTATATCATAAGAGAAGATTTTCAAGCACAAACAAACTAGGTGCAATCAAATTTTCAACAACCATTAGTCAATCAAATCAAATCGAAAACTAATAACACTGTAATTATCTAGTATCCCACCAACGGTACTCGTAGATCTTCTTGATCCCACGGAAGTCTTTAAACGAGCGGTCGTAAGAGATTTACTTTCCTCTCCGAATAGACGGCTCCACAAGAAACAACAAGAAATAAAGTTTGCCCGGCTTTTAGGATGGTTTGCTAGAAATGCAAACTTAGGTATTTATAGACCAGGGATGTTTGGACACCAAGGAATTTCCAAAACCAAAAATATTCTCAAGATATGCAATGAATGCCCAAATTCGGTTTTCCTAATTCCAATAAATGCTTGTCCAATATTTTCGAAATATCTCAATAGAAAATATCCAATTAGTAAATGCACATTACTAATTTTTATTCTCTAGAACTATGCGTTAATTGCTGGTAATTAAAGCATAACCTTAATTATAAGATTCTTAATTTATTTCGGTACAGGATCACCTTGAGTACCAAGGAATATATTTGAACAATAAATGATAATAATTACTGCTCATGTTCAAAGTATGTTGACATATTTTCACTGCAAATCCTAATTTCATATTTACATGGATTTGCTTTCTTGGAATCGGTTATACCAAACTTCCAAACAAGTTAAGAATTGGTTTGCCAGTATTCCAAGACTAATATGTGATTTGTCATACCAAATCACAATGGTTAGTTGTGATCGGTTCTACCGAGTCACATACATGGGTTCAATCGGTTGTACCAATCACTAGGATCATTATATCTAAATATGGTACCTACTTATGATTGGTCACACCAGACACTAGGACCGGTTACACCAGTTACAAGGATCGGTTCAATATACACATGGTATCTGCTTGTTGTTGTTAGAGCACTGCTCAGTCGAACTTGCATGCGTTGCTATCTCAAGCATGTTTGTCAATGTTAGTGATCAAAACTATAAGTCTTGATTTCTAGCCTATTTATAGATGTCTCGGACTAGGACATAGATTGTGTAGTTGAGCTTATTTTTCACGACATTCGTCATTTGAAAACGAAGAATTACTAAGGAGAGCTTGTGGAACTTCATCGACAAAAGGTATGTGGAGACTTAAACTCATATATCACTTGGAAAGTCTATTTCTACTCTATCTCCTATATTGAGATATAAGTCGTATTACGATATATTTTTCTTATATACACATTTGAGATTTCGAGCTGAGTTTGTCTCGCTTACATATTTCTCTAAATATGTGTTGGCAAGCTTTCGCTTCGACCAAGTTCGTCTTATATCATGTGAAAATTGTCGAGTAACATCTTACATGGGTTGTGTGATACAATCATTTGGTATTTACTTGGAATGTTTCGTAATGATTATTTCAATAACTTGAAAATTGCTTTGATGCTAATAGTGTGTGAAAAGGGCTATTGTCATCCTCTAAGAAAGTTTTAATGATTGAAATAAGAGTTTAGAACACTTAAACATTATTGGATATGTCATGTTGTGCACTCTTGCACATATGTAATCCATGTACGGGAATCATAGTATGCGCACCCGTTTGCGTACCTGTTGGTTTGAGAAATCCGGGAACCTAAGTATGTGTACCCGTTTGCATACTGGCGTACATGTTCATGTCCGAGAATTTCTGCTGGGATTTGAAGTTCGCGTACCCATTTGCATACTGGCGTAACTCAATCTTAGTCTGGGTTTTTAAGTATGCGTACCCGTTTTCATACTTGAAGGTTAAAGTTCTAAAATCGGTTTTAAACATGAACATAAACATTTATATGATAAGGAATGCAATCTTTGTAAACCATGGCTATATTGTTCATGATTGATTCGAATGAATCAAACCGATTTTGCTTCAATTGTGTTCTTGCATATTTCTATGAGAATATAACAATTGAACAACTCTTTAATAGTTTCATTTGAGTCATTTGAATTAGTTATGGTTAAGATGAATAAGGTTGATATGAGAGTAATCATATGGATAACCTCGGTTAACTATTTGTGAGCCAACATGGTGTACACGTTTGGGTACGGTTACATAAACCTAAATGAGGGTACATTTCATTTGTGTGTAACAAGCTAAGTTCGATCTAACGGTTGAAATATATTAGCTTGGTTGAATCAGGTTTTTCATCTAACGGTGAATATTGAATGCTTTATTACCAAGGTAACTTGGATTGCAAACCCTGATTTGAAAATTATATAAAGGAGAACTCTAGCAACTGGGAAATCTAATTCCCGCACCTCATGTGTGTTACTAGTTGCATAACTAAAGTCGATTCTCCTTTAACCTTAGGTTTCTTCGAGACCATGTAGGTTAACGACTTCAAAGACTTCATTGGAATTGTGAATCCAGACCCAACTATTTTCTTTATAGTTGCGTGTTCTGATCTTGTTTGATTCTATCGTATTAAGTACAATTGAAATAATTGACTCGAGATTAATTTCTCCGATAGGCAAGATAAAAGTAATCACAAACATCTTCATCTCATCGTTTGTGATTCCACAATATCTTGTTTTGCTAGTCGATTAAGATTATTGTGAGGTGATTGATAATACTAGGATGTTCTTCGGGAATATAAGTCTGGTTTATCAATTGGTTCATGTTCACCTTGATTTATCAAAAGACGGAACAAAAAATCTTGGGTATTTCTGTGGGAGACATATTTATTCAATCCATAGACTTTTTTGTGTGATACAGATTTGTTTATCAGGTCTTCGACTTTGGGTCGTAGCAACTCTTAGTTGTGGGTGAGATCAACTAAGGGAATCAAGTGCGTAGTATCCTGCTGGGATCAGAGACGTAAGGAACGCAACTGTACCTTGAATCAGTGTGAGATTGATTAGGGTTCAACTACAGTCCAGTCGGAAGTTAATTGGTAGTAGGCTAGAGTATGTAGCGCCTTAATACAACGTGGTGTTCAATCTGGAGTCCCCGGGTTTTTCAGCATTTGCGGTTTCCTCGTTAACAAAATTCTGGTGTCTGTGTTATTTCTTTTCCGCATTATATTTTGTTTTATAATTGAAATATCACAGGTTGTTCGTTAAGATCAATCAATTAGAATATCCAACCTTTGGTTGCTGATTTACATTGATTGACACTTGAACATTAGTCTTTGGTACCGTTTAAGTAACTCCTCTTATATTCAATCGGGCTCGCATATTTCTATTTGCTGATTGCGGATTGAATTAAGAGTTAGAGATATTAAGCTCTTTGATATACTTTACTCTAGATTGAGTCTGACTGTCTAGTTGATTCTCTAGAAAGTGTATTGGAGTAAGTCCTCTCAGATTGCCAAACGAATTGTTGGGTGTGGTTGTTAGACCCTCGCATTTTCAATTGGTATCAGAGCAGGAAAACACATTAAAGACCTCATAAGTCTGTGTTTATAGCGATCTGATGATGGATAATATTGTCTTTGAAAATGCTTCACTAGAAATAGATAAACTCAAAATCGAGAGTGTTCTAGAAACCATCGACAAGGTTGAGAATCCTATTGAAAAAACTCATCAATTTCTTGTGTCTCGAAAAACTTCGATGGATAAGGGAAATTGATGGTTCTCATTGCGAAGTTTATATCAAAAAACCTAAACCTCAAGAACGCTCTGAAGAGGTTGTTGACCTCTAGAAAAAGTTAGATAAACAAATCCAGATCAATTCTGATCTTGCTGCAGAAATTCCAAAGCTTAAAGATTTGAAGTTTGTAAAGTCTTTTTCAAAGGTTTCAAATGACACCTCTAATTCTTCTTTGAAGAGTTGTCGTAAGTCAGGTGATAAGCAAGGTCCAGGCTTTGTAAAACCTAACAGTGCTCAGAACTCTTCGAACAAGGTTTATGATGTTGGTACATGTTTGTTTTGTGGTTCTCATAATCACTATCAGCATGTGTGTTTGTCTTTCAAGAGAAGACTAAAGGTTACTGGTGATCTTCATAAGAAAGCTATTCAACTTTCGTCATCCCTTAAAAGACATTCAATACTAACAAGAAAGCCTAAAGTGGTTAGTAGTGCTAGTATGGGAGCTTTTGCTCTGAAGTCAACATCACCCTTTCAATGGTTCCTTGATAGTGGGTGTAGCAGGCACATGACTTGAGATCTCTCATGGTTTATTAACTCAAGCGATTTTGATGGTGGACCAGTAACTTTTGGAGATGGAAGCTGCTGCTACATAAGCAAGAAGGGGACGATCAAGTTTCATGGCGTTCCTGAAATTCATGATGTCGTATACGTTAAAGGTATGACTGCTAATCTTCTTTCTATTAGTCAAATCTGTAACAAAGGCCATAAAGTTGTCTTCAATGATAAAGGATGTGACATTGTCGACAAATCTGAAAAAGTGATTTTTCAAGGATCACGTGGAAAAAATAATTGTTATCTTCTAGATACTCAGTTCAGTAATTGTTGCAATTTGACTAAGGTAGATCTACACACCTTTGGCATGAGCGTTTTGGTCACATCAATTATCGTCTTCTGACTAAGATCATTAACAAAGAACTTGTTATAGGTGTTCCCAAAATCAATGCTAAGGTTGAAGGTGCATGTGGTGCCTGTCAAAAGGGTAAACAAACGAAAGTTCCACACAAATCATCTCGAAATATTCTCACCAAAGCTCCACTTGATTTAATTCATATGGATCATTTCGGCCCAATTCAACAATCTACAGTGGCTGGGAAGAAGTATGCTTTGGTTATGGTAGATGATTACACCAGATTCACCTGGGTGGCGTTTTTGGCTCACAAGAATGAAACCTTCAGTGAGTTCAATATTATTGTTAATAGAATCCAGAATGAACAAGGTCACAAACTAAAGAAAATTAGAAGCGATCGTGGCACAAAATTCAAAGACACCAAAGTATTTGAATACTGTGACTCTCTGGGAATTATTCAACAATACTCTCCACCTATCACTCCGCAAGCAAATGGAGTTGCAAAAAGGAAGAATAGAAATATTCAGGAAATGGAAAGGGTAATGCTCCATAACAAAAACTTACCGTTAAGGTTTTGGGGTGAGGCTGTTTTTACGGCTTGCTATTTGATCAATCGTGTTTACTTACGGTCAAAGGCCTTAAACAACCCCTATGAGTTGTGTTACGTTAAGAAACCCAACTTACACTATCTCAGAGTGTTCGGAAGTAAGTGCTACATTCTAAAGGATCGTGAACAGAAAGGGAAGTTTGATTCGAAAAGCGATGAGGGTATTTTTCTTGGCTATGCATCTGACAGTCGTGGTTTCCGAGTCTTTAATCTCAGAACCCAAGTCATGATGGAATCGAAAAATGTTATCATTGATGATCTAAGTAATTTTCATCATGATGACTCTCCTGCTGAATTGCCTCCTGTTAGAGCATTGCTCGGTCGAACTCGCATGCGTTGCTATCTCAAACATTTTTGTCAATGTTAGTGATCAAAACTATAAGTCTTGATTTCTAGTCTATTATAGCTAAGTCTCGGACTAGGATAGAAAGTGTAGTTAAGCTCAGGGACTTCATGGCGATTCATCATACAAGTAGAAGAACTACTTAAGGAACCGGTGGAACTTCTCGACAAAAAGGTATGTGAAGACTTGAACTTATCTGTCACTCAAAAGTCTATCTACTATATCTCCTACTTCTTGAGACAAAAAGTCGTATGATATATATATAGACTTAGATTATACACATTTGGTATTTCGAGCCGAGTATACCTCGCCTATCTATATCTCGAAATATGTGTTGGTAAGCTTTTCGCTTCGACCAAGTTTATCTTTACCTAGTGACGAAAGTCATGATATGTTTCAATCATCTTCAAAATTTCTTTGACGAGAAATGGTGTAACAACTATATAACGTCCTCTAAGAATGTTTCAATGATTGAAATGAGAGTTTAGATTACATAACCAATGATGGACATAAGCATTGTTGTGGAAACACATTTATGTATAAGTCCTATTCCTTGAACCAAAGTTTGCGAACTTTGTTGATCAAGAGAAACCGGAAGAACGGCTTGTTGCCAAGTCCGCGAACTCAGTCCGCGAACTGCCGAACTTCTCATCCCGAGAAATTCTGCTGGAGTTGACAAACTAGTTGCGTGAGTACCAGCCCGCGAACCCAGTCCGTGAACCGGCGGAAGGTCTGTTGCCGAGATTTTCTGCTGGAGTTTGTAAACTCTGTCGGTTGCTTAAGTCCGCGAACCTAGTGTGCGAACTTAAGAAGGTTATATATTTGAAGATGATTTCTGAACTTAAACTTTAAAAAGACTAAGGAATGCAGTTTGCAAACCGTGGCTATAAAAGTTCATGAACCGATTCAAGTGAATCAAATCATCTTTGCTTCAATTGTGTCTTGTGTAGTTACATAAGATTTACTTGCAATTGAACAACTCTCTAACTAGTTAATTTGTGTCATTTGAACTAGTTATGGTGAGGAAAAACATGGTTGGTATGAAATGCTCATATGGCTAACCTTTTGGTTAACCATTGTTGAACCAACAATGTACACGTTTGGGTACGGTTAAAAAAACTAGAAGCTTGCAGTTCATTTGTGTATAACAAGCTAAGTTTTCGATCTAACGGTTGAGAAATACTAGATTGAATCTAAATCAGGTTTTCATCTAACGGTGAATATTGATTGCTTTGTTACCAAGGCAAAACCTTGATTTGAAAGACTATGTAAAGGAGACATATAGTATTGTGCAAAACTAATCCCCACACCTTACGTGTGATACTAGTTTGAGTACTAGAGTCGGTTCTCCTTTAACCTTTGGTTTTCTTCTTCTAAAACCAGGTTAACGACTTAAAGACTTCATTGGGATTGTGAAGCCATACCGATACTACTTTTATCGTAGTTGTGTGATCTAATCTTGCATCTTCTATCGTACGAGTACAATCATATTGATTGGCTTGAGATTTGATATCTCCGATAGGCAAGATATAAAAAGTAATCACAAACATCTTCTATCGTACGAGTACAATCAGATTGATTGTCTTGAGATTTGATATCTCCGATAGCCAAGATATAAAAAGTAATCACAAACATCTTCTATCGTACGAGTACAATTAGATTGATTGGCTTGAGATTTGATATCTCCGATAGGCAAGATATAAAAAGTAATCACAAACATCTTCTTCCCATTGTTGTGATTCCACAACATCTTGTTTCGCTACCATACGATTAAGATTGTTGTGAGGTGATTGATTAATCTAGGATGTTCTTCGGGAATATAAGACCGGATTATCAATTGGTTCATGTTCACCTTGATTCTTATCAAAAGATGGAACAAAAACTTTAGGGTTTTTCTGTGGAAGACAGATTGATCCTTTGATAGAGTTGTCTGTGTGAGACAGATTTGTTTATTGTCAAAGCCTGCGATTTTGGGTCGTAGCAACTCTTAGTTGTGGGTGAGATCAGCTAAGGGGATCAAGTGCGCAGTATCCTGCTGGGATCAGAAGCGTAGGGAGTACAACTGTACCTTGGATCAGTGGGAGACTGATTGGGATTCAACTACAGTCCAGTCCGAAGTTAGCTCGGAGTAGGCTAGTATCTTTAGCGGCTTAATACAATGTGTGTTCAATCTGGACTAGGTCCCGGGTTTTTTTTGCATTTGCGGTTTCCTCGTTAACAAAAATTTCTGGTGTCTTTGTTATTTCAATTTCCGCATTATATTGTTTTATCTTTATAATTGAAATAATACAAGTTGTGCGTTAGATCAATCAATTGGAGAATCCGACCTAACGGTTGTTGATTGATATTGACACTTGGATATTGGTCTTTGGTACCATCCAAGTTATTCCTTGTATTTGATTAGTACTCGCAGTTTCTGTTTGAGGAAATCAAATCAAGAGAGAGATATAAACTCGTTGATATACTTTTAATTGATTGAGTCTTGTTTATTCTCTTAAAAGTATATTCGAGTTTGTACATACAGATTGCTAAGAGAAATATTGGGTGGTGTTGTTAGACCCCCGCTTTTTCAATTGGTATCAGAGCAGGCAAACACGTTCAAGAACTTACAATTCTATGTTTGTAGTAATCTGAGTCTGAGGACAGAATCTCTTACACATACCAAGATGCCTCCCAAAGCTTTCAACTATGTCAGTTGTCTTGGGAATACCTCAAAGGATTGCTCCTTAGTTGATTCTTATGAATCCCGAGGTAAGAAGATTGACTCATCCTGTGATGATCACTCTTCCTCCAATGAGACATTGGACACAATGGCAAAAGCTGAAATGGAGCTCACCAGAATCGCAAAAAATTCTATTGAGTTTGTTGATCTTCAGAATCATGATCAACTCATCGATGAATTTGAAAAGTCTATTGATCGAGAACGTGTAATCTATAACATTATTGAGTCTTTGTCTAAGGATATTGAGAAACTTCTTCAAGAGAATAATCTACAGCGTGAAAAGATTTGTGATCTTGAAAGGATTATCAAAGAAGGCTCAATTAGAGAAAAACGGTTGATCAAGACGCATTCATTTGATCTTGACAAACTTCGTGTTGACCTTGGAAAAGGAAAACTCTGTTTTAAGGAAAAGTTCTTTTGTTCCAACTGTTCCTCTTGACATACAGTACATGAAGAAATATCCTCCAAAAGAAGATTGTGTCGAGAAAAGTTTATATAACTTACAATCTTCTCACAGGGATGTAAAGTTAAAACAGATTCCGTCTGTTGCGTCTTCTCCACGAAACCGTACCTTCTGTGGAAAAGGGAATCACTATGCTATCCGTTGCTTTGCCTGGAAGAAACAAATTTCTAAACTTCGTAATTTGCTTCTTTCCACATTCAATGGAGTATATAGTCAGTCGACTACCGCAATGAACCTCATGCTAAACAAGAAACCAGACATCTTATAAAAATGATCTCTTCCCTATGAATCATTACAGGACTTCTGTGCATTCTAGTGGTTTAAATTCTTATGATGCTGAAGAAAGCATGACCTGTGCTTATAAGAACAACTCTGGTAAATCTAAGTCTAGATTTTGGAAACCCATCTCGGAAAATCCTCTTGAACCGATCTCTAGAAGTCCTAGACTCAGTAATCAGAAAGCTCATTCTCTTGAGATTCAGGAAGAGCTATGAGAAATTTTCCTAAAAATGGAAACTACCATGGGAAGACAAGAAATGCTGAGATCAGATATCCTGGTGGAAATCACAACTACTCTCTCAAAACCTATGGTGAGACTATGTCTCCCTCTGCTACCTAGTAGCAGAAAGTTCCGTTCTTGTATCCAGCTTGGGAGATACAAGGATGATGTTTGAGAGATGCAGTAATTAGCTGATTTTCATTAGTGTGTATGTTTGATATCTCTTGATGTGAGTTTTTAGTATTTCTTTCACTGTGACCTTCTTTTTAGGGCTGGAAGCGACACAATATGCAGTTTTCCCGGTTGGGTCCATTTTGTTTTATGGCTTAGTCCATAAACGTCCTTATCTCCTCAAGGAACTCTAGGGTTTCTATCCAGGATGTACTTTTGAACATATATATATCTCATATATGCGTTCATTAATCTTCAGAAAGGAACTCGATGGAAACTGTTCCCAACGAAGAAGTTAACCCTACTGTAGAGGATGATCTCAAAGGAAGTGATCCTGCTCAAGAGTATATTTTGAAGAAGATGCATGAAAGAAAAGAGTATAACTCTTGGATTGAGAATCAGTCAAGGATTTAATTCTCGTTCAGAATGAAGTAAAGAACGAACTTGCTAATCTTCAACTGCAGATAAACCAGCTTATTGATGGACAGGCAAAAATCCTTGGTACTCAGAATATCTTGATCAGGAATCAGAAGAAAGTTATTCTTGACTGCGCTAAGGCTCTACACTTTGTTCACCTTGTTGATCGAAAAACTAACGCTCTGACTCATGAACATGGTGTTTCTACAGTCAACAAAATCAAGGATATCAGTGACTCCTATTTCGATGGACCATTCCAGAGGTATGAAATCATCAAGGAAAACTGAGTTTTATTTGTTGCCTAGGATGTCTTCTTTTTGATTAGTTGGAAGAATAACTAGTGCTTGAATAGCAATGATTCTGACTACACATAGCTATTATTTTTCATCTTCTTGTGTTCTTTTTAGTTTTGTTTGGTATGAAATTCTAAAAATATTTGGAGGATGATGTTTTTGCAGTATTAATCTTTATGATTTGTGATATTGCAACTTGTTATGAGATATGTATGTTTGCGTCCGTGAACTTGAAAGTCCCATACTTTGTCAAAAGTAAAGTCGTTCGTGTTCGGTATTCACATACTGGTAAAAGGATGAATGAACTTTTGACAAATACAAAAGTTAAGCCTATATTGTCAATTATGTTGATGAAAGATAGGTTAAAATCTTTTGTTTTCAAGGATTATGTCTATTATTGTTGTTATGAAAATAATGATTGAAGATAGAATGAATCCTTGTGTATTCCGCAGTATTGATTATCCCTGATCCATATTCGTATGTATTACTGTGAGGCTCTGTAATGTGTCTTATGTTGAGCACGATACAACCAAGTTGATTATTTTTTATTAGCTTTGTTGGTTGTTCCGTAAGGTACTTTATGTTGAGCATTTTGAACTAAATTAATCATCTTGTTTGGTTATTTAGTTATTGCTCCGTAAGTTTTCTTGTGTCGAGCAAAACAATTGACAATTAAATTGATTACTTTCGTAATTAGTTTGGTTGTATATTCCAATTAGATTAATTACGGGTTCTCTTGTAATTAATCTAGTTGAGTATTTTTGTGTCTCCATGAGTTTTCTTATGTTGAGCACAAACAATTGAATTGATCACTTTTTGTGTTTAATTTGATTGTTTATACCGATTAAATTAATCACGCGTTTTACTTGTGATTAATTTGATTGAGTTTTTTGATAAAAAAAAAATCATTCTTATGATTTTTGGTGTCCAATAAAATCTTTCTTTTCTTTCGAAATTAAGGTCGCTCTTGTTGTTCTTTCGGGAATGACATCAAATGGGGGAGAGTTCTTTTGAACTTGTGCTTAATGGTCATATCTTGAGGGGTGTGCGGCTGTGGAATTTTAGAGGGGTTATCTTGTATCTTTAAACTCCTTGATAAATGTTATTAGCTTCGGTTATATGATTGCATCGAAATAAGATGATGTATGTTCTTTCTTTTTAGTCATCAAATGTCTCTTACGGAAATTTCATTATGATCCCGTTCTTGTACCTTTGCCATTTTATTGACAAAAAGGGGGAGAATTAATATGTAGTTTACACTACAAATACATATGGTCTTCGGCTCATTATGTAAGGGGGAGTGGTTTCCATGTGAGATGGAGTATTGACTAAGGGGGAGTGATACATATCACCATAGTATTATTGTTGAAGTTGTGATACAATTGAACTTTGACGCTATGTAATAATACTATGACACTGTATAACAATGATCGAGACCGATGCTTTCTCATTGTTATATCTACGGATCTTCAACAACGGTGATGCTAAACTTACAACCTTTGGGATCATTGGAGTACTTGGAAGTGACGAAGATTTCAAGGAATGTTGAAGATTAGACATGTGGAACAGGAGCTACTTAAGTATCTTTATCTTTTTTGTATTCCATATGTATTGATAGTTTTGTCACTAAAATTGACAAAGGGGGAGATTGTTAGAGCATTGCTCGGTCGAACTCGCATGCGTTGCTATCTCAAGCATGTTTGTCAATGTTAGTGATCAAAACTATAAGTCTTGATTTCTAGTCTATTATAGCTAAGTCTCGGACTAGGATAGAAAGTGTAGTTGAGCTCAAGGACTTCATGGCGATTCATCATACAAGTAGAAGAACTACTCAAGGAACCGGTGGAACTTATTGACAAAAAGGTATGTGAAGACTTGAACTTATCTTTCACTCAAAAGTCTATCTACTCTATCTCCTATTTCTTGAGACAAAAAGTCGTATGCTATATATATATACTTAGATTATACACATTTGGTATTTCGAGCCGAGTATACCTCGCCTATCTATATCTCGAAATATGTGTTGGTAAGCTTTTCGCTTCGACCAAGTTTATCTTTACCTAGTGATGAAAGTCATGATATGTTTCAATCATCTTGAAAATTGCTTTGACGAGAAATGGTGAACAACTATATAACGTCCTCTAAGAATGTTTCAATGATTGAAATGAGAGTTTAGATTACATAACCAATGATGGACATACGCATTGTTGTGGAAACACATTTATGTATAAGTCCTATTCCTTGAACCAAAGTTTGCGAACTTTGTTGATCAAGAGAAACCAGAAGAATGGATTGTTGCCAAGTCCGCGAACTGCCGAACTTCTCATCCCGAGAAATTCTTCTGGAGTTTACAAACTAGTTGCGTGAGTACCGGTCCGCGAACCCAGTCCGCGAACCGGCAGAAGGTCTCTTGCCGAGATTTTCTGCTGGAGTTTGTAAACTCTACCGGTTGCTTAAGTCCGCGAACCTAGTGTGCGAACTTAAGAAGGTTATATATTTGAAGATGATTTCTGAACTTAAACTTTAAAAAGACTAAGGATTGCAGTTTGCAAACCGTGGCTATAAAAGTTCATGAACCGATTCAAGTGAATCAAATCATCTTTGCTTCAATTGTGTCCTGTGTGGTTACATAAGATTTCCTTGCAATTGAACAACTCTTTAACTAGTTCATTTGAGTCATTTGAACTAGTTATGGTGAAGAAGAACATGGTTGGTATGAAATGCTCATATGGCTAACCTTTTGGTTAACTATTGTTGAACCAACAATGTACATGTTTGGGTACGGTTAACAAACCTAGAAGCGTGCAGTTCATTTGTGTATAACAAGCTAATTTTTTGATCTAACGGTTGAGAAATATTATCTTGAATCTAAATCAGGTTTTCATCTAACGGTGAATATTTATTTCTTTTTTACCAAGGAAAACCCCTGATTTGAAAGACTATATAAAGGAGAAATCTAGTATTGTGCAAAACTAATCCCCACACCTTACGTGTGATACTAGTTTGCGTATTAGAGTCGGTTCTCCTTTAACATTTGGTTTTCTTCTTCTAAAACCAGGTTAACGACTTAAAGACTTCATTGGGATTGTGAAGCCAGACCGATACTACTTTTATCGTAATTGTGTGATCTGATCTTGCATCTTCTATCGTACGAGTACAATCAGATTGATTGGCTTGAGATTTGATATCTCCGATAGGCAAGATATAAAAAGTAATCACAAACATCTTCGTCTCATTGTTTGTGATTCCACAACATCTTGTTTCGCTACCATACGATTAAGATTGTTGTGAGGTGATTGATTAATCTAGGCTGTTCTTCGGGAATATAAGACCGGATTATCAATTGGTTCATGTTCACCTTGATTATTATCAAAAGACGGAACAAAAACTTTAGGGTTTTTTCTGTGGGAAACAGATTGATCCTTTGATAGACTTGTCTGTGTGAGACAGATTTGTTTATTGTCAAAGCCTGCGATTTTGGGTCGTAGCAACTCTTAGTTGTGGGTGAGATCATCTAAGGGAATCAAGTGTGCAGTATCCTGCTGGGATCAGAGGCGTAGGGAGTACAACTATACCTTGGATCAGTGGGAGACTGTTTGGGGTTCAACTACAGTCCAGTCCGAAGTTAGATTGGAGTAGGCTAGTGTCTGTAGCGGCTTAATACGGTGTGTGTTCAATCTGGACTAGGTCCCGGTGTTTTTCTGCATTTGCGGTTTCCTCATTAACAAAAATTTCTGGTGTCTGTGTTATTTCAATTTCCGCATTATATTGTTTTATCTTTATAATTGAAATAGTACAGGTTGTGCGTTAGATCAATCAATTGGAGAATCCGACCTAACGGTTGTTGATTGATAATGATTGACACTTGGATATTGGTCTTTGGTACCATCCAAGTTATTCCTTGTATTTGATTAGTACTCGCAGTTTCTGTTTGAGGAAATCAAATCAAGAGAGAGATATAAACTCGTTGATATACTTTTAATTGATTGAGTCTTGTTGATTCTCTTAAAAGTGTATTCGGGTTTGTCCATACAGATTGCTAAGCAAAATATTGGGTGGTGTTATTAGACCCCCGCTTTTTCACCTCCAACCGAGACAATTGAGAAAATCAAAGAAACGTCAGAAATAGAAGAAGTTGTTCCAACAGTTGTTGATCCTGATGTCTCTAGTGATGAGGAGAAAAGCTCTAGTCATGCTATTCCTTTTGAACAAGAACGTGTCCCTCCATGACATCTTTGGGTTCAAAGGAATCATGATACTAACAATATGATTGAAGGTAGGGATTCTACTGCCAAGACGAGAGGTCAACTTCAAAATATTTGCAATTTTGGTTGTTATCTATCGCAAGTGGAGCCTAGGAATATTGATGAAGCTCTTAGTGATCCCTTTTGGGTAAATGCAATGCATGAAGAGTTAAATCAATTCCAAAGACAAGATGTATGGAAACTCGTACCTTGCCCCCCAATATAAATATTGTTGGTACCAAATGGATATTTAAGAACAAGTCTGATGAATTTGGCACCATTGTCAGAAACAAAGCTAGACTTGTCGCTCAGGGATATTCACAGATTGAAGGAATCGACTTTGACGAAACCTTTTCTCATGTGGCACGCCTTGAGTCCATTCGATTATTATTAGCTCATGCTTGTTTTCTTAAGGTTAAGCTGTTTCAAATAGACATTAAATCCGTTTTCCTAAATGGAAACTTAAAGTAAGAAGTTTATGTCGCTCAATCTAAGGGATTTGAAAACCCTGATTTTCCCGATCATGTCCTTAAGCTCAACAAGGAATTGTACGGGTTAAAACAAGCACCCCGTGCCTGGTTTGAAAAACTAACTACTTCCCTTCTTAGGAAAGGTTTTTCAAGAGGTAGAGATGATGAAATATTGTTTACCAAATGGAATGGGAAAGATGTTGTAATTTCTCAAGTTTATGTAGATGATATCATCTATGGATCAACATCGGAGAAACTTGCAAAAGATTTTCAAGTCTCTTTTGGCAAGGAGTTTGAGATGAACAATGTTGGTGAATTAAAATTCTTTTTGGGCTTACAAATTAAACAACACAAGGATGGAATTTACTTATCTCAAGAGAAATATGCAAAAAATCTTGTTTCAAGATTCGGTCTTGATAAGTCAACTCCAAAACTTACTCCTATGCCTACCACGGGTAAACTACATAGAGATAAGAAAGATGTAAATGTGGATCAAAAAATTTATCGATCTATTATTTGAAGTATTTTGTATCTCACTGCTACGAGACCTTATATTGCTTTTAGTGTTGGTTGATGTGCTAGGTTTTAGGCAAATCCAAAGGAATCTCATCTTCCCGCCACAAAGAGGATCATACGTTACATTAATCACACTGTCGGGTATGGTCTTTCCTACACTTTTGATACTAACACTGACCTTAATGCCTATTCAGATGCTAATTGGGCAGGATGTGTGGAAGACAGAAAAAGTACACCAGGGGGGTTCTACTATGTAGGGATGAATCTTGTAGCTTGGCATAGTAAGAAACAAAATTCACAATCTCTCTCAACATGTGAAGCATAATACATTGTTGTCGGTTCATGTTGTACTCAACTCCTGTGGATGAAACAAATGCTTGTTGATTATGGAATTGATTCCAGAATAATAAAGATATTTTGTGATAACTCAAGTGAAATTCGCATCACTGAGAATCCTGTTGAGCACTCAAGGACTAAGCACATAGACATAAGGTACCACTTTATTCGAGATCTTTATGAAAATGGTATCATTACTATGGAATTTGTGCCTTCTGAACAACAATTGGCTGATATTCTCACCAAACCATTAGACACTGTTACATTTCAATACCTGCAGCAGTCTATTGGTGTTGTTTTAGTTCATTAGTTCTCCATAACTCTTGCCCCTACTTTTATCTCAATCTGTTGGGCGATTGAGTTTGGAATTCCCAGAGAGGTGTTGCTTCATGTTTGTATTTGTTTCTAGTAGATGTGTTTTTGTCAAGTATCCTAGTGTTCTTTAGAAATCCTTCTTTTCTTGTAAAAGCAAGGTCGCCTTTGTTGTTCTTTCGGGAATGGCATTATATGGGAGAGAGTTCTTAATTGAACTTGTGCTTAATTGCTAAATCTTTGTGGGGAGTGAGGTTGTGAAATATTATAGGGGTTATCTTGTATCTTTATAAACTCCTTGATGAATGAATTTAGCTTCGGCTTTATGATTGAATCTGAATAAGTTGGTAAGCTATTCTCTTTTGGTCGTAAAGTATCTCTATGAAAATTTCATGCATATCTCACTAGTTTTCGTGCCTTTGCCAATTTATATTGACAAAAGGGGGAGAATTAATGTGTAGTTTCATACTAAAAATACGTATGGTTTACAGATCATTATGTAAGGGGGAGTGGTTTTCACGTTGAGATGAAGTATTGACTAAGGGGGAGTGATACATATCACCATAGTATTGTTGTCAAAGTTGTGATACAATTGAACTTCGATGTTGTGTAATAATACTATGACAATGTATAACAATGATTGAGAGCATTTGTTTTCTCATTGTTATCGCTACGGATCTTCAACAACTATGATGATGAGTTTAACACGTTTAGAATCATGGAGTACTTGGAAGTGACAAAGTTTTCGAGTCGTATTGAAGATGCCAAGGAGATCAAGCATTTGGATGAGAAGCTACAAATTTTTATTTAATTTTGTAATCCATATGTATTGATAGTTTTGTCACTAAAATTGACAAAGGGGTAGATTGTTAGAGCACTATTCGGTCGAACTCGCATGCGTTTCTATCTCAATCATGTTTGTCAATGTTAGTGATAAAAACTATAAGTCTTGATTTCTAGCCTATTTATAGATGTCTCGGACTAGGACATAGATTGTGTAGTTGAGCTTAGTTTTCACGGCGTTCATTATTTGAATACAAATAATTACTAAGGGGAGCTTGTGGAACTTCATCGACAAAAGGTATGTGGAGACTTAAACTCATCTATCACTTGGAAAGTCTATTTCTACTCTATCTCCTATATTGGGATATAAGTCGTATTACGATATAGTTTTCTATATACACATTTGAGATTTCGAGCTGATTTTATCTCGCTTATATACTTCTCGATATATGTGTTGGAAAGCTTTCGCTTCTACCAAGTTCATCTTATATCATGTGAAAATTGCCGAGTAATATCTTACATGGGTTGTGTGACACAATAATTTGGAGTTGTCTTGGAATGTTTCGTAATGATTATTTCAATAACTTGAAAATTGCTTTGATGCTTATAATGTGTGAAAACGGATATTGTCATCCTCTAAGAAAGTTTCAATGATTGAAACAAGAGTTTAAAACACTTAACCATTATTGGATATGCCATGTTGTGCACTCTTGCACATATGTAATCCATGTCCGGGAACCATAGTATGCGCACCCATTTGCGTACCTGTTGGTTTGAGATATCCGGGAACCTAAGTATGCGTACCCGTTTGCATACTAGCGTACATGTTCATGTCCGAGAATTGATGCTGGGATTTGAAGTTCGCGTACCTGTTTGCATACTGGCGTAGCTCAATCTTAGTCCGGGTATTTCAAGTATGCGTAACCGTTTGCATACTTGAAGGTTAAAGTTCTAAAATCGGTTTTAAACATGAACATAAACATTTATATAATAAGGAATGCAATCTTTGCAAACCGTGTCTATAATGTTCATGATTGATTCGAGCGAATCAAACCGATTTTGCTTCAATTTTGTTCTTGCATAATTCTATGGGAATATAGCAATTGAACAACTCTTTAACTAGTTTCATTTGAGTCATTTGAACTAGTTATGGTTAAGATGAATAAGGTTGATATGAGAGTAATCATATGGCTAACCTCGGTTAACTATTTGTGAACCAACATGGTGTACACGT
Source organism: Papaver somniferum (assembly GCF_003573695.1). Lineage (NCBI taxonomy): Eukaryota > Viridiplantae > Streptophyta > Magnoliopsida > Ranunculales > Papaveraceae > Papaver > Papaver somniferum. The sequence goes on from NC_039360.1 coordinate 77,552,961, forward strand.
TTGGGTACAATTACATAAACCTAAATGAGGGTACATTTCATTTGTGTGTAACAATCTAAGTTCGATCTAACAGTTGAAAGATATTAGCTTGGTTGAATCATGTGTTTTCATATAACGGTGAATATTGAATGGTTTGTTACCAAGGTAACTTAGATTGCAAACCCTGATTTGAAAACTATATAATGGAAAACTCTAGCAACTGGGAAATCTAATCCCCACACCTCTTGTGTGTTACTAGTTGCATAACTAGAGTCGATTCTCCTTTAACCTTAGGTTTCTTCGAGACCCTGTAGGTTAATGACTTCAAATACTTCATTGGGATTGTGAAGCCAGACCCAACTATTTTCTTTGTAGTTGCGTGTTTTGATCTTGCCTGATTTTATCGTATTGTGTACAATTGAAATAATTGACTCGAGATTAATTTCTCCGATAGGCAAGATAAAAGTAATCACAAACATCTTCGTCTCATCGTTTGTGATTCCACAATATCTTGTTTCGCTAGTCGATTAAGATTATTGTGAGGTGATTGATAATACTAGGTTGTTCTTCGGGAATATAAGTCCGGTTTATCAATTGGTGCATGTTCACTTTGATTTATTAAAAGACAGAACAAAAACTATTGGGTATTTCTGTGGGAGACAGATTTATTCAATCTATAGACTCTTTCTGTGTGAGACAGATTTGTTTATCAAGTCTTCGACTTTGGGTCGTAGCAACTCTTAGTTGTGGGTGAGATCAACTAAGGAAATCAAGTACGTAGTACCCTGCTAGGATCAGAGACGTAAGGAACGCAACTGTACCTTGAATCAGTGTGAGATTGATTAGGGTTCAATTACAGTCCAGTCCGAAGTTAATTGGTAGTAGGCTAGAGTCTGTAGCGGCTTAATACAGTATGGTGTTCAATATGGACTAGGTCCCGAGTTTTTCTCCATTTGCGGTTTCCTCGTTAACAAAATTCTGGTGTCTGTGTTATTTCTTTTCCGTGTAATATTTTGTTATATAATTGATATATCACAGGTTGTGCGTTAAGATCAATCAATTAGAATATCCAACCTTTGGTTGTTGATTTACATTGATTAACACTTGAACATTGGTCTTTGGTACCGTTCAAGTAACTCCTCTTATATTCAATCGGGCTCGCATATTTGTATTTGCTGATTGCGGATTGAACTAAGAGTTAGAGATATTAAGCTCTTTGATATACTTTACTCTAGATTGAGTATGACTGTCTAGTTAATTCTCTAGAAAGTGTATTGAAGTAAGTCCTCTCATATTTGCAAATGAATTGTTGGGTGTGGTTGTTAGACCCCCGCATTTTCAGTTGTCGGTCACACAACACTTATAATCGGTCACACCAATTGCAAGGATCGATCATACCATCTCATGGTGATTACTTAGGATCGGTTACACCAATTACTAGGACCGGTCATACCAAATCATAATTCTAGGCATTGTGATCAGTTATACCAAGATACATAACCTGAGTTAAGACCGGTTCTACCAACTCACAAATATTGGTCATCTAAAGATATGCAATGAATAGCCGGACCAATAAGCCTATTGATTTTACTTTCGATTCACGAAACAAGTTCATGAATTTACTTTCTTTAAACAAATGTAAAAAATTGTTTCCTAGGATGAAATCTTCACCATAACCCATACACATAATCATAACACTATATACAAGATTATGTCGATGTCGTATTACGAAGTGCAAAAGATAAGCGTTATACTTCGTAGTCTAATTCCTTAATACTATGATCATACTATTATGATCATGTCACATAACTAGAGTATTATATACAATATGGACAATATATACAACTTTGAAGTTATGTTTCCAATATAGCACGACTTGAAAGATACGTTAGGAATGAAACAGTTCATGAATATTACTAACCTCAAGTGGAAGGATGATGTCATCGTTGTAGTTCGTTACTTCTTCACATTATTTAGGTATTCAGAGTAATAGGTCTTCAGAGTAATACTTGTATGTTTCAACATTCCTAGACTTTCTAGTCTATCCTAAACGAAGTTGATTATAATATTTAATCAAGCGACTCTAGATGAGTTTTGATACTAAAATATGACAACCAAACTTGACAGACCAACACTTGGTGAGTTCAACCGATCTATGATCTAACAATCTCCCCCTTTGTCAATTTTAGTGACAAAACTTTTATTACATATGAAGCTAAACGAATTACAAAATAACTCATTCTTCATATGCTTGATTCCAAGTTTCAACATCACAAGACCTGGACATATTCAATCAATAGATGCCATTGTTGACATTTGGATAACAAAATCTTTTACTCCCCCTAAAGGGAAGTTAGGTAAATATTCAATCCGAACATCTTTATTATTCCCCTTTTGTAGTAAGAATTACTACACATCAATATGATATGTTTATCCCCCTTAGTCAATGCTTTACTCTTTCGTTAGATATAACGTTTAAGCACAATTGTCCTTTACTAGTTATTAAAAATCACTTGTTTACTCAATATATTTCTCCTCATTTTTGTCACAAAATGACAAAGGTTCGAGCAAATAAGGACAAACTGAAAGGATCTTACAAATCTAAAAGACTTGTAAACAACCTATAAGAGTTAAGCACGAAGGTTTCACATACCATTTTAAATAACCAATATTAAAACCGAAACTACAAAGTAATTTAGTTTCAATATGTTATCAAGGAAACAATTGCCCGAAGCAATTTTCCATATAATCCAACAATTCGACTAAGACACTTAATTCCCTTGTTGGACCGATTGCGTATATACGATCGCTTATTTCGATAAGACCAAAATAAAGATCAGAATTAACTTTATTTTTCTCATCAGGCTCTAATTATCAGACAACAACTTAGACCTTTCCCTTTAGACAAGACAAACACTAGGTTAGTTAACTAGTTTGTCTTCTCAAGGCATTCGATTAGACTTGAATAACCGAAACCTCCAAATTATAAGTCTAACTAAGATCAGAATTAACTTAGTTTCTCTTATCCGAAATCAATTGAACTAAGCAAATGATCATGTATTTTGTTAAGCCTCAAACAATATATATAAACCAAAATAAATTGACTTGCACAATTTTTTTCTTAGCCGGAAGCAATTGAACAAATATAAACATTACAACACCGCAATTGCATCGAATTTTATTAAGCAAAAACACTTGATACCTAATAATAAAATAGGTTCGCAGTTACGTTTTCAATATAGAACGACTTTAAAGATACGTTAGGAATGAAACAGTTCAAGTCAATATTACTAACCTCAAGTGGAAGGGTGATGTCTTCGTTGTAGTTCGTTACTTCTTCACATTATTAAGTTCTTCAGAGTAATACTTGTATGTCTCAACATTCCTAGACTTTCTAGTCTAACCTAAACGAAGTTGACTCTAGTATTTAATCAAGCGACACTAAATGAGTTTTGATACTAAAATATGACAACCAAACTAGACATACCAACACTTGGTGAGTTCAAACGAGCTATGCTCTAACAGTGTGATTTCATCCTAGAAAATTGTGTTTAATTACATATATTTAGAGGAAATACATATATCGAAAGGAAATCAATGGGCTTTTTGGTCCGGTTTTCATTGAAGATCTTTTGGGTGACCATTTCGAACCTAGGTAATAACTTTGGTAGAATCGATCTTAACTTATGTGGAGAATTACGGCATAACCGATCTTTACCTAGTATGGGATATGCGATAGAACCGATCTTGACTTATGTTGAGAGCCTTGGTAGAACCGATTCTTACCTACTTTGGATACATAGTAGAATCGATCTTAACTATTGTTGAGAGGCCGATCCTTACATATATTGGGATACTTGGTAGAACGATCCTAGCTATTGTTGGGAGTCATGGTAGAACCGATACCTACCTATGAGATCCCTAGGATTCATAAAATTTTCTTGTGTTAAAGTCCATGTATTGTTTGGCATTACCCTTAAAATTGTGTATATATGGGATTTGGAGTAAAAGAAAGTGGGTCCATAAATCCTACGATAAGTTTCCTAGCAAATCTTACGGGGGAGGGGTGGGACTCTATACGGAGGATTTGATGGAAAAGTGAATCCCGTCGGATACATAATTCTAGGGATTTAGGCAACCAAACGTACCGAGGGAAACGTAATTCCACCAAATCCCCTGGACCCATAAATCCCACCTTTAAAATTCTGCATCCAAACCCACCATAAATTCGTCACCAACAGTAGATCCTAAAAAGTACGAGGGGTCCCAAAATAAATACAATGGTCTTAGGGAAAGTCTTATCTAAACCTTCAGAAAGTACGATGGGTCCCAAAATAAGACCCACACTATTGGAGATGGTTCATGAACAAAACAACCTTATTCCTTCCACAAATATAAAACTCCATAAATAAGGGTCCAAATAAGACCTCCACATAGGATCTTAGCACCCGCTATTGGAGATGTTTTTAGCGATTCTTAGCACCACTATTGGAGAAACACTTCTATCTTTTGGAACTTTTATCGAAGAAGAAGAAATCAAACTAGATGGCCGGAGTTGATTCCGAATTATATCACCATTTGTCCCTTCTACAATTATTTTTTTAAAAATTGGATATATTTGCGGTTTAAGGGTAATTGATAATTGTATTAGGGTTTTGATTATCTTTTATTTTAATGTTTTTGTTGATCTTGTAAGCGATCATGTAATCACTATTTTAATTTGAGTAAATTGAAATATGACGATTTACACCCTCCCCACCCCCCCACCCCCCCCCCAAAAAAAAAGGAAGTTATATTCGTTAGCTTATCTTATCAACGTTTTATTAATCAAGTTATAGGGACGTCTTTGTACATTTTTCTCCAAATCCAAAGGGAGAAACCAAAAATCCATTTGGCGTTGGTTTCGAGTATTTTGGCCAAATTCAATAATAAAAAACAACGACCAAACCGTAAGTGAGAAACAACACAAATCATTAACTTTGGAAAAGTAATCAAATCAACGAAAGCCCATGAAAACATTATTGGAAATATAAGGTTTATTTCCATCATTATATGAATAAAAATTGGGTAAAGGAACTATGCCAAGTGAAAATGCGGGGGTCTAACAACCACACCCAACAATTCGTTTGGCAATCTGAGAGGACTTACTCCAATACACTTTCTATAGAATCAACTAGACAGTCAGACTCAATCTAGAATAAAGTATATCAAAGAGTTTAATATCTCTAACTCTTAATTCAATACGCAATCAACAAATAGAAATCTGCGAGCCCGATTGAATATAAGAGGAAGTATTTGAACGGTACCAAAGACCAATATTCAAGTGTCAATCAATGTAAATCAACAACCCAAGGTTGGATATTCTAATTGATTGACACAACCTGTGATATTTCAATTATATAACAAAGTATAATGCGGAAAAGAAATAACACACATACAAGAATTTTGTTAACGAGGAAACCGCAAATACAGAGAAACCCCGGGACCTAGTCCAGATTGAACACCACACTGTATTAAGCCGCTACAGACACTAGCCTACTACCAATTAACTTCAGATTGGACTGTAGTTGAACCCTAATCAATCTCACACTGATTCAAGGTACAGTTGCGCTCCTTACGTCTCTGATCCCAGCAGGATACTAGTCACTTGATTCCCTTAGTTGATCTCACCCACAACCAAGAGTTGTTACGACCCAAAGTCGAAGACTTAATAGACAAATCTGTCTCACACAGAAAAGTCTATAGGATTGAATAAATTTGTCTCCCACAGAAATACCCAAGAGTTTTTTGTTCCGTCTTTTGATAAATCAAGGTGAACATGAACCAAATGATAACCAGACTTATATTCCCGAAGAACAACCTAGTATTATCAATCACCTCACAATAAACTTAATCGACTAGCGAAACAAGTTATTGTGGAATCACAAACGATGAGACGAAGGTGTTTGTGAATACTTTTTTATCTTGCCTATCGGAGATATAAAATCTCGAGCCAATTATTTCAATTGTACTCAACACGATAGAAACAACAAGATCAGAGCACGCAACTACAAAGATAATAGTTGGGTCTGGCTTCACAATCCCAATGAAGTATTCAAGTCGTTAACCTACGGGGTCTCGAGAATAAACCTAAGGTTAAAGGAGAATCGACTCTAGTTATGCAACTAGTAATACACAGGAGGTGTGGGGTTAGGTTTCCTAGTTGCTAGAGTTTTCCTTTATATAGTTTTCAAATCAGGGTTTGCAATCCAAGTTACCTTGGTAACAAAGCATTTAATATTCACCGTTAGATGAAAACCTGATTCAACCAAGCTAATATCTTTCAACCGTTAGATCGAACTTAGCTTGTTACAAACAAATGAAATGTACTCTTATTTAGGTTTATGTAATCGTACCTAAACGTGTACACCATGTTGGTTCAAAAACAGTTAACCAAGGTTAGCCATATGATTACTCTCATATCAACCTTATTCATCTCAACCATAACTAGTTCAAATGACTCAAATGAAACTAGTTAAGGAGTTGTTTAATTGTTATAGAAAACTCAAATCAGTTTGATTCACTTGAATCAATCATGAACATTATAGCCACGGTTTGCAAAGATTGCATTCCTTATGATTTAAATGTTTTAAGTTCATGAACTGACCGATTTGACAAAGTAACCAGCTTAAGTATGCGTACGGGTATGCGTACTTAAGCAACCAGATTTGAGTTTGTTAAGTTTCCAAACTCAGCATAAATTTTTGGTTCGAAAACTTCCGCCAGTATGCGTACGGGTACGCATAATTATCTTGTCTCCTTCACCAATTTGGTATACACACATATGCATACACTTGGTTCCCAGTTTGTGGATTTATACACTAATGTGCGAACACACTATATATGCTTATATCCAAACATGGTTACATTCTCAACTCTATATTTCAATCATTGAAACATTCTTCCATAATGTCAATAGCCGTTTTCACACAATATTAGCATCAAAGAAATTTTCAACATATTGAAATAATCATTATCGAAACATTCCAAGCCTACATCAAATGACTGTATCACACAAACCATGTAAGATGTTACTCAGAAATTTTCTCATGATATAAGATGAACTTGGTCGAAACGAAATCTTACCAACACATATTTCGATAAATATGTAAGCGAGATATACTCAGCTCGAAATCTCAAATTTGTATAGAGAAAACTATATCTTAACACGACTTATGTCTCAATATGGGAGATAGTAGAAATAGACTTTCCAAGTGATAGATGAGTTCAAGTCTCCACATACCTTTTGTCGAAGAATTTCCACAAGCTCCCCTTAGTAGTTCTTCGTCTTCAAATAATGAACTCTGTGAAATCTAAGCTCAACTACACTGTCTATATCCTAGTCCGAGACATTTATAAATAGGCTAGAAATCAAGACTTATAGTTTTGATCACTAATATTGACAAGCATGCTTGAGATAGCAACGCATGTGAGTTCGACCGAGCAGTGCTCTAACACCAAGGGCTGGCAAGCAGTTAAAATTTGAATTCATATTATACTTGCTAAAACAGTTCCTACCAACAGTTGTGTCTTTTTCGAAGGGATTTCTTCTAGAGACAAGACTGTTGGGACCAGAAGTTGTACCCCTTTTGAATAGTCTTCTCCTCCTTGTTTTTCAGTACCCATTCCTCTATAAAAACTCGATTTATTTCCTTGTCCCAATAATCAATTTTAATCCTGTTTTTTAGTCAATTTGAGTGTCAAAAGGAGATTACGTGCATATAGTAAAATTTATTTTGAAGCTCTTCATTATTTGAAGTGCTTCATCAACCAATAAGGAGATTATTGTAGTTCTGGGATACGAATGCCAATTAACCTTACGACATTATTGTGGGGCGTAGTCGTGTTAAGGACACAGAGAAATTCTTTAGCCTTAATCCACCGTGTCATTGGTGAGATTACACAATTGATAATTGTTTGAAAACATTGCAGGTTTGGTATAATTTGTGTTAAAGTATATTGACTTCAGTAAACAGTTTATTGTAAACAATGCGTATGCAAAAACGTCTCAAAGATACAAGTTTTGATATTTGTAACTTTGATTAATTTATTGACAAGAAATTTGTTTCCCTACACTGGGTACTTAGTATATTTAACAATTTTAAAACAATTACCATTAGTTATTAGAGAAGAAAAACTTCCAGCATTAGTCGCGAAAAAACTTCGTTTTTATTGTGATTTCTGAAGTAATGTGATCGATAAACTGGTTGGATGGTGGATAGATACTGGAATAACTCACACATATGTTCAAAAAAGTCTTTGTTTGCAACCTATCAAGCCACCACCTGTTCATGAGCAACAACACTGCTTCAAATGTTAAAGGAAAAGAAAAGGTTGTTCGCAAGATGACTTCAGACAGAGAACTAACTCTAAATAATGTAATTCATGTTCCTGATATTCGAAGAAATTTTATTTCAGGATTGTCGCTAGTTAATCATGGTTTTAAAATAAATTTTGTATTGTAAAAGAAATTTATTTTATATAAGAGTGATATGGTTGTAGTAAGGCTTACCCATGTAAGAGTGGTATAGTATCTTCATGATGATTTTGAAAGTAAACGTTCAACGCAAAATTCGGAATAATGATTGTTGAAGGGTATAAAGCAAATGCAAAAGAGATTTTTAAGGGGATAATAAAACTAATTTTGATTAGGGCTATGTTCAAGGCTAAGTTTATGACTCTATTTTATCTCCTAGTGTGTGCTGCGCAAGCCACTTGTCTTCTTTAAAAAGCAGAAAATGTAAATTTTTAATTTATGAACCAAAAACAATAATGACAATAACCATATGTACATAGAAAAACATTCTAGTGAGAGATTGGCAAATGACCCTCTTCTTAAGATGCTTTAATGCCCAAATTCCAAGGGTTTATTCATTCAATGTATTTGGTGGTTAGGATTATTCTATTTTATATTGTTAGATATTATTGTTACTGATGCATACATAATGAAAAATTCCATGAATTATCCAAATAGGTGGTGTTACAACACAAATTAGAGTAGGTAGAGTTGTTGTGGACGAATGGTTTTAAAACTGAATTCGTGCATTATACTAATTTATGGACAACTTCATAATACACGTGGGGTCAAAAAATGCAGAATGGGTTTTTACTTGTTTATGTAACTCTTGTTATCTAGAAGAAAGGAAACAATAATGGGAAGTGATAAATAATATGAGAGACAAAATGAATTTGTCATGGGTGATAATTGGAGATCTAAATGAAACTTTGTCTAGCCATGTAAAACAAATTTTATCTACATATCCAAACCCAACACCCGTAATAATAAATAAAACCATATCAAAATATGGTCTTCAATAAATCCCGTAATCCATTCACTTGGACCAACAATAGGTAACCGCACCAATTTGTCAAAAATAGGCTAGGCAGAACTACACAATGGTTTATACTTTATTACCAAATGCAATCGTCAATAACCTCATACATGTTGTTTCAGGCCATGCTCCAATTCTTCTTATATCAACCCAAAAATGTCAAATCATTACAAATCTTTCAGAGTTTATGATGTTTGGACAAATCATAAAATATTCAAGCCAATGGTGGAAGATAAATAGAAGAAAAAACAAAATGGATATGCTCAATATCAAGTCACATGAAAATTATCATAAACAAGAATGTCATGAAAAGTTAGAAACAAGAGATATTTGGTAACATTGATGCAAGAATTGTCGCAATCCAAGAAAGAATCAAAGAAGCACAAAATAAATCATTAGAGAACCAAAATGAGATTAGTCAACTACAAAGTGAACTTAAAAATTGTTAGGAAGTGGATGATAAAATCTATTTCAACAATCAAGAGAACAGGTCCCCAAGAATCAAGATAAACACACAAAATATATTGGAGGTTGGTATAACACAAAGCAAGAAATTGAAAAAACCTGGTAAACAATAACAACTATAAATCAATCAAATAGAGCACTTCAACGTAATAACAACAACAACAAATTCAAGCCAAGATACATAAAATCTCAATCTTATAAGTCCTTGCATTTCTTATGAAGACAACATAAAATTAACAAGAATCCCAAATAAACAAGAAGTGAAGCAGGTGGTGTTTCAAATAAATCTATGGGCTTCACCAGGGTTAGATGGATTTCAAGCGGAATTTGTCAGAATTCCTGGGATATGGTAGCTTATGACATGGTGGCAATGGTTAAACATTTTTGAGAACATGATCAAGAAAACTAACAATATATATCAAGTGTTTATCCCAAAGAAACCTTGTTTGGAAACTGCAACTGATTATAATAAGCCTATGCAATATTAGTTATAAGACTACCTCAAAGTTGTTGGCAAACATATTAAAGAAGTTGTTGAGAAGAATAGTCTCTCCATGGCAAGCTGCCTATGTCCCAGCCAGAAACATATTAGGCAACACCATAATTTCCAATGAAGTTGCAGGCCACATGAAGAAAATAAAATCTGCACAGGAAATGCTTGCAGTGAAACTAGATATGTCAAAGACATTTGACAAAATGGGGTGGATTTTTCCATCAACATTCTTCAAAAACTGGGATAGAATTCTAGGTGGTGCAAGATTGTTCATTAATGCATTAGCACTCCAACAATATCAGTTTTTCTTATTACTTCTCCTAAAAAATCTTTTCAACCATTTAAAGGATCAAGGTCGGGTGATTCTTTATCTTCATATCTTTTTATCTTATGTATGAAATTTTTAGTAGAATGCTTGTTTTTGAAGCTGATAATAATATAATCTCTCTAATAAAGATTGCATCACAATGTCCAAAGATATCTCATCTGTTTTTTTGCAGATGCTTTATCTTGTTTTCTAATGTTACTGCATAATATCATGCACATCATAAGCTAGTTCAGTAATGTTTCATAACAAATGATTAATTTGAACAAATCAAGTGTGCACTTCAGCAAATATCTAACTGAAGAAGCTAAACAAGATATCTGCTCCATTCAGATGAAAACCATGCCACTCACAGAGAATTATTTGGAAATCAACTTGTTCATAAAGAGAAACAAATATATTTATTTTGAAGACACTATTAATGAGTGAGCAACAAGCTTCAAGCATGGCAAGGAAAAATAATCAACCAAGTCGGAAGAATAACCATATTCAATCTGCTATAAATACCATGTCTTAATATCAGATGACATTTATGCAATTAACAAACAAAAAAATCAATAAAGTTGATGATCTTCAAAGAAACTATTGGTGGAACAACAAGAAGACACAAGAATTTTACATTAAGGCTTGGGAGAGAACTATGTAAACAAAGAAACAGATGGCGGTCTAGGTTTCAAGAATACAAAAGTATTCAATAAATTCATGCTTATAAAAATATCTTGGAGAAAGGTAAATGAGAAGAAATCTATGTGGGTGATGGTCCCCGAATCAAAGACGTTTATAAACAAAAATCCTTTTCAAGACAAAGTACAAAAGAATGACACTTGAGTCTGGAAGAGTATACATAAAGTACAATGGGTTAAGGATTTCCACATATGGGACATGGGAAATTGAGAATAAATAAAGGTGGGATGCAATAACTGAACCAGATGGTCAAGATAGAAACAAACGTATCAACATAAACACAATCCAACCCAAATATGCATCCAATGAGGTATTTGAGCTCATAAATAATAAAGAAAAAAATATGGAATCAAGAAAAAGTGAACCAGATGGTCAATAACCAAAAAGTTAAAAGGATTAAGATATAAGAATTCTAAATCAAGGAAGAAATGAGCTAAGATGGTCTCTCACTGGATGTGGAAAATTCACTGCCAATTCAACTTACAGAGCTATCCTTAAATGAAATGAAAAGCGCAAAGCCACAGCGAGGTTCAAACTAAACTTTGGCTTTTAATATGGCACTTGAAGATTCCTTACAGGTGTCAATTATTCTTATACAAGATAACTCAATGCATTCTTCCTGTAGTAGAAAGAATCAAGTACATGGTCAATATTTAGGATAACAGACCCCCTTTATGCGATTAAGAAGAAAAAACAAAAGATCATCTCGAAATGTCATTTTGCAAGAGCAATTTGGTTTGCTATTTCCAACACAACTTTCTATAATGTTATTTCTTTTGATAACCTGTAGGATTGGATGCTTTCTTGGAGCAACAAAGATAATATAGTACACTATCCAATGCTAGTATCCATCAAATAAATACTGCAGCCATAACTATGTGGCATGTCTGGAAATCTAGGTGCACTAAAGTTTTTGAGAATAACTAAATACAGAACAATATATAAATGTAGCTCTCCAGATGTTAGGTCATTCAAAAAGCTTTATAAATATGATGCAGGGTTTGTTAGATATGTTGTATTTAAGTATTTTTTGTTCTATCTTTCCACATATGGATATTCGTGTCATTAAAATCTCTTATTTGATGATGTCGTCAATCATTTATATTCATACAACCATCAGGAGAATGACATAGCTTCGTACTAACCTCACAAGCTGAAGATCGAGGGTTCAATTCTCCCTGATGGCCACTCTCACAATAAATATTTTAACCCAGTCAGATGGGGAGGTTCATGGTCATAACCCACCTCAAGGACTCGGGTGTTTTAAATGGGGAAGTCCATGATCTTAACATGCCTCAGATATTAATCGGATCTAATTAAGAGACAAAATACCTTGACCCATTATTATTTTTAAGTGATGGTGCATGGCCGTTCTTAGTTGGTGGAGCGATTTGTCTGGTTAATTCCGTTAACGAACGAGACCTCAGCCTGCTAACTAGGTATGCAGAGGATTCCCTCTGCGGCCAGCTTCTTAGAGGGACTATGGCCGTTTAGGCGACGTAAGTTTGAGGCAATAACAGGTTTGTGATGCCCTTAGATGTTCTGGGCCGCACACGCTCTATACCGATGTATTCAACGAGTATATAGCCTTGGCCGACAGGCCCGAGTAATCTTCGAAAATTTCATCATGATGGGGATAGATCATTGCAATGGACTCTGTCCAAAGCTAATCCAACAACCAGACTCGATTATCCAACAATGTTGAGCATTAAGGCCGTTGTTAGTGGTATCTGGCGATATGCCCTTTTGGGTGGTCATCCGTATCCATGGATTCTTGTTCATGTGTACTGGCCATTCACCGGGGTCAACTCTTTCGATGGATATACCTTCAGCATGCGAACTTGTTAAACCACCAGTTGGCAGAATTGCTCTACCATCTGGGCAGGGATAAAATGAATATGCTACTTTAACGGTCGTGAATGCGTAAACCCAACTAGAGCGGTGTGTCCACCCCCTGTTCATCACAACACGACACGGAATGTGTTAAGGATTACTCTTACCTCCGGGTAAGTTACGTCTAGGCCTGCAGATAGCCGGTGTAAAAACTTTCGCCGCATCTCTGGAGATAAGATCGTTTTGCGGTTTATCTCCGCCTAACCCGGTACTTGCTACTGGAAAAGGGCTTTGGTTCTTGGTTTTCTTGGTAAAATCTTTCATACCTTCGTGAAATAGAACTCTTGATCTCATTTCCATCCTACCCAACTTTCTTGTGACAAAAAAAAAAGCTTTGTTTTCGATTTTTGGATCGAGTCCAAGGCGTAATCTTGCCCAAACAAGACCCAAGAAACATGCATGCATAATGCATTAAACACAAGAACGATTTTTTGGGGACCATGGTTTTTTTGGGGGACCATGGTTTTATTTTGGGTAAAGACATTAGAAGTAAATCTATGTCACCCCTTATCTAGATATTTATATTAATACCTAAGTTACCCTCATGATTAATTTTGGGTGATGATTAGTTAGTGTAATGATTAGTGAGATGATTAAGTTAAAGATAATTAGTGAGATTAAAAATCAGATGGTTTTTTTTAAAGAAGTAGAATTATTGAGAGAGTAAAGTTAGAGAAGATGAAGAAGGAAAACATGAAAAGCGATGGATTTTACCAACCACAACCGGAGGAAGGGTATTTGGGTACCCAGATAGGCTTCAAACTTAGATAATGTTGGTTGAATTGCTCCAAACTTTCAAAAAAAAATGAAATTTTTTATGTAGATTTGGGCCAGTTCGGTTACCATATGTCAAGAACATGTAACCGAACACACCTGAAAGTGTAGTTCGGTTACGTTTTCCAAACACGTAGGTTACCGAACTCGCTCGTTAATGGAGGTTTTGGTCGTACAGTGTAATGTTCGGTTACCTAGGATAAAATGGTAGGTAACCGAACTTTGAACTTAACAATTTATTTGGCCACATCTTGTGTGTTCGGTTAGTTCGCAAACTTCAACGCAACCAAGTTCCCAACCGAACTGCAGGTTAAAAGTAATCTAGTGTTAGAAGTTCGGTTGGTTCGCAAACTTCAACATATTTTGCGAATCAACCGAACTGGGCTTATATATGCATATATGCAATTAGACAAACGTTCGTTTACTGCGAAATTTATTTCTCGGCGAATTAGGTAGAGTTCGGTTACGAAGTTTCAAAGGTAGAGTTCGGTTACAAAGAAAACTTAACATTTTTGCGAACGAACCAACTTGTGGACTTCTCATTATTTTCTTAAACTAAAGTTCGGTGATATCCTTATTTTGCGAAGGAACCAAACTTATGGACTTGTGTTGTTCTAATACTAGGAGTTCGGTTAAAAGTATTTTTTTTGCGAATCAACCAAACTCTGAGTTCGGTTAAGAAAAATTAATTCTTGATAACCGAACTTTTCTCTGAAAAAAAACCCTCCATTAAACCTCTCTGCAACTTCCATTTTCAACTCATTTTAATGATTACTTCTCATTTATTCAACCAAAAACGAATGTCAAGTAATAGGTTTGTGAGAATATCTTTGTTAATGTTTTAAATTAAGCTATATATATATATATATTGGTGGTGGTTGGTGGTGGTGGTGGTAATCGGAGGTGGTGGTGGTAATCGGTGATTGGTGGTGGTGATAATCGGAGGTGGTGGTGGTGGTAATCGGCGGTGGTGGTGGTGATAATCGGTGATTGTTGGTGGTGGTGGTAATCGGCGATGGTGGGAGGTGGTGGTGGGAGGAGGTGGTGGTTATATATATATATAAGTGGTTATTGGGTTGGTTTTAAATTAAATTGGAAAATTTCTTGTTTGGTCCTAAGCCCATAAGGTTATTTATAGGAGGGTCCAACCAGATTTTATTCTTATCCTAGGGTCCAAAGTTTTTTGAAAACATGGAAATGACTAATATACCCTACTGGTTAAATATGTGTGAAATAACATACTTCTACCAAATCGAGATTTTATTTATCGGGAGGTCCAAATTTAATTAAAACATATAAAATACCACAAATTTGAGTACATATCTGCTAAATTTGTGTTACAAATTTGAGTACATATCTGCCACCATGCTTAAACTTTGAGTACATATCTGCTGCACTTTTTACAAATCTGAGTACATATCTGCTGCACTACTTACAAATCTGAGTATATATCTGCCGCACTGCTTACATATAGAGTGTGTATCCGTTGGACATATGGAACCTGTAAATGTGATCTGAATATAACAATATTAAAACACATCAACAAAGCTACCATCTATTTCAGTATTTCGCACACGTATTCATAGGTCAAACAAAAAAAAAGTGGAAAAACTATGAACAAAACAGAATCAAAAGAAGTTTCTATCAGTACGTCATATACGTATTGCAGATTCATAAACTAAAAACTCAATTGCATGTCAAGAAGTGATGAATCCATGAATATAACCGAATCAAAGCACATATTTTAGTATCTCACATACGTACTCATGGATCAAACCAAAAGAAGTAGCAAAATTGTGAATAAAACAGAATTAGAAGAAGTTTATATCAGTTTGACATATACGTACTGCGGAGTCATGAACTAAAAACTGAACTTCATGTCAAAGAAGTGGCCAAACTCAATTGCATGACAAGAATAGGTGACAGAACTATGAAAAATAAGAGGATCGAAACAGATATTATAGTATTTTGTATATGTACTGACGGATAAGACTAAAAAATGAGACAAAGCACATCCAAATAGCATTTCCTATCATTATGCGACATATGTACTGAAGATTCATGAACAACAAATCAACTGCATGACAAGAATAGGTAATAGATCTATGAAAAATAAGAGAATCGAAACAAATATTAGAGTATTTCGTATATGTACTGACGGATAAGACTAAAAAAGGTGACAACACTTCAGTATTATACATACATACTCATGGATCGAACAAAAAAAACTGGAAAAACTTCGAATAAAACAAAATCAGAAGAGTACGCCATATATGTACTGTCAATTCATACCAAAAAAACACTGTAAAAAACTGAAACCAAACCAATCTCACAATTCAAACTTAAAAACAGACTGAAACAAGAAAAATTCACAATTCAATTTTATTCCACAGTGTAGAAGCTGAATTGAAACTAGAACTAGTATTTATAAGTAGATTATAGGAAGCACCGGAGAATCACTACCTACGGTAGCAATTTGATTTCACTGATCATATTTTCAACATAATCCAGTTCTCCGTGCACCGCAGACAGCAGCAATTCAACGTGTGTAGTCACCCATTTGGATTTTAGATCTAGGATTTTTATTCAGACTTCTAGCTTCTATTTCCCTAATGTTTGCATTGGGGAGAATTGAGATCTTTTGCTTTTATACCTAGTAAAGAGATCTTGCTATGTTTAAGCCTTGTTCATTACGAGATAGAGGGACAACTCAATGTCTATATAGGGCAGCTGATTACTACTAAAACTTCTTAAGTACACAACTAGACCTTAAACCAGACCTCAATCAGGGTTGTTACCAACCCAGCTTAACTTCTTAAGCTAAGTGAATCCTGATTTGATGAAAACCATAAGTAAACAACAATTTTTAAACCCTTCTAACGAATTATCATTTTTACATAAGAACCAAACAGAAGTTAGAACTACAGATCACTATCATTATTGCGCACGGGGTAAAAGTTTAATGTTGTTACCGTTATGCGTTGAAGCGCCAGGATTGAGCTAAATTGGAAAGTTAGAGGCAGTTCTTTAAAATATCATTTCTATACAAGGGGTGAATGGAAATTCTCAGCTGTAGGATTAATGACCCAGCTATCTCTGTTGGGTTGAGATCTTGAATCTTCTTTTCTTCTTGGAGGTCCTTTACAAATTGGATTGGATCTTTCACTTGTGCGCTACTTGGATCCTCTTGATCACCTGTCATATATCCTAGAACATATGAGAACAGTAATGATGTTTGAACACAAAAGATATCAAATCCTAAATGTACAACCAGAAAACTGATTACCAACAGATGGAAGCATCACCAACTCACCAAACCATGTTTTTTCATTGAGTGCTTCCAAAATTCGTTCTAGGAAAAATGAAAACATTTTTATCTGATTCAATCATATGTATATGACCTTTTACCAACATGTATAATGAAGGAAAACATATATCATCGCATTACATGTTGCATAGTCCACCCAATTTATCTTTTAATTGTTAATTGAGTGCTAAGAAAATTCATTCTAACAAAAATTAAGACATTTTTATCAACCACCCTGCAATTGGTGCCTCGGAAACTTACAATTTGGAGATCCTTTTATTCTCCACTTCATTTTCACACTTTTCTTTGAAACTTGTAGAAAGCTGCTGCTTCACTGCAGCTTGGAAAAATCCTACAAAAATTTAGAGGTAGAAAAATCTCAATATCACAAAAAATAAATAAGCTACTAACTATTGTTAATAAACCTCAACCAAAGATGATTTGCTTACCTAGCAGCTAGTTTGTTTGTCATGCATAGCACCATCTTAGATCTGAGAGTAGCATGCAATTTCATTTAGAAGATTTGAAATCATTTTTCTAAATATCTATCTAACCAAAACTGGTTGCGGAATAATCATATTACCTTGCAAGGCTTTCTGCTATTCTCGCCGGATAAAGCTGAAATTTCATAGAAAGCTTCTGGTATAACGAAGCTCTTCTCTTAAGAAACTGAAACCAAACCTATAGATGCATAGTAAACACAGATTAACAGTACGTCATATACGTACTGATGGTTAATACACAAAACCAAACCAAAAGCCACCAAAATGAAACTAAAATACCAGATCTACAAACGAAACGAACGTAAAACATGATTTTATAACTAGATATGGACTATTTTCATCAAAAACCACCAGTACATCATATACGTATTGATGATTAATACACAAAATCAAACTAAAAACAAACCAAAGACCAACAAAATGGAATTAAAACATCAGATCTACTAATGAAATGAACATAAAACATGACTTTCGATCTAGATCTGAAGGATTTTTTTATCAAAATCGAAGTAAAAAAATTAAAAAGTCAAGCATGAATATCGTAAGAACAAAAAATCCACCTACCGATTACACTTGCAGAGCTCGAACTCATGAATCGAACTCACGAATCGAACAAGGACCTCAAATAATCTTCACTTGCAGAGCTCTTCTCTGAAAACATAAATTGAGAGAATGAAAAAGAAACGAACGTCTCTATCCGTTTTTATATAGTGCGGGGTGTTTTGGGAATTATGATAATACGTCACATGTGTCCCGCACATGTACAGGACCTAAGCTTAAAAAATTAGGTCCAGTTTCATGTTTTCTTTTAATTATGGACCTATGCTTACTGGGCTTTAGTGGGTGGACCTGCCACTAATTAGTATCACTAAACTAGTACCTATAGGTAATTCCTACAATTAAATTAGGTTAAGGGTAGGTTAGTCATTTCAATGCTTTAAAACAACCCTTATAACTATAGGATAGGTGGCCTAATAGGACCATGGTCCCCAAAAAAAAACCATGGTCCCAAAAAATCGTCCAAACAAAAACCTCCAGCTGTATCTACTCTATCTAATAATTTAAGAGATCTTTACTATTTAGTCCAGAAAACCCGACCCGGATTACTGGCTGGTCCAGCGGGATATAACAATTAATGGCTAGTCCAATAAAGTTTAAAAACATGTTATTTTACCTATATGCCCTGGACCACGTGATGTGTACACTTTCCGTCCGTTTTCTTTTCATTTTTTTTCCAGTTGCATTCTCTATCTCTTCTGCAACCTAACTCTCAATTGAAAAACGCAAAATGCTTCGTCTTTCTTCACATTCAGAAAACTGCTCCCGTCTCTCTTCTGCAACCTAACTCAATTAATCACCATTATCAGAAAAAGATCGAAAAATCACCATTATCATAAATAGAAACTGCTTCTTCTTTCAGTATCTGACCTAATTTTCATTAAATTCAATTGAAGAAGAAATGGGTACAAGTAGAAAAATTAAGAGGACGATTACAGAAGAAATTACTGAAGTATCTCCATCACCAGTGAAAATAAGAAAGAAATCTGACGATGATTCACCAACAGAAGCGTCCCCTGCTTCTAAATCTCATACACTATTGAAAAGAAGAAGCAAATCTGTCGAAGATTCAGCAACAGAAACCTCCCCTACTGCTAAATCTCGTACACCAGTGAAAAGAAGAAGGAAGTCTACCGATGATTCACCAACAGGAACCTCCCCTACTGCTAAATCTCCTACACTATTGAAAAGAAGAAGCAAATCTGTCGATGATTCAACAACAGAAACCTCCCCTACTGCTAAATCTCGTACACCAGTGAAAAGAAGAAGGAAGTCAACCGATGATTCACCAACAGGAACCTCCCCTACTGCTAAATCTCCAACAACAAGAAGTATGAGTAAGGTTCCTCAGGAAAAAGATAAATCAAATCAAAAACAAAGCCAAATATGTACTTCATATTGACATGCAATATTCCCAAAACCTAAAATATGTACTGTTACATATTGAAATGTAGTGTTGTTTAACTAATACATACTAAAATTTAGTATGTCAATTTATATGTGTACTACATATCAATATGTTGTCTACAATTTGTACTTCATTTTGACAAGTTATATGTTGTACCATACTGATATGTAATGTGTACAAAACTTTTTGATATGTAGTCTGCAATTTGTACTTCATTTTGACAAGTTATATGAGTAAGGTTCCTCAGGAAAAAATGCATAATGAACCTCCCTTTTCAATATGCAGCTAAAAAAAAATTAATGCATAATGTCTTATGCATCTAAAAAAACTGATGCATAACCAGAAAAAGTGAGAAAATTAATGCATAAGACATTATGCAGCTAAAACAAAATAATGCATAATGTCTTATGCATCTAAAAAAAAAACTGATGCATAACCAGAAAAGTGAGAAAAGTAATGCATAAGACATTATGCAGCTAAAACAAAATAATGCATAATGTATTATGCATCTAAAAAAAACTGATGCATAACCAGAAAAGTGAAAAAAAAGTAATGCATAAGACATTATGCAGCTAAAACAAAATAAT
Organism: Papaver somniferum; assembly: GCF_003573695.1. Classification (NCBI taxonomy): domain Eukaryota; kingdom Viridiplantae; phylum Streptophyta; class Magnoliopsida; order Ranunculales; family Papaveraceae; genus Papaver; species Papaver somniferum. The sequence goes on from NC_039360.1 coordinate 77,573,308, forward strand.
GCATAATGTCTTATGCACTAAACAAAATGATGCAGAAGACATTATGCACGTGCATAAAAATCCATAAATCAGAAAAGTGAAAAAAGTAATGCATAAGACAATATGCAGCTAAAACAAAAATAATGCATAATGTATTATGCATCTAAAAAAAACTGATGCATAACCAGAAAAGTGAAAAAAAAGTAATGCATAAGACATTATGCAGCTAAAACAAAATAATGCATAATGTCTTATGCACTAAACAAAATGATGCAGAAGACATTATGCACGTGCATAAAAATCCATAAATCAGAAAAGTGAAAAAAGTAATGCATAAGACAATATGCAGCTAAAACAAAATAATGCATAATGTCTTATGCATCTAAAAAAACTGATGCATAACCAGAAAAAGTGAGAAAAAAAGTAATGAATAAGACATTATGCAGCTAAAAAACAAAAATAATGCATAATGTATTATGCATCTAAAAAAAACTGATGCATAACCAGAAAAGTGAAAAAAAAAGTAATGCATAAGACATTATGCAGCTAAAACAAAATAATGCATAATGTCTTATGCACTAAACAAAATGATGCAGAAGACATTATGCACGTGCATAAAAATCCATAAATCAGAAAAGTGAAAAAAGTAATGCATAAGACAATATGCAGCTAAAACAAAATAATGCATAATGTCTTATGCATCTAAAAAAACTGATGCATAACCAGAAAAAGTGAGAAAAGTAATGCATAAGACATTATGCAGCAAAAAGAAAATTAATGCATAATGTCTTATGCATCTAAAAAAAAAAACTGATGCATAACCAGAAAAGTGAGAAAAGTAATGCATAAGACATTATGCATCTAAAACAAAATAATGCATAATGTCTGATGCATCTAAAAAAAACTGACGGATAACCAGAAAAGTGAAAAAAAGTAATGCATAAGACATTATGCAGCCAAAACAAAAATAATGCATAATGTATTATGCATCTAAAAAAAACTGATGCATAACCAGAAAATACTTCAGTATGTAAATACTTCACTACTGGTGATAGATACTGACATTTTGATAGACTTAAAAACATATTTCATTATTCGAAAATAACTACAATAACTACATTTTGATAGACTTATAATGTTTCAAAAACCAAAAGATGTTCTAAGAAACAACAAAAACATTATTTTCAGTACACTTGTAATGTATGTACTGTAAATGAAATGCTTATTAACCAAATTCAGTTGGTACTGACAAAATCAAAAAGAAAAACGGTAGAATAGAACAAGGGCTAGAGGAAAGAATTGTGGAAAAGGAATCTGGCAACATCATCGATATAACATTCTGATGCACGTTAAAGCCTGTGATAAAAGAAAAAGAGAAATCAGAACACTACTTGCTTAAAAGTACATTGTATTGTATCAAACTTACTTAATTAAGACATTAATATGTATCTGACTGAAATACATACCTGACACAAAATCATTCTTCAGAAAGTTCAAACTGTCGGATAAGATTGCATGTTGCCTTGTTGTGATGAGTCTTCAAATTACAGTTTGAACACTTGACAGATTTTCTACTAGTCTCATATGCAGACTTAATACGTTTCCCCTTTTTCCTGCCTGGTGGAGACCTAATTACTTCTGCTGGGAGAACGATATCATCTACGTGATACTCATCGGGCCTGTGAGAAAAAACAGTATCATATAAATGGAACGAACCACAACTACATATGAATATGTACATGGTATATTGTTATACAGTTAAAAACTTGTTTATAACATGTTATGCAGAAATAATAATATGCATAATGCCTTATGCATCTAAACAAAAATGATGCATAACCAGAAAAGTGAAAACAATAATGCATAAGACATTATGCAGCTAAACCAAAATAATGCATAATGTCCTATGCATCTAAACAAAATGATGCATAAGACACTATGCACGTGCATAAAAAAATAATCCATAAATCATAAAAGCGAAAACAATAATGCATAAAACGTTATGCAGCTAAAACAAAATAATGGCATAATGTCTTATGCACTAAACAAAATGATGCAGAAGACATTATGCACGTGCATAAAAATCCATAAATCAGAAAAGTGAGAAAAGTAATGCATAAGACATTATGCAGCTAAAACAAAATAATGCATAATGTCTTATGCATCTAAAAAAAACTGATGCACAACCAGAAAAGTGAGAAAAGTAATGCATAAGACATTATGCAGATAAAACAAAATAATGCATTATGTATTATGCATCTAAAAGAAACTGATGCATAACCAGAAAAGTGAAAAAAAAGTAATGCATAAGACATTATGCAGCTAAAACAAAATAATGCATAATGTCTTATGCACTAAACAAAATGATGCTGAAGACATTATGCACGTGCATAAAAATCCATAATCAGAAAAGTGAAAAAAGTAATGCATAAGACAATATGCAGCTAAAACAAAATAATGCATAATTCTATGCATCTAAAAAACTGATGCATAACCAAAAAAAGTGAGAAAAGTAATGTATAAGACATTATGCAGCAAAAAAAAAATTAATGCATAATGTCTTATGCATCTAAAAAAAACTGATGCATAACCAGAAAAGTGAGAAAAGTAATGCATAAGACATTATGCAGCTAAAACAAAAAATGCATAATGTCTTATGCATCTAAAAAAAACTGATGCATAACCAGAAAAGTGAAAAAATAATGCATAAGACATTATGCAGCTAAAACAAAATAATGCATAATGTATTATGCATCTAAAAAAAACTGATGCATAACCAGAAAAGTGAAAAAAAAGTAATGCATAAGACATTATGCAGCTAAACAAAATAATGCATAATGTCTTATGCACTAAACAAAATGATGCAGAAGACATTATGCACGTGCATAAAATCCATAAATCAGAAAAGTGAAAAATGTAATGCATAAGACAATATGCAGCTAAAACAAAATAATGCATAATGTTTTATGCATCTAAAAAAACTGATGCATAACCAGAAAAAGTGAGAAAAGTAATGCATAAGACATTATGCAGCAAAAAAATATAATGCATAATGTCTTATGCATCTAAAAAAAACTGATGCATAACCAGAAAAGTGAGAAAAGTAATGCATAAGACATTATGCAGCTAAAACAAAATAATGCATAACGTCTTATGCATCTAAAAAAAACTGATGCATAACCAGAAAAGTGAAAAAAAGTAATGCATAAGACATTATGCAGCTAAAACAAAAATAATGCATAATTATGCATCTAAAAAAAACTGATGCATAACCAGAAAAGTGAAAAAAAAGTAATGCATAAGACATTATGCAGCTAAAACAAAATAATGCATAATGTCTTATGCACTAAACAAAATGATGCAGAAGACATTATGCACGTGCATAAAAATCCATAAATCAGAAAAGTGAAAAAAGTAATGCATAAGACAATATGCAGCTAAAACAAAATAATGCATAATGTCTTATGGATCTAAAAAAACTGATGCATAACCAGAAAAAGTGAGAAAAGTAATGCATAAGACATTATGCAGCAAAAAGAAAATTAATGCATAATGTCTTATGCATCTAAAAAAAAACTGATGCATAACCAGAAAAGTGAGAAAAGTAATGCATAAGACATTATGCAGCTAAAACAAAATAATGCATAATGTCTTATGCATCTAAAAAAAACTGACGGATAATCAGAAAAGTGAAAAAAAGTAATGCATAAGACATTATGCAGCCAAAACAAAAATAATGCATAATGTATTATGCATCTAAAAAAAACTGATGCATAACCAGAAAATACTTCACTACTGGTGATAGATACTGACATTTTGATAGACTTAACAACATATTTCATTATTCGAAAAACTATAATAACTACATTTTGATAGACTTATAATGTTTCAAAACAAAAGATGTTCTAAGAAAAACAAAAACATTATTTTCAGTACACTTGTAATGTATGTACTGTAAATGAATGCTTATTAACCAAATTCAGTTGGTACTGACAAAATCAAAAGAAAAACGGTAGAATAGAACAAGGGCTAGAGGAAAGAATTGTGGAAAAGGAATCTGGCAACATCATCGATATAACATTCTGATGCACGTTAAAGCCTGTGATAAAAGAAAAAGAGAAATCAGAACACTACTTGCTTAAAAGTACATTGTATATATCAAACTTACTTAATTAAGACATTAATATGTATCTGACTGAAAACATACTCACAAAATCATTCTTCAGAAAGTTCAAACTGTCGGATAAGATTGCATGTTGCCTTGTTGTGATGAGTCTTCAAATTACAGTTTGAACACTTGACAGATTTTCTACTAGTCTCATATGCAGACTTAATACGTTTCCCCTTTTTCCTGCCTGGTGGAGACCTAATTACTTCTGCTGGGAGAGAACGATATCATCTACGTGATACTCATCGGGCCTGTGAGAAAAAAACAGTATCATATAAATGGAACGAACCACAACTACATATGAATATGTACACGGTATATTGTTATACAGTTAAAAACTTGTTATAACATGTTATGCAGAAATAATAATAATAATGTCTTATGCATCTAAACAAAAATGATGCATAACCAGAAAGTGAAAACAATAATGCATAAGACATTATGCAGCTAAACAAAATAATGCATAATGCTTATGCATCTAAACAAAATGATGCATAAGACACTATGCACGTGCATAAAAAAATAATCCATAAATCATAAAAGCGAAAACAATAATGCATAAAACGTTATGCAGCTAAAACAAAATAATGGCATAATGTCTTATGCACTAAACAAAATGATGCAGAAGACATTATGCACGTGCATAAAAATCCATAAATCAGAAAAGTGAGAAAAGTAATGCATAAGACATTATGCAGCTAAAACAAAATAATGCATAATGTCTTATGCATCTAAAAAAAACTGATGCACAACCAGAAAAGTGAGAAAAGTAATGCATAAGACATTATGCAGATAAAACAAAATAATGCATTATGTATTATGCATCTAAAAGAAACTGATGCATAACCAGAAAAGTGAAAAAAAAGTAATGCATAAGACATTATGCAGCTAAAACAAAATAATGCATAATGTCTTATGCACTAAACAAAATGATGCTGAAGACATTATGCACGTGCATAAAAATCCATAAATCAGAAAAGTGAAAAAAGTAATGCATAAGACAATATGCAGCTAAAACAAAATAATGCATAATGTCTTATGCATCTAAACAAACTGATGCATAACCAAAAAAAGTGAGAAAAGTAATGTATAAGACATTATGCAGCAAAAAAAAAAATTAATGCATAATGTCTTATGCATCTAAAAAAAAACTGATGCATAACCAGAAAAGTGAGAAAAGTAATGCATAAGACATTATGCAGCTAAAACAAAAAATGCATAATGTCTTATGCATCTAAAAAAACTGATGCATAACCAGAAAGTGAAAAAAATAATGCATAAGACATTATGCAGCTAAAACAAAATAATGCATAATGTATTATGCATCTAAAAAAACTGATGCATAACCAGAAAAGTGAAAAAAAAGTAATGCATAAGACATTATGCAGCTAAACCAAATAATGCATAATGTCTTATGCACTAAACAAAATGATGCAGAAGACATTATGCACGTGCATAAAAATCCATAAATCAGAAAGTGAAAAATGTAATGCATAAGACAATGCAGCTAAAACAAAATAATGCATAATGTTTTATGCATCTAAAAAAACTGATGCATAACCAGAAAAAGTGAGAAAAGTAATGCATAAGACATTATGCAGCAAAAAAATAATAATGCATAATGTCTTATGCATCTAAAAAAAACTGATGCATAACCAGAAAAGTGAGAAAAGTAATGCATAAGACATTATGCAGCTAAAACAAAATAATGCATAACGTCTTATGCATCTAAAAAAAACTGATGCATAACCAGAAAAGTGAAAAAAAGTAATGCATAAGACATTATGCAGCTAAAACAAAAATGCATAATGTATTATGCATCTAAAAAAAACTGATGCATAACCAGAAAAGTGAAAAAAAAGTAATGCATAAGACATTATGCAGCTAAAACAAATAATGCATAATGTCTTATGCACTAAACAAAATGATGCAGAAGACATTATGCACGTGCATAAAAATCCATAAATCAGAAAAGTGAAAAAGTAATGCATAAGACAATATGCAGCTAAAACAAAATAATGCATAATGTCTTATGGATCTAAAAAAACTGATGCATAACCAGAAAAAGTGAGAAAGTAATGCATAAGACATTATGCAGCAAAAGAAAATTAATGCATAATGTCTTATGCATCTAAAAAAAAACTGATGCATAACCAGAAAAGTGAGAAAAGTAATGCATAAGACATTATGCAGCTAAAACAAAATAATGCATAATGTCTTATGCATCTAAAAAAAACTGACGGATAATCAGAAAAGTGAAAAAAAGTAATGCATAAGACATTATGCAGCCAAAACAAAAATAATGCATAATGTATTATGCATCTAAAAAAAACTGATGCATAACCAGAAAATACTTCACTACTGGTGATAGATACTGACATTTTGATAGACTTAACAACATATTTCATTATTCGAAAATAACTATAATAACTACATTTTGATAGACTTATAATGTTTCAAAAACCAAAAGATGTTCTAAGAAACAACAAAAACATTATTTTCAGTACACTTGTAATGTATGTACTGTAAATGAAATGCTTATTAACCAAATTCAGTTGGTACTGACAAAATCAAAAAGAAAAACGGTAGAATAGAACAAGGGCTAGAGGAAAGAATTGTGGAAAAGGAATCTGGCAACATCATCGATATAACATTCTGATGCACGTTAAAGCCTGTGATAAAAGAAAAAGAGAAATCAGAACACTACTTGCTTAAAAGTACATTGTATTGTATCAAACTTACTTAATTAAGACATTAATATGTATCTGACTGAAATACATACCTGACACAAAATCATTCTTCAGAAAGTTCAAACTGTCGGATAAGATTGCATGTTGCCTTGTTGTGATGAGTCTTCAAATTACAGTTTGAACACTTGACAGATTTTCTACTAGTCTCATATGCAGACTTAATACGTTTCCCCTTTTTCCTGCCTGGTGGAGACCTAATTACTTCTGCTGGGAGAACGATATCATCTACGTGATATTCATCGGGCCTGTGAGAAAAAACAGTATCATATAATGGAACGAACCACAACTACATATGAATATGTACACGGTATATTGTTATACAGTTAAAAACTTGTTTATAACATGTTATGCAGAAATAATATGCATAATGTCTTATGCATCTAAACAAAAATGATGCATAACCAGAAAAGTGAAAACAATAATGCATAAGACATTATGCAGCTAAAACAAAATAATGCATAATGTCTTATGCATCTAAACAAAATGATGCATAAGACACTATGCACGTGCATAAAAAAATAATCCATAAATCATAAAAGCGAAAACAATAATGCATAAGACGTTATGCAGCTAAAACAAAATAATGGCATAATGTCTTATGCACTAAACAAAATGATGCAGAAGACATTATGCACGTGCATAAAAATCCATAAATCAGAAAAAGTGAGAAAGTAATGCATAAGACATTATGCAGCTAAAAAATAATACATAATGTCTTATGCATCTAAAAAAAACTGATGCACAACCAGAAAAGTGAGAAAAGTAATGCATAAGACATTCTGCACCTAAAACAAAATAATGCATTATGTATTATGCATCTAAAAGAAACTGATGCATAACCCGAAAAGTGAAAAAAAAGTAATGCATAAGACATTATGCAGCTAAAACAAAATAATGCATAATGTCTTATGCACTAAACAAAATGATGCTGAAGACATTATGCACGTGCATAAAAATCCATAAATCAGAAAAGTGAAAAAAGTAATGCATAAGACAATATGCAGCTAAAACAAAATAATGCATAATGTTTTATGCACTAAACAAAATGATGCTGAAGACATTATGCACGTGCATAAAAATCCATAAATCAGAAAAGTGAAAAAAGTAATGCATAAGACAATATGCAGCTAAAAAAAAATAATGCATAATATCTTATGCATCTAAAAAAACTGATGCATAACCAGAAAAAGTGAGAAAAGTAATGTATAAGACATTATGCAGCAAAAAAAAAATTAATGCATAATGTCTTATGCATCTAAAAAAAACTGATGCATAACCAGAAAAGTGAGAAAAGTAATGCATAAGACATTATGCAGCTAAAACAAAATAATGCATAATGTCTTATGCATCTAAAAAAAACTGATGCATAACCAGAAAAGTGAAAAAAATAATGCATAAGACATTATGCAGCTAAAACAAAAATAATGCATAATGTATTATGCATCTAAAAAAAACTGATGCATAACCAGAAAAGTGAAAAAAAAGTAATGCATAAGACATTATGCAGCTAAAACAAAATAATGCATAATGTCTTATGCACTAAACAAAATGATGCAGAAGACATTATGCACGTGCATAAAATCCATAAATCAAAAAGTGAAAAATGTAATGCGTAAGACAATATGCAGCTAAAACAAAATAATGCATAATGTTTTTGCATCTAAAAAAACTGATGCATAACCAGAAAAAGTGAGAAAAGTAATGCATAAGACATTATGCAGCAAAAAAAAAATAATGCATAATGTCTTATGCATCTAAAAAAAAATGATGCATAACCAGAAAAGTTAGAAAAGTAATGCATAAGACATTATGCAGCTAAAACAAAATAATGCATAACGTCTTATGCATCTAAAAAAACTGATGCATAACCAGAAAAGTGAAAAAAAGTAATGCATAAGACATTATGCAGCTAAAACAAAATAATGCATAATGTATTATGCATCTAAAAAAAACTGATGCATAACCAGAAAAGTGAAAAAAAGTAATGCATAAGACATTATGCAGCTAAAACAAAATAATGCATAATGTCTTATGCACTAAACAAAATGATGCAGAAGACATTATGCACGTGCATAAAAATCCATAAATCAGAAAAGTGAAAAAAGTAATGCATAAGACAATATGCAGCTAAAACAAAATAATGCATAATGTATTATGCATCTAAAAAAACTGATGCATAACCAGAAAAGTGAAAAAAAAGTAATGCATAAGACATTATGCAGCTAAAACAAAATAATGCATATGTCTTATGCACTAAACAAAATGATCAGAAGACATTATGCACGTGCATAAAAATCCATAAATCAGAAAAGTGAAAAAAGTAATGCATAAGACAATATGCAGCTAAAACAAAATAATGCATAATGTCTTATGCATCTAAAAAACTGATGCATAACCAGAAAAAGTGAGAAAAGTAATGCATAAGACATTATGCAGCAAAAGAGAATTAATGCATAATGTCTTATGCATCTAAAAAAACTGATGCATAACCAGAAAAGTGAGAAAAGTAATGCATAAGACATTATGCACGTGCATAAAAATCCATAATCAGAAAAGTGAAAAAAGTAATGCATAAGACAATATGCAGCTAAAACAAAATAATGCATAATGTCTTATGCATCTAAAAAAACTGACGCATAACCAGAAAAGTGAAAAAAAGTAATGCATAAGATATTATGCAGCTAAAACAAAATAATGCATAATGTATTATGCATCTAAAAAAAACTGATGCATAACCATAAAATACTTCAGTATGTAAATACTTCACTACTGGTGATAGATACTGACATTTTGATAGACTTAACAACATATTTTATTATTCGAAATAACTACAATAACTACATTTTGATAGACATAATGTTTCAAAAACCAAAAGTTCTAAGAAACAACAAAAATAGTATTTTCAGTACACTTGTAATGTATGTACTGTAAATGAAATGCTTATTAACCAAATTCAGTTGGTACTGATAAAATCAAAAGAAAAACGGTAGAATAGAACAAGGGCTAGAGGAAAGAATTGTGGAAAAGGAATCTGGCAACATCATCGATATAACATTCTGATGCACGTTAAAGCCTGTGATAAAAGAAAAAGAGAAATCAGAACACTACTTGCTTAAAAGTACATTGTATTGTATCAAACTTACTTAATTAAGACATTAATATGTATCTGACTGAAATACATATCTGACACAAAATCATTCTTCAAAAGTTCAAACTGTCGGATAAGATTGCATGTTGCCTTGTTGTGATGAGTCTTCAAATTACAGTTTAAACACTTGACAGATTTTCTACTAGTCTCATATGCAGACTTACTACGTTTCCCCTTTTTCCTGCCTGGTGGAGACCTAATTACTTCTGCTGGGAGAACGATATCATCTACGTGATACTCATCGGGCCTGTGAGAAAAAAAAGTATCATATAAATGGAATGAACCACAACTACATATGAATATGTACACGGTATATTGTTATACAGTTAAAAACTTGTTTATAACATGTTATGCAGAAATAATAATATGCATAATGTCTTATGCATCTAAACAAAAATGATGCATAACCAGAAAAGTGAAAACAATAATGCATAAGACATTATGCAGCTAAAACAAAATAATGCATAATGTCTTATGCATCTAAACAAATGATGCATAAGACACTATGAACGTGCATAAAAAAATAATCCGTAAATCATAAAAGCGAAAACAATAATGCATAAGACGTTATGCAGCTAAAACAAAATAATGGCATAATGTCTTATGCACTAAACAAAATGATGCAGAAGACATTATGCACGTGCATAAAAATCCATAAATCAGAAAAAGTGAGAAAAGAAATGCATAAGACATTATGCAGCTAAAACAAAATAATGCATAATGTCTTATGCATCTAAAAAAAAACTGATGCATAACCAGAAAAGTGAGAAAAGTAATGCATAAGACATTATGCAGCTAAAACAAAATAATGCATAATGTCTTATGCACTAAACAAAATGATGCTGAAGACATTATGCACGTGCATAAAAATCCATAAATCAGAAAAGTGAAAAAAGTAATGCATAAGACAATATGCAGCTAAAACAAAATAATGCATAATGTCTTATGCATCTAAAAAAACTGATGCATAACCAGAAAAAGTGAGAAAAGTAATGTATAAGACATTATGCAGCTAAAACAAAATAATGCATAATGTCTTATGCATCTAAAAAAACTGATGCATAACCAGAAAAGTGAGAAAAGTAATGCATAAGACATTATGCAGCTAAAACAAAATAATGCATAATGTCTTATGCATCTAAAAAAAACTGACGTGTAACCAGAAAAGTGAAAAAAAGTAATGCATAAGATATTATGCAGCTAAAACAAAAATAATGCATAATGTATTATGCATCTAAAAAAAACTGATGCATAACCAGAAAATACTTCAGTATGTAAATACTTCACTACTGGTGATAGATACTGACATTTTGATAGACTTAACAACATATTTCATTATTCGAAAATAACTACAATAACTACATTTTGATAGACTTATAATGTTTCAAAAGCCAAAAGATGTTCTAAGAACAACAAAAACATTATTTTCAGTACCCTTGTAATGTATGTACTGTAAATGAAATGCTTATTAACCAAATTCAGTTGGTACTGATAAAATCAAAAAGAAAAACGGTAGAATAGAACAAGGGCTAGAGGAAGGAATTGTGGAAAAGGAATCTGGCAACATCATCGATATAACATTCTGATGCACGTTAAAGCCTGTGATAAAAGAAAAAGAGAAATCAGAACACTACTTGCTTAAAAGTACATTGTATTGTATCAAACTTACTTAATTAAGACATTAATATTTATCTGACTGAAATACATATCTGACACAAAATCATTCTTCAAAAAGTTCAAACTGTCGGATAAGATTGCATGTTGCCTTGTTGTGATGAGTCTTCAAATTACAGTTTGAACACTTGACAGATTTTCTACTAGTCTCATATGCAGACTTAATACGTTTCCCCTTTTTCCTGCCTGGTGGAGACCTAATTACTTCTGATGGGAGAACGATATCATATACGTTGTACTCATCGGGCCTGTGAGAAAAAACAGTATCATATAAATGGAATGAACCACAACTACATATGAATATGTACACGGTATATTGTTATACAGTTAAAACGTATTTATAACATGTTATGCAGAAATAATAATATGCATAATGTCTTATGCATCTAAACAAAAATGATGCATAACCAGAAAAGTGAAAACATAAGCATAAGACATTATGAAGCTAAAACAAATAATGCATAATGTCTTATGCATCTAAACAAAATGATGCATAAGACACTATGAACGTGCATAAAAAAATAATCCATAAATCATAAAAGCGAAAACAATAATGCATAAGACGTTATGCAGCTAAAAAAAAATAACGGCATAATGTCTTATGCACTAAACAGAATGATGCAGAAGACATTATGCACGTGCATAAAAATCCATAAATCAGAAAAAGTGAGAAAAGTAATGCATAAGACATTATGCAGCTAAAACAAAATAATGCATAATGTCTTATGCATCTAAAAAAAACTGATGCATAACCAGAAAAGTGAGAAAAGTAATGCATAAGACATTATGCAGCTAAAACAAAATAATGCATTATGTATTATGCATCTAAAAAAAACTGATGCATAACCAGAAAAGTGAGAAAAGTAATGCATAAGACATTATGCAGCTAAAACAAAATAATGCATTATGTATTATGCATCTAAAAAAAACTGATGCATAACCAGAAAAGTGAAAAAAAAGTAATGCATAAGATATTATGCAGCTAAAACAAAAATAATGCATAATGTATTATGCACTAAACAAAATGATGCAGAAGACATTATGCATGTGCATAAAAATCCATAAATCTGAAAAACTGAGAAAAGTAATGCATAAGACATTATGCAGCTAAAACAAAAATAATGCATAATGTATTATGCATCTAAAAAAAACTGATGCATAACCAGAAAATACTTCAGTATGTAAATACTTCACTACTGGTGATAGATACTGACATTTTGATAGACTTAACAACATATTTTATTATTCGAAAATAACTACAATAACTACATTTTGATAGACATAATGTTTCAAAAACCAAAAGTTCTAAGAAACAACAAAAATAGTATTTTCAGTACACTTGTAATGTATGTACTGTAAATGAAATGCTTATTAACCAAATTCAGTTGGTACTGATAAAATCAAAAAGAAAAACGGTAGAATAGAACAAGGGCTAGAGGAAAGAATTGTGGAAAAGGAATCTGGCAACATCATCGATATAACATTCTGATGCACGTTAAAGCCTGTGATAAAAGAAAAAGAGAAATCAGAACACTACTTGCTTAAAAGTACATTGTATTGTATCAAACTTACTTAATTAAGACATTAATATGTATCTGACTGAAATACATATCTGACACAAAATCATTCTTCAAAAAGTTCAAACTGTCGGATAAGATTGCATGTTGCCTTGTTGTGATGAGTCTTCAAATTACAGTTTAAACACTTGACAGATTTTCTACTAGTCTCATATGCAGACTTACTACGTTTCCCCTTTTTCCTGCCTGGTGGAGACCTAATTACTTCTGCTGGGAGAACGATATCATCTACGTGATACTCATCGGGCCTGTGAGAAAAAAAGTATCATATAAATGGAATGAACCACAACTACATATGAATATGTACACGGTATATTGTTATACAGTTAAAAACTTGTTTATAACATGTTATGCAGAAATAATAATATGCATAATGTCTTATGCATCTAAACAAAAATGATGCATAACCAGAAAAGTGAAAACAATAATGCATAAGACATTATGCAGCTAAAACAAATAATGCATAATGTCTTATGCATCTAAACAAAATGATGCATAAGACACTATGAACGTGCATAAAAAAATAATCCGTAAATCATAAAAGCGAAAACAATAATGCATAAGACGTTATGCACTAAAACAAAATAATGGCATAATGTCTTATGCACTAAACAAAATGATGCAGAAGACATTATGCACGTGCATAAAATCCATAAATCAGAAAAAGTGAGAAAGAAATGCATAAGACATTATGCAGCTAAAACAAAATAATGCATAATGTCTTATGCATCTAAAAAAAACTGATGCATAACCAGAAAAGTGAGAAAAGTAATGCATAAGACATTATGCAGCTAAAACAAAATAATGCATAATGTCTTATGCACTAAACAAAATGATGCTGAAGACATTATGCACGTGCATAAAAATCCATAAATCAGAAAAGTGAAAAAAGTAATGCATAAGACAATATGCAGCTAAAAAAAATAATGCATAATGTCTTATGCATCTAAAAAAACTGATGCATAACCAGAAAAAGTGAGAAAAGTAATGTATAAGACATTATGCAGCTAAAACAAAATAATGCATAATGTCTTATGCATCTAAAAAAACTGATGCATAACCAGAAAAGTGAGAAAAGTAATGCATAAGACATTATGCAGCTAAAACAAAATAATGCATAATGTCTTATGCATCTAAAAAAAACTGACGTGTAACCAGAAAAGTGAAAAAAAGTAATGCATAAGATATTATGCAGCTAAAACAAAAATAATGCATAATGTATTATGCATCTAAAAAAAACTGATGCATAACCAGAAAATACTTCAGTATGTAAATACTTCACTACTGGTGATAGATACTGACATTTTGATAGACTTAACAACATATTTCATTATTCGAAAATAACTACAATAACTACATTTTGATAGACTTATAATGTTTCAAAAGCCAAAACATGTTCTAAGAAACAACAAAAACATTATTTTCAGTACCCTTGTAATGTATGTACTGTAAATGAAATGCTTATTAACCAAATTCAGTTGGTACTGATAAAATCAAAAAGAAAAACGGTAGAATAGAACAAGGGCTAGAGGAAGGAATTGTGGAAAAGGAATCTGGCAACATCATCGATATAACATTCTGATGCACGTTAAAGCCTGTGATAAAAGAAAAAGAGAAATCAGAACACTACTTGCTTAAAAGTACATTGTATTGTATCAAACTTACTTAATTAAGACATTAATATTTATCTGACTGAAATACATATCTGACACAAAATCATTCTTCAAAAAGTTCAAACTGTCGGATAAGATTGCATGTTGCCTTGTTGTGATGAGTCTTCAAATTACAGTTTGAACACTTGACAGATTTTCTACTAGTCTCATATGCAGACTTAATACGTTTCCCCTTTTTCCTGCCTGGTGGAGACCTAATTACTTCTGATGGGAGAACGATATCATATACGTTGTACTCATCGGGCCTGTGAGAAAAAACAGTATCATATAAATGGAATGAACCACAACTACATATGAATATGTACACGGTATATTGTTATACAGTTAAAAACGTATTTATAACATGTTATGCAGAAATAATAATATGCATAATGTCTTATGCATCTAAACAAAAATGATGCATAACCAGAAAAGTGAAAACAATAATGCATAAGACATTATGAAGCTAAAACAAAATAATGCATAATGTCTTATGCATCTAAACAAAATGATGCATAAGACACTATGAACGTGCATAAAAAAATAATCCATAAATCATAAAAGCGAAAACAATAATGCATAAGACGTTATGCAGCTAAAAAAAAATAACGGCATAATGTCTTATGCACTAAACAGAATGATGCAGAAGACATTATGCACGTGCATAAAAATCCATAAATCAGAAAAAGTGAGAAAAGTAATGCATAAGACATTATGCAGCTAAAACAAAATAATGCATAATGTCTTATGCATCTAAAAAAAACTGATGCATAACCAGAAAAGTGAGAAAAGTAATGCATAAGACATTATGCAGCTAAAACAAAATAATGCATTATGTATTATGCATCTAAAAAAAACTGATGCATAACCAGAAAAGTGAGAAAAGTAATGCATAAGACATTATGCAGCTAAAACAAAATAATGCATTATGTATTATGCATCTAAAAAAAACTGATGCATAACCAGAAAAGTGAAAAAAAAGTAATGCATAAGACATTATGCAGCTAAAATAAAATAATGCATAATGTCTTATGCACTAAACAAAATGATGCAGAAGACATTATGCACGTGCATAAAAATCCATAAATCTGAAAAACTGAGAAAAGTAATGCATAAGACATTATGCAGCTAAAACAAATAATGCATAATGTCTTATGCATCTAAAAAAAAACTGATGCATAACCAGAAAAGTGAGAAAAGTAATGCATAAGACATTATGCAGCTAAAACAAAATAATGCATTATGTATTATGCATCTAAAAAAAACTGATGCATAACCAGAAAAGTGAAAAAAAAGTAATGCATAAGACATTATGCAGCCAAAACAAAAATAATGCATAATGTATTATGCATCTAAAAAAAACTGATGCATAACCAGAAAATACTTCACTACTGGTGATAGATACTGACATTTTGATAGACTTAACAACATATTTCATTATTCGAAAATAACTATAATAACTACATTTTGATAGACTTATAATGTTTCAAAACCAAAAGATGTTCTAAGAAACAACAAAAACATTATTTTCAGTACACTTGTAATGTATGTACTGTAAATGAAATGCTTATTAACCAAATTCAGTTGGTACTGACAAAATCAAAAAGAAAAACGGTAGAATAGAACAAGGGCTAGAGGAAAGAATTGTGGAAAAGGAATCTGGCAACATCATCGATATAACATTCTGATGCACGTTAAAGCCTGTGATAAAAGAAAAAGAGAAATCAGAACACTACTTGCTTAAAAGTACATTGTATTGTATCAAACTTACTTAATTAAGACATTAATATGTATCTGACTGAAATACATACCTGACACAAAATCATTCTTCAGAAAGTTCAAACTGTCGGATAAGATTGCATGTTGCCTTGTTGTGATGAGTCTTCAAATTACAGTTTGAACACTTGACAGATTTTCTACTAGTCTCATATGCAGACTTAATACGTTTCCCCTTTTTCCTGCCTGGTGGAGACCTAATTACTTCTGCTGGGAGAACGATATCATCTACGTGATATTCATCGGGCCTGTGAGAAAAAACAGTATCATATAAATGGAACGAACCACAACTACATATGAATATGTACACGGTATATTGTTATACAGTTAAAAACTTGTTTATAACATGTTATGCAGAAATAATAATATGCATAATGTCTTATGCATCTAAACAAAAATGATGCATAACCAGAAAAGTGAAAACAATAATGCATAAGACATTATGCAGCTAAAACAAAATAATGCATAATGTCTTATGCATCTAAACAAAATGATGTAAGACACTATGCACGTGCATAAAAAAATAATCCATAAATCATAAAAGCGAAAACAATAATGCATAAGACGTTATGCAGCTAAAACAAAATAATGGCATAATGTCTTATGCACTAAACAAAATGATGCAGAAGACATTATGCACGTGCATAAAAATCCATAAATCAGAAAAAGTGAGAAAAGTAATGCATAAGACATTATGCAGCTAAAAAAAAATAATACATAATGTCTTATGCATCTAAAAAAAAACTGATGCACAACCAGAAAAGTGAGAAAAGTAATGCATAAGACATTATATACCTAAAACAAAATAATGCATTATGTATTATGCATCTAAAAGAAACTGATGCATAACCGAAAAGTGAAAAAAAAAGTAATGCATAAGACATTATGCAGCTAAAACAAAAATAATGCATAATGTCTTATGCACTAAACAAAATGATGCTGAAGACATTATGCACGTGCATAAAATCCATAAATCAGAAAAGTGAAAAAAGTAATGCATAAGACAATATGCAGCTAAAACAAAATAATGCATAATGTTTTATGCACTAAACAAAATGATGCTGGAGACATTATGCACGTGCATAAAATCCATAATCAGAAAAGTGAAAAAGTAATGCATAAGACATATGCAGCTAAAAAAAATAATGCATAATGTCTTATGCATCTAAAAAAACTGATGCATAACCAGAAAAGTGAGAAAAGTAATGTATAAGACATTATGCAGCAAAAAAAAATTAATGCATAATGTCTTATGCATCTAAAAAAAACTGATGCATAACCAGAAAAGTGAGAAAAGTAATGCATAAGACATTATGCAGCTAAAACAAAATAATGCATAATGTCTTATGCATCTAAAAAAAACTGATGCATAACCAGAAAAGTGAAAAAAAATAATGCATAAGACATTATGCAGCTAAAAAAAATAATGCATAATGTATTATGCATCTAAAAAAACTGATGCATAACCAGAAAAGTGAAAAAAAAAGTAATGCATAAGACATTATGCAGCTAAAACAAAATAATGCATAATGTCTTATGCACTAAACAAAATGATGCAGAAGACATTGCACGTGCATAAAAATCCATAAATCAGAAAAGTGAAAAATGTAATGCGTAAGACAATATGCAGAAAAAAAAAATAATGCATAATGTTTATGCATCTAAAAAAACTGATGCATAACCAGAAAAAGTGAGAAAAGTAATGCATAAGACATTATGCAGCAAAAAAAAAAATAATGCATAATGTCTTATGCATCTAAAAAAAATGATGCATAACCAGAAAAGTGAAAAGTAATGCATAAGACATTATGCAGCTAAAAAAAATAATGCATAACGTCTTATGCATCTAAAAAAAACTGATGCATAACCAGAAAAGTGAAAAAAAGTAATGCATAAGACATTATGCAGCAAAACAAAATAATGCATAATGTATTATGCATCTAAAAAAAACTGATGCATAACCAGAAAAGTGAAAAAAAAAGTAATGCATAAGACATATGCAGCTAAAACAAAATAATGCATAATGTCTTATGCACTAAACAAAATGATGCAGAAGACATTATGCACGTGCATAAAAATCCATAAATCAGAAAAGTGAAAAAAGTAATGCATAAGACAATGCAGCTAAAACAAAAATAATGCATAATGTATTATGCATCTAAAAAAAACTGATGCATAACCAGAAAAGTGAAAAAAAGTAATGCATAAGACATTATGCAGCTAAAACAAAATAATGCATAATGTCTTATGCACTAAACAAATGATGCAGAAGACATTATGCACGTGCATAAAAATCCATAAATCAGAAAAGTGAAAAAAGTAATGCATAAGACAATATGCAGCTAAAACAAATAATGCATAATGTCTTATGCATCTAAAAAAACTGATGCATAACCAGAAAAAGTGAGAAAAGTAATGCATAAGACATTATGCAGCAAAAAGAGAATTAATGCATAATGTCTTATGCATCTAAAAAAAAACTGATGCATAACCAGAAAAGTGAGAAAAGTAATGCATAAGACATTATGCACGTGCATAAAAATCCATAAATCAGAAAAGTGAAAAAAGTAATGCATAAGACAATATGCAGCTAAAACAAAATAATGCATAATGTCTTATGCATCTAAAAAAAACTGACGCATAACCAGAAAAGTGAAAAAAAGTAATGCATAAGATATTATGCAGCTAAAACAAAAATAATGCATAATGTATTATGCATCTAAAAAAAACTGATGCATAACCATAAAATACTTCAGTATGTAAATACTTCACTACTGGTGATAGATACTGACATTTTGATAGACTTAACAACATATTTTATTATTCGAAAATAACTACAATAACTACATTTTGATAGACATAATGTTTCAAAAACCAAAAGTTCTAAGAAACAACAAAAACAGTATTTTCAGTACACTTGTAATGTATGTACTGTAAATGAAATGCTTATTAACCAAATTCAGTTGGTACTGATAAAATCAAAAAGAAAACGGTAGAATAGAACAAGGGCTAGAGGAAAGAATTGTGGAAAAGGAATCTGGCAACATCATCGATATAACATTCTGATGCACGTTAAAGCCTGTGATAAAAGAAAAGAGAAATCAGAACACTACTTGCTTAAAAGTACATTGTATTGTATCAAACTTACTTAATTAAGACATTAATATGTATCTGACTGAAATACATATCTGACACAAAATCATTCTTCAAAAGTTCAAACTGTCGGATAAGATTGCATGTTGCCTTGTTGTGATGAGTCTTCAAATTACAGTTTGAACACTTGACAGATTTTCTACTAGTCTCATATGCAGACTTACTACGTTTCCCCTTTTTCCTGCCTGGTGGAGACCTAATTACTTCTGCTGGGAGAACGATATCATCGTGATACTCATCGGGCCTGTGAGAAAAAAAAGTATCATATAAATGGAATGAACCACAACTACATATGAATATGTACACGGTATATTGTTATACAGTTAAAAACTTGTTTATAAATGTTATGCAGAAATAATAATATGCATAATGTCTTATGCATCTAAACAAAAATGATGCATAACCAGAAAAGTGAAAACAATAATGCATAAGACATTATGCAGCTAAAACAAAATAATGCATAATGTCTTATGCATCTAAACAAAATGATGCATAAGACACTATGAACGTGCATAAAAAAATAATCCGTAAATCATAAAAGCGAAAACAATAATGCATAAGACGTTATGCAGCTAAAACAAAATAATGGCATAATGTCTTATGCACTAAACAAAATGATGCAGAAGACATTATGCACGTGCATAAAAATCCATAAATCAGAAAAAGTGAGAAAAGAAATGCATAAGACATTATGCAGCTAAAAAAATAATGCATAATGTCTTATGCATCTAAAAAAAAACTGATGCATAACCAGAAAAGTGAGAAAAGTAATGCATAAGACATTATGCAGCTAAAACAAAATAATGCATAATGTCTTATGCACTAAACAAATGATGCTGAAGACATTATGCACGTGCATAAAAATCCATAAATCAGAAAAGTGAAAAAAGTAATGCATAAGACAATATGCAGCTAAAACAAAATAATGCATAATGTCTTATGCATCTAAAAAAACTGATGCATAACCAGAAAAAGTGAGAAAAGTAATGTATAAGACATTATGCAGCAAAAAAAAATTAATGCATAATGTCTTATGCATCTAAAAAAAACTGATGCATAACCAGAAAAGTGAGAAAAGTAATGCATAAGACATTATGCAGCTAAAACAAAATAATGCATAATGTCTTATGCATCTAAAAAAAACTGATGCATAACCAGAAAAGTGAAAAAAAATAATGCATAAGACATTATGCAGCTAAAACAAAAATAATGCATAATGTATTATGCATCTAAAAAAAACTGATGCATAACCAGAAAAGTGAAAAAAAAGTAATGCATAAGACATTATGCAGCTAAAACAAAATAATGCATAATGTCTTATGCACTAAACAAAATGATGCTGAAGACATTATGCACGTGCATAAAAATCCATAAATCAGAAAAGTGAAAAAAGTAATGCATAAGAGAATATGCAGCTAAAACAAAATAATGCATAATGTCTTATGCATCTAAAAAAACTGATGCATAACCAGAAAAAGTGAGAAAAGTTATGTATAAGACATTATGCAGCAAAAAAAAAATTAATGCATAATGTCTTATGCATCTAAAAAAAAACTGATGCATAACCAGAAAAGTGGGAAAAGTAATGCATAAGACATTATGCAGCTAAAACAAAATAATGCATAATGTCTTATGCATCTAAAAAAAACTGATGCATAACCAGAAAAGTGAAAAAAAGTAACGCATAAGACATTATGCAGCTAAAACAAAATAATGCATAATGTCTTATGCACTAAACAAAATGATGCAGAAGACATTATGCACGTGCATAAAAATCCATAAATCAGAAAAGTGAAAAATGTAATGCGTAAGACAATATGCAGCTAAAACAAAATAATGCATAATGTTTTATGCATCTAAAAAAACTGATGCATAACCAGAAAAAGTGAGAAAAGTAATGCATAAGACATTATGCAGCAAAAAAAAAAAATGCATAATGTCTTATGCATCTAAAAAAAAAATGATGCATAACCAGAAAAGTTAGAAAAGTAATGCATAAGACATTATGCAGCTAAAACAAAATAATGCATAACGTCTTATGCATCTAAAAAAACTGATGCATAACCAGAAAAGTGAAAAAAGTAATGCATAAGACATTATGCAGCTAAAACAAAAATAATGCATAATGTATTATGCATCTAAAAAAAACTGATGCATAACCAGAAAAGTGAAAAAAAAGTAATGCATAAGACATTATGCAGCTAAAACAAATAATGCATAATGTCTTATGCACTAAACAAAATGATGCAGAAGACATTATGCACGTGCATAAAAATCCATAAATCAGAAAAGTGAAAAAAGTAATGCATAAGACAATATGCAGCTAAAAAAAAAATAATGCATAATGTATTATGCATCTAAAAAAAACTGATGCATAACCAGAAAAGTGAAAAAAAGTAATGCATAAGACATTATGCAGCTAAAACAAAATAATGCATAATGTCTTATGCACTAAACAAAATGATGCAGAAGACATTATGCACGTGCATAAAAATCCATAAATCAGAAAAGTGAAAAAAGTAATGCATAAGACAATATGCAGCTAAAACAAAATAATGCATAATGTCTTATGCATCTAAAAAAACTGATGCATAACCAGAAAAAGTGAGAAAAGTAATGCATAAGACATTATGCAGCAAAAAGAGAATTAATGCATAATGTCTTATGCATCTAAAAAAAACTGATGCATAACCAGAAAAGTGAGAAAAGTAATGCATAAGACATTATGCACGTGCATAAAAATCCATAAATCAGAAAAGTGAAAAAAGTAATGCATAAACAATATGCAGCTAAAACAAAATAATGCATAATGTCTTATGCATCTAAAAAAAACTGACGCATAACCAGAAAAGTGAAAAAAAGTAATGCATAAGATATTATGCAGCTAAAACAAAAATAATGCATAATGTATTATGCATCTAAAAAAAACTGATGCATAACCATAAAATACTTCAGTATGTAAATACTTCACTACTGGTGATAGATACTGACATTTTGATAGACTTAACAACATATTTTATTATTCGAAAATAACTACATTTTGATAGACATAATGTTTCAAAAACCAAAAGTTCTAAGAAACAACAAAAACAGTATTTTCAGTACACTTGTAATGTATGTACTGTAAATGAAATGCTTATTAACCAAATTCAGTTGGTACTGATAAAATCAAAAAGAAAAACGGTAGAATAGAACAAGGGCTAGAGGAAAGAATTGTGGAAAAGGAATCTGGCAACATCATCGATATAACATTCTGATGCACGTTAAAGCCTGTGATAAAAGAAAAAGAGAAATCAGAACACTACTTGCTTAAAAGTACATTGTATTGTATCAAACTTACTTAATTAAGACATTAATATGTATCTGACTGAAATACATATCTGACACAAAATCATTCTTCAAAAAGTTCAAACTGTCGGATAAGATTGCATGTTGCCTTGTGTGATGAGTCTTCAAATTACAGTTTGAACACTTGACAGATTTTCTACTAGTCTCATATGCAACTTACTACGTTTCCCCTTTTTCCTGCCTGGTGGAGACCTAATTACTTCTGCTGGGAGAACGATATCATCTACGTGATACTCATCGGGCCTGTGAGAAAAAAAAGTATCATATAAATGGAATGAACCACAACTACATATGATATGTACACGGTATATTGTTATACAGTTAAAAACTTGTTTATAACATGTTATGCAGAAATAATAATATGCATAATGTCTTATGCATCTAAACAAAAATGATGCATAACCAGAAAAGTGAAAACAATAATGCATAAGACATTATGCAGCTAAAACAAAATAATGCATAATGTCTTATGCATCTAAACAAAATGATGCATAAGACACTATGAACGTGCATAAAAAAATAATCCGTAAATCATAAAAGCGAAAACAATAATGCATAAGACGTTATGCAGCTAAAACAAATAATGGCATAATATCTTATGCACTAAACAAAATGATGCAGAAGACATTATGCACGTGCATAAAAATCCATAAATCAGAAAAAGTGAGAAAAGAAATGCATAAGACATTATGCAGCTAAAACAAAATAATGCATAATGTCTTATGCATCTAAAAAAAAACTGATGCATAACCAGAAAAGTGAGAAAAGTAATGCATAAGACATTATGCAGCTAAAACAAAATAATGCATAATGTCTTATGCACTAAACAAAATGATGCTGAAGACATTATGCACGTGCATAAAATCCATAAATCAGAAAAGTGAAAAAAGTAATGCATAAGACAATATGCAGCTAAAACAAATAATGCATAATGTCTTATGCATCTAAAAAAACTGATGCATAACCAGAAAAAGTGAGAAAAGTAATGTATAAGACATTATGCAGCAAAAAAAATTAATGCATAATGTCTTATGCATCTAAAAAAAACTGATGCATAACCAGAAAAGTGAGAAAAGTAATGCATAAGACATTATGCAGCTAAAACAAAATAATGCATAATGTCTTATGCATCTAAAAAAAACTGATGCATAACCAGAAAAGTGAAAAAAAATAATGCATAAGACATTATGCAGCTAAAACAAAATAATGCATAATGTATTATGCATCTAAAAAAAACTGATGCATAACCAGAAAAGTGAAAAAAAAGTAATGCATAAGACATTATGCAGCTAAAACAAAATAATGCATAATGTCTTATGCACTAAACAAAATGATGCTGAAGACATTATGCACGTGCATAAAAATCCATAAATCAGAAAAGTGAAAAAGTAATGCATAAGAGAATATGCAGCTAAAACAAAATAATGCATAATGTCTTATGCATCTAAAAAAACTGATGCATAACCAGAAAAATGAGAAAAGTTATGTATAAGACATTATGCAGCAAAAAAAAAATTAATAATGCATAATGTCTTATGCATCTAAAAAAAAACTGATGCATAACCAGAAAAGTGGGAAAAGTAATGCATAAGACATTATGCAGCTAAAACAAAATAATGCATAATGTCTTATGCATCTAAAAAAAACTGATGCATAACCAGAAAAGTGAAAAAAAGTAATGCATAAGACATTATGCAGCTAAAACAAAATAATGCATAATGTCTTATGCACTAAACAAAATGATGCAGAAGACATTATGCACGTGCATAAAAATCCATAAATCAGAAAAGTGAAAAATGTAATGCGTAAGACAATATGCAGCTAAAACAAAATAATGCATAATGTTTTATGCATCTAAAAAAACTGATGCATAACCAGAAAAAGTGAGAAAAGTAATGCATAAGACATTATGCAGCAAAAAAAAAAAAATGCATAATGTCTTATGCATCTAAAAAAAAAAATGATGCATAACCAGAAAAGTTAGAAAAGTAATGCATAAGACATTATGCAGCTAAAACAAAATAATGCATAACGTCTTATGCATCTAAAAAAAACTGATGCATAACCAGAAAAGTGAAAAAAAGTAATGCATAAGACATTATGCAGCTAAAACAAAAATAATGCATAATGTATTATGCATCTAAAAAAAACTGATGCATAACCAGAAAAGTGAAAAAAAAGTAATGCATAAGACATTATGCAGCTAAAACAAAATAATGCATAATGTCTTATGCATCTAAAAAAACTGATGCATAACCAGAAAAAGTGAGAAAAGTTATGTATAAGACATTATGCAGCAAAAAAAAAATTAATGCATAATGTCTTATGCATCTAAAAAAAACTGATGCATAACCAGAAAAGTGAGAAAAGTAATGCATAAGACATTATGCAGCTAAAACAAAATAATGCATAATGTCTTATGCATCTAAAAAAAACTGATGCATAACCAGAAAAGTGAAAAAAAATAATGCATAAGACATTATGCAGCTAAAACAAAATAATGCATAATGTCTTATGCACTAAACAAAATGATGCAGAAGACATTATGCACGTGCATAAAAATCCATAAATCAGAAAAGTGAAAAATGTAATGCATAAGACAATATGCAGCTAAAGCAAAATAATGCATAATGTTTTATGCATCTAAAAAAACTGATGCATAACCAGAAAAAGTGAGAAAAGTAATGCATAAGACATTATGCAGCAAAAAAATAAATAATGCATAATGTCTTATGCATCTAAAAAAAAACTGATGCATAACCAGAAAAGTGAGAAAAGTAATGCATAAGACATTATGCAGCTAAAACAAAATAATGCATAACGTCTTATGCATCTAAAAAAAACTGATGCATAACCAGAAAAGTGAAAAAAAGTAATGCATAAGACATTATGCAGCTAAAACAAAAATAATGCATAATGTATTATGCATCTAAAAAAAACTGATGCATAACCAGAAAAGTGAAAAAAAAGTAATGCATAAGATATTATGCAGCTAAAAAAAAATAATGCATAATGTCTTATGCATTAAACAAAATGATGCAGAAGACATTATGCACGTGCATAAAAATCCATAAATCAGAAAGTGAAAAAAGTATGCATAAGACAATATGCAGCTAAAACAAAATAATGCATAATGTCTTATGCATCTAAAAAAACTGATGCATAACCAGAAAAAGTGAGAAAAGTAATGCATAAGACATTATGCAGCAAAAAGAAAATTAATGCATAATGTCTTATGCATCTAAAAAAAAACTGATGCATAACCAGAAAAGTGAGAAAAGTAATGCATAAGACATTATGCAGCTAAAACAAAATAATGCATAATGTCTTATGCATCTAAAAAAACTGACGCGTAACCAAAAAAGTGAAAAAAGTAATGCATAAGATATTATGCAGCTAAAACAAAAAAATGCATAATGTATTATGCATCTAAAAAAAACTGATGCATAACCAGAAAATACTTCAGTATGTAAATACTTCACTACTGGTGATAGATACTGACATTTTGATAGATTAACAACAATTTCATTATTCGAAAATAACTACAATAACTACATTTTGATAGACTTATAATGTTTCAAAAACCAAAAGATGTTCTAAGAAACAACAAAAACATTATTTTCATACCCTTGTAATGTATGTACTGTAAATGAAATGCTTATTAACCAAATTCAGTTGGTACTGATAAAATCAAAAAGAAAAACGGTAGAATAGAACAAGGGCTAGAGGAAGGAATTGTGGAAAAGGAATCTGGCAACATCATCGATATAACATTCTGATGCACGTTAAAGCCTGTGATAAAAGAAAAAGAGAAATCAGAACACTACTTGCTTAAAAGTACATTGTATTGTATCAAACTTACTTAATTAAGACATTAATATGTATCTGACTGAAATACATATCTGACACAAAATCATTCTTCAAAAAGTTCAAACTGTCGGATAAGATTGCATGTTGCCTTGTTGTGATGAGTCTTCAAATTACAGTTTGAACACTTGACAGATTTTCTACTAGTCTCATATGCAGACTTAATACGTTTCCCCTTTTTCCTGCCTGGTGGAGACCTAATTACTTCTGATGGGAGAACGATATCATATACGTTATACTCATCGGGCCTGTGAGAAAAAACAGTATCATATAAATGGAATGAACCACAACTACATATGAATATGTACACGGTATATTGTTATACAGTTAAAAACGTATTTATAACATGTTATGCAGAAATAATAATATGCATAATGTCTTATGCATCTAAACAAAAATGATGCATAACCAGAAAAGTGAAAACAATAATGCATAAGACATTATGAAGCTAAAACAAAATAATGCATAATGTCTTATGCATCTAAACAAAATGATGCATAAGACACTATGAACGTGCATAAAAAAATAATCCATAAATCATAAAAGCGAAAACAATAATGCATAAGACGTTATGCAGCTAAAAAAAATAACGGCATAATGTCTTATGCACTAAACAAAATGATGCAGAAGACATTATGCACGTGCATAAAAATCATAAATCAGAAAAAGTGAGAAAAGTAATGCATAAGACATTATGCAGCTAAAACAAAATAATGCATAATGTCTTATGCATCTAAAAAAAACTGATGCATAACCAGAAAAGTGAGAAAAGTAATGCATAAGACATTATGCAGCTAAAACAAAATAATGCATTATGTATTATGCATCTAAAAAAAACTGATGCATAACCAGAAAAGTGGAAAAGTAATGCATAAGACATTATGCAGCTAAAACAAAATAATGCATTATGTATTATGCATCTAAAAAAAAACTGATGCATAACCAGAAAAGTGAAAAAAAAAGTAATGCATAAGACATTATGCAGCTAAAATAAATAATGCATAATGTCTTATGCACTAAACAAAATGATGCAGAAGACATTATGCACGTGCATAAAAATCCATAAATCTGAAAAACTGAGAAAAGTAATGCATAAGACATTATGCAGCTAAAACAAATAATGCATAATGTCTTATGCATCTAAAAAAAAACTGATGCATAACCAGAAAAGTGAGAAAAGTAATGCATAAGACATTATGCAGCTAAAACAAAATAATGCATTATGTATTATGCATCTAAAAAAAACTGATGCATAACCAGAAAAGTGAAAAAAAAGTAATGCATAAGACATTATGCAGCCAAAACAAAAATAATGCATAATGTATTATGCATCTAAAAAAAACTGATGCATAACCAGAAAATACTTCACTACTGGTGATAGATACTGACATTTGATAGACTTAACAACATATTTCATTATTCGAAAATAACTATAATAACTACATTTTGATAGACTTATAATGTTTCAAAAACCAAAAGATGTTCTAAGAAACAACAAAAACATTATTTTCAGTACACTTGTAATGTATGTACTGTAAATGAAATGCTTATTAACCAAATTCAGTTGGTACTGACAAAATCAAAAAGAAAAACGGTAGAATAGAACAAGGGCTAGAGGAAAGAATTGTGGAAAAGGAATCTGGCAACATCATCGATATAACATTCTGATGCACGTTAAAGCCTGTGATAAAAGAAAAAGAGAAATCAGAACACTACTTGCTTAAAAGTACATTGTATTGTATCAAACTTACTTAATTAAGACATTAATATGTATCTGACTGAAATACATATCTGACACAAAATCATTCTTCAAAAAGTTCAAACTGTCGGATAAGATTGCATGTTGCCTTGTTGTGATGAGTCTTCAAATTACAGTTTGAACACTTGACAGATTTTCTACTAGTCTCATATGCAGACTTACTACGTTTCCCCTTTTCCTGCCTGGTGGAGACCTAATTACTTCTGCTGGAGAACGATATCATCTACGTGATACTCATCGGGCCTGTGAAAAAAAAGTATCATATAAATGGAATGAACCACAACTACATATGAATATGTACACGGTATATTGTTATACAGTTAAAAACTTGTTTATAACATGTTATGCAGAAATAATAATATGCATAATGTCTTATGCATCTAAACAAAAATGATGCATAACCAGAAAAGTGAAAACAATAATGCATAAGACATTATGCAGCTAAAACAAAATAATGCATAATGTCTTATGCATCTAAACAAAATGATGCATAAGACACTATGAACGTGCATAAAAAAATAATCCGTAAATCATAAAAGCGAAAACAATAATGCATAAGACGTTATGCAGCTAAAACAAAATAATGGCATAATGTCTTATGCACTAAACAAAATGATGCAGAAGACATTATGCACGTGCATAAAATCCATAAATCAGAAAAAGTGAGAAAAGAAATGCATAAGACATTATGCAGCTAAAACAAAATAATGCATAATGTCTTATGCATCTAAAAAAAAACTGATGCATAACCAGAAAAGTGAGAAAAGTAATGCATAAGACATTATGCAGCTAAAACAAAATAATGCATAATGTCTTATGCACTAAACAAAATGATGCTGAAGACATTATGCACGTGCATAAAAATCCATAAATCAGAAAAGTGAAAAAAGTAATGCATAAGACAATATGCAGCTAAAACAAAATAATGCATAATGTCTTATGCATCTAAAAAAACTGATGCATAACCAGAAAAGTGAGAAAAGTAATGTATAAGACATTATGCAGCAAAAAAAATTAATGCATAATGTCTTATGCATCTAAAAAAAACTGATGCATAACCAGAAAAGTGAGAAAAGTAATGCATAAGACATTATGCAGCTAAAACAAAATAATGCATAATGTCTTATGCATCTAAAAAAAACTGATGCATAACCAGAAAAGTGAAAAAAATAATGCATAAGACATTATGCAGCTAAAACAAAAATAATGCATAATGTATTATGCATCTAAAAAAAACTGATGCATAACCAGAAAAGTGAAAAAAAGTAATGCATAAGACATTATGCAGCTAAACAAAATAATGCATAATGTCTTATGCACTAAACAAAATGATGCTGAAGACATTATGCACGTGCATAAAAATCCATAAATCAGAAAGTGAAAAAAGTAATGCATAAGAGAATATGCAGCTAAAACAAAATAATGCATAATGTCTTATGCATCTAAAAAAACTGATGCATAACCAGAAAAAGTGAGAAAAGTTATGTATAAGACATTATGCAGCAAAAAAAAATTAATGCATAATGTCTTATGCATCTAAAAAAAAACTGATGCATAACCAGAAAAGTGAGAAAAGTAATGCATAAGACATTATGCAGCTAAAACAAAATAATGCATAATGTCTTATGCATCTAAAAAAAACTGATGCATAACCAGAAAAGTGAAAAAAAATAATGCATAAGACATTATGCAGCTAAAACAAAATAATGCATAATGTCTTATGCACTAAACAAAATGATGCAGAAGACATATGCACGTGCATAAAAATCCATAAATCAGAAAAGTGAAAAATGTAATGCATAAGACAATATGCAGCTAACAAAATAATGCATAATGTTTATGCATCTAAAAAAACTGATGCATAACCAGAAAAAGTGAGAAAAGTAATGCATAAGACATTATGCAGCAAAAAAAAATAATGCATAATGTCTTATGCATCTAAAAAAAACTGATGCATAACCAGAAAAGTGAGAAAAGTAATGCATAAGACATTATGCAGCTAAAACAAAATAATGCATAACGTCGTATGCATCTAAAAAAAACTGATGCATAACCAGAAAAGTGAAAAAAAGTAATGCATAAGACATTATGCAGCTAAAACAAAAATAATGCATAATGTATTATGCATCTAAAAAAAACTGATGCATAACCAGAAAAGTGAAAAAAAAGTAATGCATAAGACATTATGCAGCTAAAAAAAATAATGCATAATGTCTTATGCATTAAACAAAATGATGCAGAAGACATTATGCACGTGCATAAAATCCATAAATCAGAAAAGTGAAAAAAGTAATGCATAAGACAATATGCAGCTAAAACAAAATAATGCATAATGTCTTATGCATCTAAAAAAACTGATGCATAACCAGAAAAAGTGAGAAAAGTAATGCATAAGACATTATGCAGCAAAAAGAAAATTAATGCATAATGTCTTATGCATCTAAAAAAAAACTGATGCATAACCAGAAAAGTGAGAAAAGTAATGCATAAGACATTATGCAGCTAAAACAAATAATGCATAATGTCTTATGCATCTAAAAAAAACTGACGCGTAACCAGAAAAGTGAAAAAAAGTAATGCATAAGATATTATGCAGCTAAAACAAAAATAATGCATAATGTATTATGCATCTAAAAAAAACTGATGCATAACCAGAAAATACTTCAGTATGTAAATACTTCACTACTGGTGATAGATACTGACATTTTGATAGACTTAACAACATATTTCATTATTCGAAAATAACTACAATAACTACATTTTGATAGACTTATAATGTTTCAAAAACCAAAAGATGTTCTAAGAAACAACAAAAACATTATTTTCAGTACCCTTGTAATGTATGTACTGTAAATGAAATGCTTATTAACCAATTCAGTTGGTACTGATAAAATCAAAAAGAAAAACGGTAGAATAGAACAAGGGCTAGGAAGGAATTGTGGAAAAGGAATCTGGCAACATCATCGATATAACATTCTGATGCACGTTAAAGCCTGTGATAAAGAAAAAGAGAAATCAGAACACTACTTGCTTAAAAGTACATTGTATTGTATCAAACTTACTTAATTAAGACATTAATATGTATCTGACTGAAATACATATCTGACACAAAATCATTCTTCAAAAAGTTCAAACTGTCGGATAAGATTGCATGTTGCCTTGTTGTGATGAGTCTTCAAATTACAGTTTGAACACTTGACAGATTTTCTACTAGTCTCATATGCAGACTTAATACGTTTCCCCTTTTTCCTGCCTGGTGGAGACCTAATTACTTCTGATGGGAGAACGATATCATATACGTTATACTCATCGGGCCTGTGAGAAAAAACAGTATCATATAAATGGAATGAACCACAACTACATATGAATATGTACACGGTATATTGTTATACAGTTAAAAACGTATTTATAACATGTTATGCAGAAATAATAATATGCATAATGTCTTATGCATCTAAACAAAAATGATGCATAACCAGAAAAGTGAAAACAATAATGCATAAGACATTATGAAGCTAAAACAAAATAATGCATAATGTCTTATGCATCTAAACAAAATGATGCATAAGACACTATGAACGTGCATAAAAAAATAATCCATAAATCATAAAAGCGAAAACAATAATGCATAAGACGTTATGCAGCTAAAAAAAATAACGGCATAATGTCTTATGCACTAAACAAAATGATGCAGAAGACATTATGCACGTGCATAAAAATCCATAAATCAGAAAAAGTGAGAAAAGTAATGCATAAGACATTATGCAGCTAAAACAAAATAATGCATAATGTCTTATGCATCTAAAAAAAACTGATGCATAACCAGAAAAGTGAGAAAAGTAATGCATAAGACATTATGCAGCTAAAACAAAATAATGCATTATGTATTATGCATCTAAAAAAAACTGATGCATAACCAGAAAAGTGAGAAAGTAATGCATAAGACATTATGCAGCTAAAACAAAATAATGCATTATGTATTATGCATCTAAAAAAAACTGATGCATAACCAGAAAAGTGAAAAAAAGTAATGCATAAGACATATGCAGCTAAAATAAAATAATGCATAATGTCTTATGCACTAAACAAAATGATGCAGAAGACATTATGCACGTGCATAAAAATCCATAAATCTGAAAAACTGAGAAAAGTAATGCATAAGACATTATGCAGCTAAAACAAATAATGCATAATGTCTTATGCATCTAAAAAAAAACTGATGCATAACCAGAAAAGTGAGAAAAGTAATGCATAAGACATTATGCAGCTAAAACAAAATAATGCATTATGTATTATGCATCTAAAAAAAACTGATGCATAACCAGAAAAGTGAAAAAAAAGTAATGCATAAGACATTATGCAGCCAAAACAAAAATAATGCATAATGTATTATGCATCTAAAAAAAACTGATGCATAACCAGAAAATACTTCACTACTGGTGATAGATATTGACATTTTGATAGACTTAACAACATATTTCATTATTCGAAATAACTATAATAACTACATTTTGATAGACTTAATGTTTCAAAACCAAAAGATGTTCTAAGAAACAACAAAAACATTATTTTCAGTACACTTGTAATGTATGTACTGTAAATGAAATGCTTATTAACCAAATTCAGTTGGTACTGACAAAATCAAAAGAAAACGGTAGAATAGAACAAGGGCTAGAGGAAAGAATTGTGGAAAAGGAATCTGGCAACATCATCGATATAACATTCTGATGCACGTTAAAGCCTGTGATAAAAGAAAAAGAGAAATCAGAACACTACTTGCTTAAAAGTACATTGTATTGTATCAAACTTACTTAATTAAGACATTAATATGTATCTGACTGAAATACATATCTGACACAAAATCATTCTTCAAAAAGTTCAAACTGTCGGATAAGATTGCATGTTGCCTTGTTGTGATGAGTCTTCAAATTACAGTTTGAACACTTGACAGATTTTCTACTAGTCTCATATGCAGACTTACTACGTTTCCCCTTTTTCCTGCCTGGTGGAGAACTAATTACTTCTGCTGGGAAAACGATATCATCTACGTGATACTCATCGGGCCTGTGAGAAAAAAAAGTATCATATAAATGGAATGAACCACAACTACATATGAATATGTACACGGTATATTGTTATACAGTTAAAAACTTGTTTATAACATGTTATGCAGAAATAATAATATGCATAATGTCTTATGCATCTAAACAAAAATGATGCATAACCAGAAAAGTGAAAACAATAATGCATAAGACATTATGCAGCTAAAACAAAATAATGCATAATGTCTTATGCATCTAAACAAAATGATGCATAAGACACTATGAACGTGCATAAAAAAATAATCCGTAAATCATAAAAGCGAATACAATAATGCATAAGACGTTATGCAGCTAAAACAAAATAATGGCATAATGTCTTATGCACTAAACAAAATGATGCAGAAGACATTATGCACGTGCATAAAAATCCATAAATCAGAAAAAGTGAGAAAAGAATGCATAAGACATTATGCAGCTAAAACAAAATAATGCATAATGTCTTATGCATCTAAAAAAAAACTGATGCATAACCAGAAAAGTGAGAAAAGTAATGCATAAGACATTATGCAGCTAAAACAAAATAATGCATAATGTCTTATGCACTAAACAAAATGATGCTGAAGACATTATGCACGTGCATAAAAATCCATAAATCAGAAAGTGAAAAAAGTAATGCATAAGACAATATGCAGCTAAACAAAATAATGCATAATGTCTTATGCATCTAAAAAAACTGATGCATAACCAGAAAAAGTGAGAAAAGTAATGTATAAGACATTATGCAGCAAAAAAAATTAATGCATAATGTCTTATGCATCTAAAAAAAACTGATGCATAACCAGAAAAGTGAGAAAAGTAATGCATAAGACATTATGCAGCTAAAACAAAATAATGCATAATGTCTTATGCATCTAAAAAAAACTGATGCATAACCAGAAAAGTGAAAAAAATAATGCATAAGACATTATGCAGCTAAAACAAAAATAATGCATAATGTATTATGCATCTAAAAAAACTGATGCATAACCAGAAAAGTGAAAAAAAAGTAATGCATAAGACATTATGCAGCTAAAACAAAATAATGCATAATGTCTTATGCACTAAACAAAATGATGCTGAAGCATTATGCACGTGCATAAAAATCCATAAATCAGAAAAGTGAAAAAAGTATGCATAAGAGAATATGCAGCTAAAACAAAATAATGCATAATGTCTTATGCATCTAAAAAAAAACTGATGCATAACCAGAAAAAGTGAGAAAAGTTATGTATAAGACATTATGCAGCAAAAAAAAAATAATGCATAATGTCTTATGCATCTAAAAAAAAACTGATGCATAACCAGAAAAGTGAGAAAAGTAATGCTAAGACATTATGCAGCTAAAACAAAATAATGCATAATGTCTTATGCATCTAAAAAAAACTGATGCATAACCAGAAAGTGAAAACAA
The DNA here is from genome assembly GCF_003573695.1 of Papaver somniferum. Classification (NCBI taxonomy): domain Eukaryota; kingdom Viridiplantae; phylum Streptophyta; class Magnoliopsida; order Ranunculales; family Papaveraceae; genus Papaver; species Papaver somniferum. Next base: position 77,608,651 of record NC_039360.1, read on the forward strand.
TAATGCATAAGACATTATGAAGCTAAAACAAAATAATGCATAATGTCTTATGCATCTAAACAAAATGATGCATAAGACACTATGAACGTGCATAAAAAAATAATCCATAAATCATAAAAGCGAAAACAATAATGCATAAGACGTTATGCAGCTAAAAAAAATAACGGCATAATGTCTTATGCACTAAACAAAATGATGCAGAAGACATTATGCACGTGCATAAAATCCATAAATCAGAAAAGTGAGAAAAGTAATGCATAAGACATTATGCAGCTAAAACAAAATAATGCATAATGTCTTATGCATCTAAAAAAAAACTGATGCATAAACCAGAAAAGTGAGAAAGTAATGCATAAGACATTATGCAGCTAAAACAAAATAATGCATTATGTATTATGCATCTAAAAAAAACTGATGCATACCAGAAAAGTGAGAAAAGTAATGCATAAGACAATTATGCAGCTAAAACAAAATAATGCATTATGTATTATGCATCTAAAAAAAACTGATGCATAACCAGAAAAGTGAAAAAAAGTAATGCATAAGACATTATCAGCTAAAATAAAATAATGCATAATGTCTTATGCACTAAACAAAATGATGCAGAAGACATTATGCACGTGCATAAAAATCCATAATCTGAAAAACTGAGAAAAGTAATGCATAAGACATTATGCAGCTAAAACAAATAATGCATAATGTCTTATGCATCTAAAAAAAACTGATGCATAACCAGAAAAGTGAGAAAGTAATGCATAAGACATTATGCAGCTAAAACAAAATAATGCATTATGTATTATGCATCTAAAAAAAACTGATGCATAACCAGAAAAGTGAAAAAAAGTAATGCATAAGACATTATGCAGCCAAAACAAAAATAATGCATAATGTATTATGCATCTAAAAAAAACTGATGCATAACCAGAAAATACTTCACTACTGGTGATAGATATTGACATTTTGATAGACTTAACAACATATTTCATTATTCGAAAATAACTATAATAACTACATTTTGATAGACTTATAATGTTTCAAAAACCAAAAGATGTTCTAAGAAACAACAAAAACATTATTTTCAGTACACTTGTAATGTATGTACTGTAAATGAAATGCTTATTAACCAAATTCAGTTGGTACTGACAAAATCAAAAAGAAAAACGGTAGAATAGAACAAGGGCTAGAGGAAAGAATTGTGGAAAAGGAATCTGGCAACATCATCGATATAACATTCTGATGCACGTTAAAGCCTGTGATAAAAAAAAAGAGAAATCAGAACACTACTTGCTTAAAAGTACATTGTATTGTATCAAACTTACTTAATTAAGACATTAATATGTATCTGACTGAAATACATATCTGACACAAAATCATTCTTCAAAAAGTTCAAACTGTCGGATAAGATTGCATGTTGCCTTGTTGTGATGAGTCTTCAAATTACAGTTTGAACACTTGACAGATTTTCTACTAGTCTCATATGCAGACTTACTTTCGTAAAATAATGCATAAGACATTATGCAGCTAAAACAAAAATAATGCATAATGTATTATGCATCTAAAAAAAACTGATGCATAACCAGAAAAGTGAAAAAAAAGTAATGCATAAGACATTATGCAGCTAAAACAAAATAATGCATAATGTCTTATGCACTAAACAAAATGATGCTGAAGACATTATGCACGTGCATAAAAATCCATAAATCAGAAAAGTGAAAAAAGTAATGCATAAGAGAATATGCAGCTAAAACAAAATAATGCATAATGTCTTATGCATCTAAAAAAACTGATGCATAACCAGAAAAAGTGAGAAAAGTTATGTATAAGACATTATGCAGCAAAAAAAAAATTAATGCATAATGTCTTATGCATCTAAAAAAAAACTGATGCATAACCAGAAAAGTGAGAAAAGTAATGCATAAGACATTATGCAGCTAAAACAAAATAATGCATAATGTCTTATGCATCTAAAAAAAACTGATGCATAACCAGAAAAGTGAAAAAAAGTAATGCATAAGACATTATGCAGCTAAAACAAAAATAATGCATAATGTATTATGCATCTAAAAAAACTGATGCATAACCAGAAAAGTGAAAAAAAAGTAATGCATAAGACATTATGCAGCTAAAACAAAATAATGCATAATGTCTTATGCACTAAACAAAATGATGCAGAAGACATTATGCACGTGCATAAAAATCCATAAGTCAGAAAAGTGAAAAAAGTAATGCATAAGACAATATGCAGCTAAAACAAAATAATGCATAATGTCTTATGCATCTAAAAAAACTGATGCATAACCAGAAAAAGTGAGAAAAGTAATGCATAAGACATTATGCAGCAAAAAGAAAATTAATGCATAATGTCTTATGCATCTAAAAAAAAACTGATGCATAACCAGAAAAGTGAGAAAAGTAATGCATAAGACATTATGCAGCTAAAACAAAATAATGCATAATGTCTTATGCATCTAAAAAAAACTGACGCGTAACCAGAAAAGTGAAAAAAAGTAATGCATAAGATATTATGCAGCTAAAACAAAAATAATGCATAATGTATTATGCATCTAAAAAAAACTGATGCATAACCAGAAAATACTTCAGTATGTAAATACTTCACTACTGGTGATAGATACTGACATTTTGATAGACTTAACAACATATTTCATTATTCGAAAATAACTACAATAACTACATTTTGATAGACTTATAATGTTTCAAAAACCAAAAGATGTTCTAAGAAACAACAAAAACATTATTTTCAGTACCCTTGTAATGTATGTACTGTAAATGAAATGCTTATTAACCAAATTCAGTTGGTACTGATAAAATCAAAAAGAAAAACGGTAGAATAGAACAAGGGCTAGAGGAAGGAATTGTGGAAAAGGAATCTGGCAACATCATCGATATAACATTCTGATGCACGTTAAAGCCTGTGATAAAAGAAAAAGAGAAATCAGAACACTACTTGCTTAAAAGTACATTGTATTGTATCAAACTTACTTAATTAAGACATTAATATGTATCTGACTGAAATACATATCTGACACAAAATCATTCTTCAAAAAGTTCAAACTGTCGGATAAGATTGCATGTTGCCTTGTTGTGATGAGTCTTCAAATTACAGTTTGAACACTTGACAGATTTTCTACTAGTCTCATATGCAGACTTAATACGTTTCCCCTTTTTCCTGCCTGGTGGAGACCTAATTACTTCTGATGGGAGAAAGATATCATATACGTTATACTCATCGGGCCTGTGAGAAAAAACAGTATCATATAAATGGAATGAACCACAACTACATATGAATATGTACACGGTATATTGTTATACAGTTAAAAACGTATTTATAACATGTTATGCAGAAATAATAATATGCATAATGTCTTATGCATCTAAACAAAAATGATGCATAACCAGAAAAGTGAAAACAATAATGCATAAGACATTATGAAGCTAAAACAAAATAATGCATAATGTCTTATGCATCTAAACAAAATGATGCATAAGACACTATGAACGTGCATAAAAAAATAATCCATAAATCATAAAAGCGAAAACAATAATGCATAAGACGTTATGCAGCTAAAAAAAAATAACGGCATAATGTCTTATGCACTAAACAAAATGATGCAGAAGACATTATGCACGTGCATAAAAATCCATAAATCAGAAAAAGTGAGAAAAGTAATGCATAAGACATTATGCAGCTAAAACAAAATAATGCATAATGTCTTATGCATCTAAAAAAAAACTGATGCATAACCAGAAAAGTGAGAAAAGTAATGCATAAGACATTATGCAGCTAAAACAAAATAATGCATAATGTATTATGCATCTAAAAAAACTGATGCATAAGCAGAAAAGTGAAAAAAAAGTAATGCATAAGACATTATGCAGCTAAAACAAAATAATGCATAATGTCTTATGCACTAAACAAAATGATGCAGAAGACATTATGCACGTGCATAAAAATCCATAAATCAGAAAAGTGAAAAAAGTAATGCATAAGACAATATGCAGCTAAAACAAAATAATGCATAATGTCTTATGCATCTAAAAAAACTGATGCATAACCAGAAAAAATGAGAAAAGTAATGCATAAGACATTATGCAGCAAAAAAATAAATTAATGCATAATGTCTTATGCATCTAAAAAAATCTGATGCATAACCAGAAAAGTGAGAAAAGTAATGCATAAGACATTATGCAACTAAAACAAAATAATGCATAATGTCTTATGCATCTAAAAAAAACTGATGCATAACCAGAAAAGTGAAAAAAAAGTAATGCATAAAACATTATGCAGCTAAAACAAAATAATGCATAATGTCTTATGCACTAAACAAAATGATGCAGAAGACATTATGCACGTGCATAAAAATCCATAAATCAGAAAATTGAAAAAAGTAATGCATAAGACAATATGCAGCTAAAACAAAATAATGCATAATGTCTTATGCATCTAAAAAAACTGATGCATAACCAGAAAAAGTGAGAAAAGTAATGCAGAAGACATTATGCAGCAAAAAAAAAATTAATGCATAATGTCTTATGCATCTAAAAAAAAACTGATGCATAACCAGAAAAGTGAGAAAAGTAATGCATAAGACATTATGCAGCTAAAACAAAATAATGCATAATGTCTTATGCATCTAAAAAAAACTTACGCATAACCAGAAAAGTGAAAAAAAGTAATGCATAAGACATTATGCAGCTAAAACAAAAATAATGCATAATGTATTATGCATCTAAAAAAAACTGATGCATAACCAGAAAATACTTCAGTATGTAAATACTTCACTACTGGTGATAGATACTGACATTTTAATAGACTTAACAACATATTTCATTATTCGAAAATAACTACAATAACTACATTTTGATAGACTTATAATGTTTCAAAAACCAAAAGATGTTCTAAGAAACAACAAAAACATTATTTTCAGTACACTTGTAATGTATGTACTGTAAATGAAATGCTTATTAACCAAATTCAGTTGGTACTGACAAAATCAAAAAGAAAAACGGTAGAATAGAACAAGGGCTAGAGGAAAGAATTGTGGAAAAGGAATCTGGCAACATCATCGATATAACATTCTGATGCACGTTAAAGCCTGTGATAAAAGAAGAAGAGAAATCAGAACAATACTTGCTTAAAAGTACATTGTATTGTATCAAACTTACTTAATTAAGACATTAATATGTATCTGACTGAAATACATACCTGACAAAAAATCATTCTTCAGAAAGTTCAAACTGTCAGATAAGATTGCATGTTGCCTTGTTGTGATGAGTCTTCAAATTACAGTTTGAACACTTGATAGATTTTCTACTAGTCTCATATGCAGACTTAATACGTTTCCCCTTTTTCCTGCCTGGTGGAGACCTAATTACTTCTGCTGGGAGAACGATATCATCTACGTGATACTCATCGGGCCTGTGAGAAAAACAGTATCATATAAATGGAACAAACCACAACTACATATGAATATGTACACGGTATATTGTTATACAGTTAAAAACTTGTTTATAACATGTTATGCAGAAATAATAATATGCATAATGTCTTATGCATCTAAACAAAAATGATGCATAACCAGAAAAGTGAAAACAATAATGCATAAGACATTATGCAGCTAAAACAAAATAATGCATAATGTCTTATGCATCTAAACAAAATGATGCATAAGACACTATGCACGTGCATAAAAAAATAATCCATAAATCATAAAAGCGAAAACAATAATGCATAAGACGTTATGCAGCTAAAACAAAATAATGGCATAATGTCTTATGCACTAAACAAAATGATGCAGAAGACATTATGCACGTGCATAAAAATCCATAAATCAGAAAAGTGAAAAAAGTAATGCATAAGACAATATGCAGCTAAAACAAAATAATGCATAATGTCTTATGCATCTAAAAAAACTGATGCATAACCAGAAAAAGTGAGAAAAGTAATGCATAAGACATTATGCAGCAAAAAGAAAATTAATGCATAATGTCTTATGCATCTAAAAAAAACTGATGCATAACCAGAAAAGTGAGAAAAGTAATGCATAAGACATTATGCAGCTAAAACAAAATAATGCATAATGTCTTATGCATCTAAAAAAAACTGACGCATAACCAGAAAAGTGAAAAAAAGTAATGCATAAGATATTATGCAGCTAAAACAAAAATAATGCATAATGTATTATGCATCTAAAAAAAACTGATGCATAACCAGAAAATACTTCAGTATGTAAATACTTCACTACTGGTGATAGATACTGACATTTTGATAGACTTAACAACATATTTCATTATTCGAAAATAACTACAATAACTACATTTTGATAGACATAATGTTTCAAAAACCAAAAGTTCTAAGAAACAACAAAAACAATATTTTCAGTACACTTGTAATGTATGTACTGTAAATGAAATGCTTATTAACCAAATTCAGTTGGTACTGATAAAATCAAAAAGAAAAACAGTAGAATAGAACAAGGGCTAGAGGAAAGAATTGTGGAAAAGGTATCTGGCAACATCATCGATATAACATTCTGATGCACGTTAAAGCCTGTGATAAAAGAAAAGGAGAAATCAGAACACTACTTGCTTAAAAGTACATTGTATTGTATCAAACTTACTTAATTAAGACATTAATATGTATCTGACTGAAATACATATCTGACACAAAATCATTCTTCAAAAAGTTCAAACTGTCGGATAAGATTGCATGTTGCCTTGTTGTGATGAGTCTTCAAATTACAGTTTGAACACTTGACAGATTTTCTACTAGTCTCATATGCAGACTTACTACGTTTCCCCTTTTTCCTGCCTGGTGGAGACCTAATTACTTCTGCTAGGAGAACGATATCATCTACGTGATACTCATCGGGCCTGTGAGAAAAAAAAGTATCATATAAATGGAATGAACCACAACTACATATGAATATGTACACGGTATATTGTTATACAGTTAAAAACTTGTTTATAACATGTTATGCAGAAATAATAATATGCATAATGTCTTATGCATCTAAACAAAAATGATGCATAACCAGAAAAGTGAAAACAATAATGCATAAGACATTATGCAGCTAAAACAAAATAATGCATAATGTCTTATGCATCTAAACAAAATGATGCATAAGACACTATGCACGTGCATAAAAAAATAATCCATAAATCATAAAAGCGAAAACAATAATGCATAAGACGTTATGCAGCTAAAACAAAATAATGGCATAATGTCTTATGCACTAAACAAAATGATGCAGAAGACATTATGCACGTGCATAAAAATCCATAAATCAGAAAAAGTGAGAAAAGTAATGCATAAGACATTATGCAGCTAAAACAAAATAATGCATAATGTCTTATGCATCTAAAAAAAAAACTGATGCATAACCAGAAAAGTGAGAAAAGTAATGCATAAGACATTATGCAGCTAAAACAAAATAATGCATTATGTATTATGCATCTAAAAAAAACTGATGCATAACCAGAAAAGTGAAAAAAAAGTAATGCATAAGACATTATGCAGCTAAAACAAAATAATGCATAATGTCTTATGCACTAAACAAAATGATGCATAAGACACTATGCACGTGCATAAAAAAATAATCCATAAATCATAAAAGCGAAAACAATAATGCATAAGACGTTATGCAGCTAAAACAAAATAATGGCATAATGTCTTATGCACTAAACAAAATGATGCAGAAGACATTATGCACGTGCATAAAAATCCATAAATCAGAAAAAGTGAGAAAAGTAATGCATAAGACATTATGCAGCTAAAACAAAATAATGCATAATGTCTTATGCATCTAAAAAAAAACTGATGCATAACCAGAAAAGTGAGAAAAGTAATGCATAAGACATTATGCAGCTAAAACAAAATAATGCATAATGTATTATGCATCTAAAAAAACTGATGCATAAGCAGAAAAGTGAAAAAAAAGTAATGCATAAGACATTATGCAGCTAAAACAAAATAATGCATAATGTCTTATGCACTAAACAAAATGATGCAGAAGACATTATGCACGTGCATAAAAATCCATAAATCAGAAAAGTGAAAAAAGTAATGCATAAGACAATATGCAGCTAAAACAAAATAATGCATAATGTCTTATGCATCTAAAAAAACTGATGCATAACCAGAAAAAATGAGAAAAGTAATGCATAAGACATTATGCAGCAAAAAAATAAATTAATGCATAATGTCTTATGCATCTAAAAAAATCTGATGCATAACCAGAAAAGTGAGAAAAGTAATGCATAAGACATTATGCAACTAAAACAAAATAATGCATAATGTCTTATGCATCTAAAAAAAACTGATGCATAACCAGAAAAGTGAAAAAAAAGTAATGCATAAAACATTATGCAGCTAAAACAAAATAATGCATAATGTCTTATGCACTAAACAAAATGATGCAGAAGACATTATGCACGTGCATAAAAATCCATAAATCAGAAAATTGAAAAAAGTAATGCATAAGACAATATGCAGCTAAAACAAAATAATGCATAATGTCTTATGCATCTAAAAAAACTGATGCATAACCAGAAAAAGTGAGAAAAGTAATGCAGAAGACATTATGCAGCAAAAAAAAAATTAATGCATAATGTCTTATGCATCTAAAAAAAAACTGATGCATAACCAGAAAAGTGAGAAAAGTAATGCATAAGACATTATGCAGCTAAAACAAAATAATGCATAATGTCTTATGCATCTAAAAAAAACTTACGCATAACCAGAAAAGTGAAAAAAAGTAATGCATAAGACATTATGCAGCTAAAACAAAAATAATGCATAATGTATTATGCATCTAAAAAAAACTGATGCATAACCAGAAAATACTTCAGTATGTAAATACTTCACTACTGGTGATAGATACTGACATTTTAATAGACTTAACAACATATTTCATTATTCGAAAATAACTACAATAACTACATTTTGATAGACTTATAATGTTTCAAAAACCAAAAGATGTTCTAAGAAACAACAAAAACATTATTTTCAGTACACTTGTAATGTATGTACTGTAAATGAAATGCTTATTAACCAAATTCAGTTGGTACTGACAAAATCAAAAAGAAAAACGGTAGAATAGAACAAGGGCTAGAGGAAAGAATTGTGGAAAAGGAATCTGGCAACATCATCGATATAACATTCTGATGCACGTTAAAGCCTGTGATAAAAGAAGAAGAGAAATCAGAACAATACTTGCTTAAAAGTACATTGTATTGTATCAAACTTACTTAATTAAGACATTAATATGTATCTGACTGAAATACATACCTGACAAAAAATCATTCTTCAGAAAGTTCAAACTGTCAGATAAGATTGCATGTTGCCTTGTTGTGATGAGTCTTCAAATTACAGTTTGAACACTTGATAGATTTTCTACTAGTCTCATATGCAGACTTAATACGTTTCCCCTTTTTCCTGCCTGGTGGAGACCTAATTACTTCTGCTGGGAGAACGATATCATCTACGTGATACTCATCGGGCCTGTGAGAAAAACAGTATCATATAAATGGAACAAACCACAACTACATATGAATATGTACACGGTATATTGTTATACAGTTAAAAACTTGTTTATAACATGTTATGCAGAAATAATAATATGCATAATGTCTTATGCATCTAAACAAAAATGATGCATAACCAGAAAAGTGAAAACAATAATGCATAAGACATTATGCAGCTAAAACAAAATAATGCATAATGTCTTATGCATCTAAACAAAATGATGCATAAGACACTATGCACGTGCATAAAAAAATAATCCATAAATCATAAAAGCGAAAACAATAATGCATAAGACGTTATGCAGCTAAAACAAAATAATGGCATAATGTCTTATGCACTAAACAAAATGATGCAGAAGACATTATGCACGTGCATAAAAATCCATAAATCAGAAAAGTGAAAAAAGTAATGCATAAGACAATATGCAGCTAAAACAAAATAATGCATAATGTCTTATGCATCTAAAAAAACTGATGCATAACCAGAAAAAGTGAGAAAAGTAATGCATAAGACATTATGCAGCAAAAAAAAAAATTAATGCATAATGTCTTATGCATCTAAAAAAAAACTGATGCATAACCAGAAAAGTGAGAAAAGTAATGCATAAGACATTATGCAGCTAATACAAAATAATGCATAATGTCTTATGCATCTAAAAAAAACTGACGCATAACCAGAAAAGTGAAAAAAAGTAATGCATAAGACATTATGCAGCTAAAACAAAAATAATGCATAATGTATTATGCATCTAAAAAAAACTGATGCATAACCAGAAAATACTTCACTACTGGTGATAGATAATGACATTTTGATAGACTTAACAACATATTTTATTATTTGAAAATAACTACAATAACTACATTTTGATAGACTTATAATGTTTCAAAAACCAAAAGTTCTAAGAAACAACAAAAACAGTATTTTCAGTACACTTGTAATGTATGTACTGTAAATGAAGTGCTTATTAACCAAATTCAGTTGGTACTGACAAAATCAAAATGAAAAACGGTAGAATAGAACAAGGGCTAGAGAAAAGAATTGTGGAAAAGGAATCTGGCAACATCATCGATATAACATTCTGATGCACGTTAAAGCCTGTGATAAAAGAAAAAGAGAAATTAGAACACTGCTTGCTTAAAAGTACATTGTATTGTATCAAACTTACTTAATTAAGACATTAATATGTATCTGACTGAAATACATACTTGACACAAAATCATTTTTCAGAAAGTTCATACTGTCGGATAAGATTGCATGTTGCCTTGTTGTGATGAGTCTTCAAATTACAGTTTGAACACTTGACATATTTTCTACTAGTCTCATATGCAGACTTAATACGTTTCCCCTTTTTCCTGCCTGGTGGAGACCTAATTACTTCTGCTGGGAGAACGATATCATCTACGTGATACTCATCGGGCCTGTGAGAAAAAACAGTATCATATAAATGGAACAAACCACAACTACATATGAATATGTACACGGTATATTGTTATACAGTTAAAAACTTGTTTATAACATGTTATGCAGAAATAATAATATGCATAATGTCTTATGCATCTAAACAAAAATGATGCATAACCAGAAAAGTGAAAACAATAATGCATAAGACATTATGCAGCTAAAACAAAATAATGCATAATGTCTTATGCATCTAAACAAAATGATGCATAAGACACTATGCACGTGCATAAAAAAATAATCCATAAATCATAAAAGCGAAAACAATAATGCATAAGACGTTATGCAGCTAAAACAAAATAATGGCATAATGTCTTATGCACTAAACAAAATGATGCAGAAGACATTATGCACGTGCATAAAAATCCATAAATCAGAAAAACTGAGAAAAGTAATGCATAAGACATTATGCAGCTAAAACAAAATAATGCATAATGTCTTATGCATCTAAAAAAAAACTGATGCATAACCAGAAAAGTGAGAAAAGTAATGCATAAGACATTATGCAGCTAAAACAAAATAATGCATAATGTATTATGCATCTAAAAAAACTGATGCATAAGCAGAAAAGTGAAAAAAAAGTAATGCATAAGACATTATGCAGCTAAAACAAAATAATGCATAATGTCTTATGCACTAAACAAAATGATGCAGAAGACATTATGCACGTGCATAAAAATCCATAAATCAGAAAAGTGAAAAAAGTAATGCATAAGACAATATGCAGCTAAAACAAAATAATGCATAATGTCTTATGCATCTAAAAAAACTGATGCATAACCAGAAAAAATGAGAAAAGTAATGCATAAGACTTTATGCAGCAAAAAAAAATTAATGCATAATGTCTTATGCATCTAAAAAAATCTGATGCATAACCAGAAAAGTGAGAAAAGTAATGCATAAGACATTATGCAGCTAAAACAAAATAATGCATAATGTCTTATGCATCTAAAAAAAACTGATGCATAACCAGAAAAGTGAAAAAAAGTAATGCATAAGACATTATGCAGCTAAAAAAAAAATAATGCATAATGTATTATGCATCTAAAAAAAACTGATGCATAACCAGAAAAGTGAAAAAAAAGTAATGCATAAGACATTATGCAGCTAAAACAAAATAATGCATAATGTCTTATGCACTAAACAAAATGATGCAGAAGACATTATGCACGTGCATAAAAATCCATAAATCAGAAAAGTGAAAAAAGTAATGCATAAGACAATATGCATCTAAAACAAAATAATGCATAATGTCTTATGCATCTAAAAAAACTGATGCATAACCAGAAAAAGTGAGAAAAGTAATGCATAAGACATTATGCAGCAAAAAAAAAAATTAATGCATAATGTCTTATGCATCTAAAAAAAAACTGATGCATAACCAGAAAAGTGAGAAAAGTAATGCATAAGACATTATGCAGCTAATACAAAATAATGCATAATGTCTTATGCATCTAAAAAAAACTGACGCATAACCAGAAAAGTGAAAAAAAGTAATGCATAAGACATTATGCAGCTAAAACAAAAATAATGCATAATGTATTATGCATCTAAAAAAAACTGATGCATAACCAGAAAATACTTCACTACTGGTGATAGATAATGACATTTTGATAGACTTAACAACATATTTTATTATTTGAAAATAACTACAATAACTACATTTTGATAGACTTATAATGTTTCAAAAACCAAAAGTTCTAAGAAACAACAAAAACAGTATTTTCAGTACACTTGTAATGTATGTACTGTAAATGAAGTGCTTATTAACCAAATTCAGTTGGTACTGACAAAATCAAAATGAAAAACGGTAGAATAGAACAAGGGCTAGAGAAAAGAATTGTGGAAAAGGAATCTGGCAACATCATCGATATAACATTCTGATGCACGTTAAAGCCTGTGATAAAAGAAAAAGAGAAATTAGAACACTGCTTGCTTAAAAGTACATTGTATTGTATCAAACTTACTTAATTAAGACATTAATATGTATCTGACTGAAATACATACTTGACACAAAATCATTTTTCAGAAAGTTCATACTGTCGGATAAGATTGCATGTTGCCTTGTTGTGATGAGTCTTCAAATTACAGTTTGAACACTTGACATATTTTCTACTAGTCTCATATGCAGACTTAATACGTTTCCCCTTTTTCCTGCCTGGTGGAGACCTAATTACTTCTGCTGGGAGAACGATATCATCTACGTGATACTCATCGGGCCTGTGAGAAAAAACAGTATCATATAAATGGAACAAACCACAACTACATATGAATATGTACACGGTATATTGTTATACAGTTAAAAACTTGTTTATAACATGTTATGCAGAAATAATAATATGCATAATGTCTTATGCATCTAAACAAAAATGATGCATAACCAGAAAAGTGAAAACAATAATGCATAAGACATTATGCAGCTAAAACAAAATAATGCATAATGTCTTATGCATCTAAACAAAATGATGCATAAGACACTATGAACGTGCATAAAAAAATAATCCGTAAATCATAAAAGCGAAAACAATAATGCATAAGACGTTATGCAGCTAAAACAAAATAATGGCATAATGTCTTATGCACTAAACAAAATGATGCAGAAGACATTATGCACGTGCATAAAAATCCATAAATCAGAAAAAGTGAGAAAAGAAATGCATAAGACATTATGCAGCTAAAACAAAATAATGCATAATGTCTTATGCATCTAAAAAAAAACTGATGCATAACCAGAAAAGTGAGAAAAGTAATGCATAAGACATTATGCAGCTAAAACAAAATAATGCATAATGTCTTATGCACTAAACAAAATGATGCTGAAGACATTATGCACGTGCATAAAAATCCATAAATCAGAAAAGTGAAAAAAGTAATGCATAAGACAATATGCAGCTAAAACAAAATAATGCATAATGTCTTATGCATCTAAAAAAACTGATGCATAACCAGAAAAAGTGAGAAAAGTAATGTACAAGACATTATGCAGCAAAAAAAAATTAATGCATAATGTCTTATGCATCTAAAAAAAACTGATGCATAACCAGAAAAGTGAGAAAAGTAATGCATAAGACATTATGCAGCTAAAACAAAATAATGCATAATGTCTTATGCATCTAAAAAAAACTGATGCATAACCAGAAAAGTGAAAAAAAATAATGCATAAGACATTATGCAGCTAAAACAAAAATAATGCATAATGTATTATGCATCTAAAAAAAACTGATGCATAACCAGAAAAGTGAAAAAAAAGTAATGCATAAGACATTATGCAGCTAAAACAAAATAATGCATAATGTCTTATGCACTAAACAAAATGATGCAGAAGACATTATGCACGTGCATAAAAATCCATAAATCAGAAAAGTGAAAAAAGTAATGCATAAGACAATATGCAGCTAAAACAAAATAATGCATAATGTCTTATGCATCTAAAAAAACTGATGCATAACCAGAAAAGTGAAAAAAAAGTAATGCATAAGACATTATGCAGCTAAAACAAAATAATGCATAATGTCTTATGCACTAAACAAAATGATGCAGAAGACATTATGCACGTGCATAAAAATCCATAAATCAGAAAAGTGAAAAAAGTAATGCATAAGACAATATGCAGCTAAAACAAAATAATGCATAATGTCTTATGCATCTAAAAAAACTGATGCATAACCAGAACAAGTGAGAAAAGTAATGCATAAGACATTATGCAGCTAAAACAAAATAATGCATAATGTCTTATGCATCTAAAAAAAAACTGATGCATAACCAGAAAAGTGAGAAAAGTAATGCATAAGACATTATGCAGCTAAAACAAAATAATGCATAATGTCTTATGCATCTAAAAAAAACTGATGCATAACCAGAAAAGTGAAAACAATAATGCATAAGACATTATGAAGCTAAAACAAAATAATGCATAATGTCTTATGCATCTAAACAAAATGATGCATAAGACACTATGAACGTGCATAAAAAAATAATCCATAAATCATAAAAGCGAAAACAATAATGCATAAGACGTTATGCAGCTAAAAAAAAATAACGGCATAATGTCTTATGCACTAAACAAAATGATGCAGAAGACATTATGCACGTGCATAAAAATCCATAAATCAGAAAAAGTGAGAAAAGTAATGCATAAGACATTATGCAGCTAAAACAAAATAATGCATAATGTCTTATGCATCTAAAAAAAACTGATGCATAACCAGAAAAGTGAGAAAAGTAATGCATAAGACATTATGCAGCTAAAACAAAATAATGCATTATGTATTATGCATCTAAAAAAAACTGATGCATAACCAGAAAAGTGAAAAAAGTAATGCATAAGACATTATGCAGCTAAAATAAAATAATGCATAATGTCTTATGCACTAAACAAAATGATGCAGAAGACATTATGCACGTGCATAAAAATCCATAAATCTGAAAAACTGAGAAAAGTAATGCATAAGACATTATGCAGCTAAAACAAATAATGCATAATGTCTTATGCATCTAAAAAAAAACTGATGCATAACCAGAAAAGTGAGAAAAGTAATGCATAAGACATTATGCAGCTAAAACAAAATAATGCATTATGTATTATGCATCTAAAAAAAACTGATGCATAACCAGAAAAGTGAAAAAAAAGTAATGCATAAGACATTATGCAGCCAAAACAAAAATAATGCATAATGTATTATGCATCTAAAAAAAACTGATGCATAACCAGAAAATACTTCACTACTGGTGATAGATACTGACATTTTGATAGACTTAACAACATATTTCATTATTCGAAAATAACTATAATAACTACATTTTGATAGACTTATAATGTTTCAAAAACCAAAAGATGTTCTAAGAAACAACAAAAACATTATTTTCAGTACACTTGTAATGTATGTACTGTAAATGAAATGCTTATTAACCAAATTCAGTTGGTACTGACAAAATCA
The DNA here is from genome assembly GCF_003573695.1 of Papaver somniferum. Taxonomy (NCBI): domain Eukaryota; kingdom Viridiplantae; phylum Streptophyta; class Magnoliopsida; order Ranunculales; family Papaveraceae; genus Papaver; species Papaver somniferum. The sequence goes on from NC_039360.1 coordinate 77,624,590, forward strand.
AAAAGAAAAACGGTAGAATAGAACAAGGGCTAGAGGAAAGAATTGTGGAAAAGGAATCTGGCAACATCATCGATATAACATTCTGATGCACGTTAAAGCCTGTGATAAAAGAAAAAGAGAAATCAGAACACTACTTGCTTAAAAGTACATTGTATTGTATCAAACTTACTTAATTAAGACATTAATATGTATCTGACTGAAATACATATCTGACACAAAATCATTCTTCAAAAAGTTCAAACTGTCGGATAAGATTGCATGTTGCCTTGTTGTGATGAGTCTTCAAATTACAGTTTGAACACTTGACAGATTTTCTACTAGTCTCATATGCAGACTTACTACGTTTCCCCTTTTTCCTGCCTGGTGGAGACCTAATTACTTCTGCTGGGAGAACGATATCATCTACGTGATACTCATCGGGCCTGTGAGAAAAAAAAGTATCATATAAATGGAATGAACCACAACTACATATGAATATGTACACGGTATATTGTTATACAGTTAAAAACTTGTTTATAACATGTTATGCAGAAATAATAATATGCATAATGTCTTATGCATCTAAACAAAAATGATGCATAACCAGAAAAGTGAAAACAATAATGCATAAGACATTATGCAGCTAAAACAAAATAATGCATAATGTCTTATGCATCTAAACAAAATGATGCATAAGACACTATGCACGTGCATAAAAAAATAATCCATAAATCATAAAAGCGAAAACAATAATGCATAAGACGTTATGCAGCTAAAACAAAATAATGGCATAATGTCTTATGCACTAAACAAAATGATGCAGAAGACATTATGCACGTGCATAAAAATCCATAAATCAGAAAAAGTGAGAAAAGTAATGCATAAGACATTATGCAGCTAAAACAAAATAATGCATAATGTCTTATGCATCTAAAAAAAAACTGATGCATAACCAGAAAAGTGAGAAAAGTAATGCATAAGACATTATGCAGCTAAAACAAAATAATGCATTATGTATTATGCATCTAAAAAAAACTGATGCATAACCAGAAAAGTGAAAAAAAAGTAATGCATAAGACATTATGCAGCTAAAACAAAATAATGCATAATGTCTTATGCACTAAACAAAATGATGCATAAGACACTATGCACGTGCATAAAAAAATAATCCATAAATCATAAAAGCGAAAACAATAATGCATAAGACGTTATGCAGCTAAAACAAAATAATGGCATAATGTCTTATGCACTAAACAAAATGATGCAGAAGACATTATGCACGTGCATAAAAATCCATAAATCAGAAAAAGTGAGAAAAGTAATGCATAAGACATTATGCAGCTAAAACAAAATAATGCATAATGTCTTATGCATCTAAAAAAAAACTGATGCATAACCAGAAAAGTGAGAAAAGTAATGCATAAGACATTATGCAGCTAAAACAAAATAATGCATAATGTATTATGCATCTAAAAAAACTGATGCATAAGCAGAAAAGTGAAAAAAAAGTAATGCATAAGACATTATGCAGCTAAAACAAAATAATGCATAATGTCTTATGCACTAAACAAAATGATGCAGAAGACATTATGCACGTGCATAAAAATCCATAAATCAGAAAAGTGAAAAAAGTAATGCATAAGACAATATGCAGCTAAAACAAAATAATGCATAATGTCTTATGCATCTAAAAAAACTGATGCATAACCAGAAAAAATGAGAAAAGTAATGCATAAGACATTATGCAGCAAAAAAATAAATTAATGCATAATGTCTTATGCATCTAAAAAAATCTGATGCATAACCAGAAAAGTGAGAAAAGTAATGCATAAGACATTATGCAACTAAAACAAAATAATGCATAATGTCTTATGCATCTAAAAAAAACTGATGCATAACCAGAAAAGTGAAAAAAAAGTAATGCATAAAACATTATGCAGCTAAAACAAAATAATGCATAATGTCTTATGCACTAAACAAAATGATGCAGAAGACATTATGCACGTGCATAAAAATCCATAAATCAGAAAATTGAAAAAAGTAATGCATAAGACAATATGCAGCTAAAACAAAATAATGCATAATGTCTTATGCATCTAAAAAAACTGATGCATAACCAGAAAAAGTGAGAAAAGTAATGCAGAAGACATTATGCAGCAAAAAAAAAATTAATGCATAATGTCTTATGCATCTAAAAAAAAACTGATGCATAACCAGAAAAGTGAGAAAAGTAATGCATAAGACATTATGCAGCTAAAACAAAATAATGCATAATGTCTTATGCATCTAAAAAAAACTTACGCATAACCAGAAAAGTGAAAAAAAGTAATGCATAAGACATTATGCAGCTAAAACAAAAATAATGCATAATGTATTATGCATCTAAAAAAAACTGATGCATAACCAGAAAATACTTCAGTATGTAAATACTTCACTACTGGTGATAGATACTGACATTTTAATAGACTTAACAACATATTTCATTATTCGAAAATAACTACAATAACTACATTTTGATAGACTTATAATGTTTCAAAAACCAAAAGATGTTCTAAGAAACAACAAAAACATTATTTTCAGTACACTTGTAATGTATGTACTGTAAATGAAATGCTTATTAACCAAATTCAGTTGGTACTGACAAAATCAAAAAGAAAAACGGTAGAATAGAACAAGGGCTAGAGGAAAGAATTGTGGAAAAGGAATCTGGCAACATCATCGATATAACATTCTGATGCACGTTAAAGCCTGTGATAAAAGAAGAAGAGAAATCAGAACAATACTTGCTTAAAAGTACATTGTATTGTATCAAACTTACTTAATTAAGACATTAATATGTATCTGACTGAAATACATACCTGACAAAAAATCATTCTTCAGAAAGTTCAAACTGTCAGATAAGATTGCATGTTGCCTTGTTGTGATGAGTCTTCAAATTACAGTTTGAACACTTGATAGATTTTCTACTAGTCTCATATGCAGACTTAATACGTTTCCCCTTTTTCCTGCCTGGTGGAGACCTAATTACTTCTGCTGGGAGAACGATATCATCTACGTGATACTCATCGGGCCTGTGAGAAAAACAGTATCATATAAATGGAACAAACCACAACTACATATGAATATGTACACGGTATATTGTTATACAGTTAAAAACTTGTTTATAACATGTTATGCAGAAATAATAATATGCATAATGTCTTATGCATCTAAACAAAAATGATGCATAACCAGAAAAGTGAAAACAATAATGCATAAGACATTATGCAGCTAAAACAAAATAATGCATAATGTCTTATGCATCTAAACAAAATGATGCATAAGACACTATGCACGTGCATAAAAAAATAATCCATAAATCATAAAATCTAAAACAATAATGCATAAGACGTTATGCAGCTAAAACAAAATAATGGCATAATGTCTTATGCACTAAACAAAATGATGCAGAAGACATTATGCACGTGCATAAAAATCCATAAATCAGAAAAACTGAGAAAAGTAATGCATAAGACATTATGCAGCTAAAACAAATAATGCATAATGTCTTATGCATCTAAAAAAAAACTGATGCATAACCAGAAAAGTGAGAAAAGTAATGCATAAGACATTATGCAGCTAAAACAAAATAATGCATTATGTATTATGCATCTAAAAGAAACTGATGCATAACCAGAAAAGTGAAAAAAAAGTAATGCATAAGACATTATGCAGCTAAAATAAAATAATGCATAATGTCTTATGCACTAAACAAAATGATGCAGAAGACATTATGCACGTGCATAAAAATCCATAAATCAGAAAAGTGAAAAAAGTAATGCATAAGACAATATGCAGCTAAAACAAAATAATGCATAATGTCTTATGCATCTAAAAAAACTGATGCATAACCAGAAAAAGTGAGAAAAGTAATGCATAAGACATTATGCAGCAAAAAAAAAATTAATGCATAATGTCTTATGCATCTAAAAAAAACTGATGCATAACCAGAAAAGTGAAAAAAAGTAATGCATAAGACATTATGCAGCTAAAACGAAATAATGCATAATGTCTTATGCATCTAAACAAAACTGATGCATAACCAGAAAAATGAAAAAAGTAATGCATAAGACATTATGCAGCTAAAACAAAAATAATGCATAATGTTTTATGCAAAAATAATAATGGCATAATGTCTTATGCACTAAACAAAATGATGCAAAAGACATTATGCACGTGCATAAAAATTCATAAATCAGAAAAGTGAAAAAAGCAATGCATAAGACAATATGCAGCTAAAACAAAATAATGCATAATGTCTTATGCATCTAAAAAAAAACCGATGCATAACCAGAAAAGTGAGAAAAGTAATGCATAAGACATTATGCAGCTAAAACAAAATAATGCATAATGTCTTATGCATCTAAAAAAAACTGATGCATAACCAGAAAAGTGAAAAAAAGTAATGCATAAGACATTATGCAGCTAAAACGAAATAATGCATAATGTCTTATGCATCTAAACAAAACTGATGCATAACCAGAAAAATGAAAAAAGTAATGCATAAGACATTATGCAGCTAAAACAAAAATAATGCATAATGTTTTATGCAAAAATAATAATGGCATAATGTCTTATGCACTAAACAAAATGATGCAGAAGACATTATGCACGTGCATAAAAATCCATAAATCAGAAAAGTGAAAAAAGTAATGCATAAGACAATATGCAGCTAAAACAAAATAATGCATAATGTCTTATGCATCTAAAAAAACTGATGCATAACCAGAAAAAATGAGAAAAGTAATGCATAAGACATTATGCAGCAAAAAAATAAATTAATGCATAATGTCTTATGCATCTAAAAAAATCTGATGCATAACCAGAAAAGTGAGAAAAGTAATGCATAAGACATTATGCAACTAAAACAAAATAATGCATAATGTCTTATGCATCTAAAAAAAACTGATGCATAACCAGAAAAGTGAAAAAAAAGTAATGCATAAAACATTATGCAGCTAAAACAAAATAATGCATAATGTCTTATGCACTAAACAAAATGATGCAGAAGACATTATGCACGTGCATAAAAATCCATAAATCAGAAAATTGAAAAAAGTAATGCATAAGACAATATGCAGCTAAAACAAAATAATGCATAATGTCTTATGCATCTAAAAAAACTGATGCATAACCAGAAAAAGTGAGAAAAGTAATGCAGAAGACATTATGCAGCAAAAAAAAAATTAATGCATAATGTCTTATGCATCTAAAAAAAAACTGATGCATAACCAGAAAAGTGAGAAAAGTAATGCATAAGACATTATGCAGCTAAAACAAAATAATGCATAATGTCTTATGCATCTAAAAAAAACTTACGCATAACCAGAAAAGTGAAAAAAAGTAATGCATAAGACATTATGCAGCTAAAACAAAAATAATGCATAATGTATTATGCATCTAAAAAAAACTGATGCATAACCAGAAAATACTTCAGTATGTAAATACTTCACTACTGGTGATAGATACTGACATTTTAATAGACTTAACAACATATTTCATTATTCGAAAATAACTACAATAACTACATTTTGATAGACTTATAATGTTTCAAAAACCAAAAGATGTTCTAAGAAACAACAAAAACATTATTTTCAGTACACTTGTAATGTATGTACTGTAAATGAAATGCTTATTAACCAAATTCAGTTGGTACTGACAAAATCAAAAAGAAAAACGGTAGAATAGAACAAGGGCTAGAGGAAAGAATTGTGGAAAAGGAATCTGGCAACATCATCGATATAACATTCTGATGCACGTTAAAGCCTGTGATAAAAGAAGAAGAGAAATCAGAACAATACTTGCTTAAAAGTACATTGTATTGTATCAAACTTACTTAATTAAGACATTAATATGTATCTGACTGAAATACATACCTGACAAAAAATCATTCTTCAGAAAGTTCAAACTGTCAGATAAGATTGCATGTTGCCTTGTTGTGATGAGTCTTCAAATTACAGTTTGAACACTTGATAGATTTTCTACTAGTCTCATATGCAGACTTAATACGTTTCCCCTTTTTCCTGCCTGGTGGAGACCTAATTACTTCTGCTGGGAGAACGATATCATCTACGTGATACTCATCGGGCCTGTGAGAAAAACAGTATCATATAAATGGAACAAACCACAACTACATATGAATATGTACACGGTATATTGTTATACAGTTAAAAACTTGTTTATAACATGTTATGCAGAAATAATAATATGCATAATGTCTTATGCATCTAAACAAAAATGATGCATAACCAGAAAAGTGAAAACAATAATGCATAAGACATTATGCAGCTAAAACAAAATAATGCATAATGTCTTATGCATCTAAACAAAATGATGCATAAGACACTATGCACGTGCATAAAAAAATAATCCATAAATCATAAAAGCGAAAACAATAATGCATAAGACGTTATGCAGCTAAAACAAAATAATGGCATAATGTCTTATGCACTAAACAAAATGATGCAGAAGACATTATGCACGTGCATAAAAATCCATAAATCAGAAAAACTGAGAAAAGTAATGCATAAGACATTATGCAGCTAAAACAAAATAATGCATAATGTCTTATGCATCTAAAAAAAAACTGATGCATAACCAGAAAAGTGAGAAAAGTAATGCATAAGACATTATGCAGCTAAAACAAAATAATGCATAATGTATTATGCATCTAAAAAAACTGATGCATAACCAGAAAAGTGAAAAAAAAGTAATGCATAAGACATTATGCAGCTAAAACAAAATAATGCATAATGTCTTATGCACTAAACAAAATGATGCAGAAGACATTATGCACGTGCATAAAAATCCATAAATCAGAAAAGTGAAAAAAGTAATGCATAAGACAATATGCAGCTAAAACAAAATAATGCGTAATGCCTTATGCATCTAAAAAAACTGATGCATAACCAGAAAAAGTGAGAAAAGTAATGCATAAGACATTATGCAGCAAAAAAAAAATTAATGCATAATGTCTTATGCATCTAAAAAAAAACTGATGCATAACCAGAAAAGTGAGAAAAGTAATGCATAAGACATTATGCAGCTAAAACAAAATAATGCATAATGTCTTATGCATCTAAAAAAAACTGATGCATAACCAGAAAAGTGAAAAAAATTAATGCATAAGACATTATGCAGCTAAAACAAAAATAATGCATAATGTATTATGCATCTAAAAAAAACTGATGCATAACCAGAAAAGTGAAAAAAAAGTAATGCATAAGACATTATGCAGCTAAAACAAAATAATGCATAATGTCTTATGCACTAAACAAAATGATGCAGAAGACATTATGCACGTGCATAAAAATCCATAAATCAGAAAAGTGAAAAAAGTAATGCATAAGACAATATGCATCTAAAACAAAATAATGCATAATGTCTTATGCATCTAAAAAAACTGATGCATAACCAGAAAAAGTGAGAAAAGTAATGCATAAGACATTATGCAGCAAAAAAAAAATTAATGCATAATGTCTTATGCATCTAAAAAAAAACTGATGCATAACCAGAAAAGTGAGAAAAGTAATGCATAAGACATTATGCAGCTAAAACAAAATAATGCATAATGTCTTATGCATCTAAAAAAAACTGACGCATAACCAGAAAAGTGAAAAAAAGTAATGCATAAGACATTATGCAGCTAAAACAAAAATAATGCATAATGTATTATGCATCTAAAAAAAACTAATGCATAACCAGAAAATACTTCACTACTGGTGATAGATACTGACATTTTGATAGACTTAACAACATATTTCATTATTTGAAAATAACTACAATAACTACATTTTGATAGACTTATAATGTTTCAAAAACCAAAAGTTCTAAGAAACAACAAAAACAGTATTTTCAGTACACTTGTAATGTATGTACTGTAAATGAAGTGCTTATTAACCAAATTCAGTTGGTACTGACAAAATCAAAATGAAAAACGGTAGAATAGAACAAGGGCTAGAGAAAAGAATTGTGGAAAAGGAATCTGGCAACATCATCGATATAACATTCTGATGCACGTTAAAGCCTGTGATAAAAGAAAAAGAGAAATTAGAACACTGCTTGCTTAAAAGTACATTGTATTGTATCAAACTTACTTAATTAAGACATTAATATGTATCTGACTGAAATACATACTTGACACAAAATCATTTTTCAGAAAGTTCATACTGTCGGATAAGATTGCATGTTGCCTTGTTGTGATGAGTCTTCAAATTACAGTTTGAACACTTGACATATTTTCTACTAGTCTCATATGCAGACTTAATACGTTTCCCCTTTTTCCTGCCTGGTGGAGACCTAATTACTTCTGCTGGGAGAACGATATCATCTACGTGATACTCATCGGGCCTGTGAGAAAAAACAGTATCATATAAATGGAACAAACCACAACTACATATGAATATGTACACGGTATATTGTTATACAGTTAAAAACTTGTTTATAACATGTTATGCAGAAATAATAATATGCATAATGTCTTATGCATCTAAACAAAAATGATGCATAACCAGAAAAGTGAAAACAATAATGCATAAGACATTATGCAGCTAAAACAAAATAATGCATAATGTCTTATGCATCTAAACAAAATGATGCATAAGACACTATGAACGTGCATAAAAAAATAATCCGTAAATCATAAAAGCGAAAACAATAATGCATAAGACGTTATGCAGCTAAAACAAAATAATGGCATAATGTCTTATGCACTAAACAAAATGATGCAGAAGACATTATGCACGTGCATAAAAATCCATAAATCAGAAAAAGTGAGAAAAGAAATGCATAAGACATTATGCAGCTAAAACAAAATAATGCATAATGTCTTATGCATCTAAAAAAAAACTGATGCATAACCAGAAAAGTGAGAAAAGTAATGCATAAGACATTATGCAGCTAAAACAAAATAATGCATAATGTCTTATGCACTAAACAAAATGATGCTGAAGACATTATGCACGTGCATAAAAATCCATAAATCAGAAAAGTGAAAAAAGTAATGCATAAGACAATATGCAGCTAAAACAAAATAATGCATAATGTCTTATGCATCTAAAAAAACTGATGCATAACCAGAAAAAGTGAGAAAAGTAATGCAGAAGACATTATGCAGCAAAAAAAAAATTAATGCATAATGTCTTATGCATCTAAAAAAAAACTGATGCATAACCAGAAAAGTGAGAAAAGTAATGCATAAGACATTATGCAGCTAAAACAAAATAATGCATAATGTCTTATGCATCTAAAAAAAACTTACGCATAAACAGAAAAGTGAAAAAAAGTAATGCATAAGACATTATGCAGCTAAAACAAAAATAATGCATAATGTATTATGCATCTAAAAAAAACTGATGCATAACCAGAAAATACTTCAGTATGTAAATACTTCACTACTGGTGATAGATACTGACATTTTAATAGACTTAACAACATATTTCATTATTCGAAAATAACTACAATAACTACATTTTGATAGACTTATAATGTTTCAAAAACCAAAAATTGTTCTAAGAAACAACAAAACAGTATTTTCAGTACACTTGTAATGTATGTACTGTAAATGAAATGCTTATTAACCAAATTCAGTTGGTACTGACGCATGTGTAAGTAGGTTTATGTTGACAGTTTCAATTGCTATTACATGTGTAAGTGGTATCTACCATTACATATTGTTATGCAAAATATGAAAATGTACTGATTAAAGACACATACCTGTCGTGGTTAGGAACGGGTCTAATAGATATTGAATATAGCTTACGAAAAGTGGTAACTTTGAAATAATCTTCAACGTAATCAAGAATATTTCCTCCAGATCTAGTAATCAACGTAATCTTATCCCAACCATCTGAAAAAACACTCTTGGGGCTTCTTTACCTTCTTTCAAATAACTATTCTTTGCACTGACAACTAAGTCTGCATTACTGTCAACTTCCATACGCCTAGACGCGCCATTTGAAATTACATCCACGTGCAAATCAAAGAAAGCTGATTGCTTTGAAGAATGTAATGCAGAGATGCCCTGGAGTGTTACATCGGCAAGAATAGGAACTACCGCTTGATTCTGGAAATAGTTAACCAGAATAGTCGATGGAGTCAACCAGCTCCACATATTACAGATGCAAAATTTCAAATCCTCTAAAGTTGAAAACGATGTAACCTCATATGCAAAATGATATTGCTTATGGTATACATGAGAATAGATGGAGAAGTCTGGTTTGGGACCAACGTCAGACATGTTAACCCTGTAAATGATCCAAAAATTAACTAAGTCTCTGAATGGATATAAGTTATACATATTGATATGTATTGGCATCTACTGTATTGCACGATACATACTAAGACCACAGGCTATATGTCGTACGTATTGGTATGTAACATGTAGAATAACTAAGTCTCTGAATTCCTATACGTTATACATATTGATATGTATTTGTATGTAACATGTAGAATATATTTTACAACATATCAATATGTTTTGAGTTTCATCTTCTATAAATAGAAGAACTGCAGCTATATCAAAAAGAGAATACAAAATTACTACACGATCTATCTAACAAAACAAACCTATATCAAAAAATACAGTAAAACAAACCTATATCAGATTACAAAGAAACTAAAACAGAATAGCAGCAGAGAAAAGGTGATTATAGTAACATACCTTGTTCGAATCTGAGATTAACCTAATTCGATTTTAAGATACCTAATTGAAACACACAAAAATCACAATGTAAATCGAACGGAAACTGAATTGAACAATGTAAATCATCACAAAACTGAAATCATAAAAGAAAGATAACAATGTACATCATAGACAACTATTCTGATAGAAATCAGATCAGAATAAACCTAATTATTCATCAACATTCCAAGAACAACAGCAGAGGAAGATGATTTACGAGATAAATACCTTGTTCGAATCGGATTTCGAAGCACAGATGATTTACGAGATAATAGCTGTGATGAGCCTAATTGAAAGACGCTATCAGATACTGTGATGAACCAAAATGCAGGAGCAGAGAAAACCAAAGAGAAACAAATCTGAGATGAAAAAAAAGAGAAAGAAACTGAATTTGATTTGTTCGTGGAGTTGCAAAAAGGGTATTTTTGGTAGTTTTGAAAAACTTGTCTTGTGTGACCCGCACGTTTTGGACTAGGGAATAAATATTCTGTCCAAAAACATGTTTTTGGACCAGCGGATAATTTTATTCTAGGGGTGGATTAGAGAGTAACCGGTACTGGGTTTCCTGGACTACCTAGTAATTCCTATATAAATTTTGAGAGATTTACTGTTTAGTCCAGAAAACCCGACCCGGATTACTGGTTGGTCCAACGGGATATAACAATTAATGGCTAGTCCAATAAAGTTTAAACACATGTTATTTTACCTATATGCCCTGGACCACATGATGTGTACAGTTTCCGTCCGTTTTCTTTTCAGTTTTTTTCCAGTTGCATTCTCTATCTCTTCTGCAACCTAAATTGAAAAACGCAAACTGCTTCGTCTTTCTTCATATATCAGAAAACTGCTCCCGCCTCTCTTCTGCAACCTAACTCAATGGATTAATCACCATTTTCAGAAAAATATCGAAAAATCACCATTACCAGAAACAGAAACTGCTTCTTCTTTCAGTATCTGACCTAATTTTCATTAAATTCAATTGAAGAAGAAATGGGTACAAGTAGAAAAATTAAGAGGACGATTACAGAAGAAATTACTGAAGTATCTCCATCACCAGTGAAAAGAAGAAAGAAATCTGACGATGATTCACCAACATAAGCGTCCCCTGCTTCTAAATCTCCTACACTATTGAAAAGAAGAAGGAAATATGTCGATGATTCAGCAACAGAAACCTCCCCTACTGCTAAATCTCGTACACCAGTGAAAAGAAGAAGGAAGTCTACCGATGATTCACCAACATGAACTTCCCCTGCTGCTAAATCTCCAACAACAAGAAGTATGAGTAAGGTTCCTCAGGAAAAAGGTAAATCAAATCAAAAACAAAGACTAATATGTACTTCATATTGACATGCAATATTCCCAAAACCTAAAATATGTACCGTTACATATTGAAATGTAGTGTTGTTTAACTAATACATACTAAAATTTAGTATGTCAATTTATATGTGTACTACATATCAATATGTTGTCTGCAATTTGTACTTCATTTTGACAAGTTATATGTTGTACCATACTGATATGTAATGTGTACAAAACTTTTTGATATGTAGTCTGCAATTTGTACTTCATTTTGACAAGTTATATGAGTAAGGTTCCTCAGGAAAAAGGTAAATCAAATCAAAAACAAAGCCTAATATGTACTTCATATTGACATGCAATATTCCCAAAACCTAAAATATGTATTGTTACATATTGAAATGTATTGTTGTTCAACTAATACATACTAAAATTTAGTATGTCAATTTATATGTGTACTACATATCAATATGTTGTCTGCAATTTGTACTTCATTTTTACAAGTTATATGTTGTACCATACTGATATGTAATGTGTACAAAACTTTTGGTTTACAAAAACAGCAAAAACCAAGGGAAAGAAAGCAGATGATGCTCCTGAAGCAAAAAGAAAAAGAAAAACAGCAGCGGCAACTACTAAAGCAAAAGGAAAAAAAGTGACAAAGGCTGCTACTCCTTCACCACCAGCAAAGGGGAACAAAATAAAACAAAATAATGCATAATGTCTTATGCAGCAAAAAAAAAATTAATGCGTAATGTCTTATGCATCTAAATAAAACTGATGCATAACCAGAAAAGTGAGAAAAGTAATGCATAAGACATTATGCAGCTAAAACAAAATAATGCATAATGTCTTATGCATCTAAAAAAAACTGACGCATAACCAGAAAAGTGAAAAAAAGTAATGCATAAGACATTATGCAGCTAAAACAAAAATAATGCATAATGTATTATGCATCTAAAAAAAACTGATGCATAACCAGAAAATACTTCACTACTGGTGATAGATAATGACATTTTGATAGACTTAACAACATATTTCATTATTTGAAAATAACTACAATAACTACATTTTGATAGACTTATAATGTTTCAAAAACCAAAAGTTCTAAGAAACAACAAAAACAGTATTTTCAGTACACTTGTAATGTATGTACTGTAAATGAAGTGCTTATTAACCAAATTCAGTTGGTACTGACAAAATCAAAATGAAAAACGGTAGAATAGAACAAGGGCTAGAGGAAAGAATTGTGGAAAAGGAATCTGGCAACATCATCGATATAACATTCTGATGCACGTTAAAGCCTGTGATAAAAGAAAAAGAGAAATTAGAACACTGTTTGCTTAAAAGTACATTGTATTGTATCAAACTTACTTAATTAAGACATTAATATGTATCTGACTGAAATACATACCTGACACAAAATCATTTTTCAGAAAGTTCATACTGTCGGATAAGATTGCATGTTGCCTTGTTGTGATGAGTCTTCAAATTACAGTTTGAACACTTGACATATTTTCTACTAGTCTCATATGCAGACTTAATACGTTTCCCCTTTTTCCTGCCTGGTGGAGACCTAATTACTTCTGCTGGGAGAACGATATCATCTACGTGATACTCATCGGGCCTGTGAGAAAAAACAGTATCATATAAATGGAACAAACCACAACTACATATGAATATGTACACGGTATATTGTTATACAGTTAAAAACTTGTTTATAACATGTTATGCAGAAATAATAATATGCATAATGTCTTATGCATCTAAACAAAAATGATGCATAACCAGAAAAGTGAAAACAATAATGCATAAGACATTATGCAGCTAAAACAAAATAATGCATAATGTCTTATGCATCTAAACAAAATGATGCATAAGACATTATGCACGTGCATAAAAAAATAATCCATAAATCATAAAAGCGAAAACAATAATGCATAAGACGTTATGCAGCTAAAACAAAATAATGGCATAATGTCTTATGCACTAAACAAAATGATGCAGAAGACATTATGCACGTGCATAAAAATCCATAAATCAGAAAAAGTGAGAAAAGTAATGCATAAGACATTATGCAGCTAAAACAAAATAGTGCATAATGTCTTATGCATCTAAAAAAAAACTGATGCATAACCAGAAAAGTGAGAAAAGTAATGCATAAGACATTATGCAGCTAAAACAAAATAATGCATAATGTATTATGCATCTAAAAAAACTGATGCATAAGCAGAAAAGTGAAAAAAAAGTAATGCATAAGACATTATGCAGCTAAAACAAAATAATGCATAATGTCTTATGCACTAAACAAAATGATGCAGAAGACATTATGCACGTGCATAAAAATCCATAAATCAGAAAAGTGAAAAAAGTAATGCATAAGACAATATGCAGCTAAAACAAAATAATGCATAATGTCTTATGCATCTAAAAAAACTGATGCATAACCAGAAAAAATGAGAAAAGTAATGCATAAGACATTATGCAGCAAAAAAATAAATTAATGCATAATGTCTTATGCATCTAAAAAAATCTGATGCATAACCAGAAAAGTGAGAAAAGTAATGCATAAGACATTATGCAACTAAAACAAAATAATGCATAATGTCTTATGCATCTAAAAAAAACTGATGCATAACCAGAAAAGTGAAAAAAAAAGTAATGCATAAAACATTATGCAGCTAAAACAAAATAATGCATAATGTCTTATGCACTAAACAAAATGATGCAGAAGACATTATGCACGTGCATAAAAATCCATAAATCAGAAAATTGAAAAAAGTAATGCATAAGACAATATGCAGCTAAAACAAAATAATGCATAATGTCTTATGCATCTAAAAAAACTGATGCATAACCAGAAAAAGTGAGAAAAGTAATGCAGAAGACATTATGCAGCAAAAAAAAAATTAATGCATAATGTCTTATGCATCTAAAAAAAAACTGATGCATAACCAGAAAAGTGAGAAAAGTAATGCATAAGACATTATGCAGCTAAAACAAAATAATGCATAATGTCTTATGCATCTAAAAAAAACTTACGCATAAACAGAAAAGTGAAAAAAAGTAATGCATAAGACATTATGCAGCTAAAACAAAAATAATGCATAATGTATTATGCATCTAAAAAAAACTGATGCATAACCAGAAAATACTTCAGTATGTAAATACTTCACTACTGGTGATAGATACTGACATTTTAATAGACTTAACAACATATTTCATTATTCGAAAATAACTACAATAACTACATTTTGATAGACTTATAATGTTTCAAAAACCAAAAATTGTTCTAAGAAACAACAAAACAGTATTTTCAGTACACTTGTAATGTATGTACTGTAAATGAAATGCTTATTAACCAAATTCAGTTGGTACTGACGCATGTGTAAGTAGGTTTATGTTGACAGTTTCAATTGCTATTACATGTGTAAGTGGTATCTACCATTACATATTGTTATGCAAAATATGAAAATGTACTGATTAAAGACACATACCTGTCGTGGTTAGGAACGGGTCTAATAGATATTGAATATAGCTTACGAAAAGTGGTAACTTTGAAATAATCTTCAACGTAATCAAGAATATTTCCTCCAGATCTAGTAATCAACGTAATCTTATCCCAACCATCTGAAAAAACACTCTTGGGGCTTCTTTACCTTCTTTCAAATAACTATTCTTTGCACTGACAACTAAGTCTGCATTACTGTCAACTTCCATACGCCTAGACGCGCCATTTGAAATTACATCCACGTGCAAATCAAAGAAAGCTGATTGCTTTGAAGAATGTAATGCAGAGATGCCCTGGAGTGTTACATCGGTAAGAATAGGAACTATCGCTTGATTCTGGAAATAGTTAACCAGAATAGTCGATGGAGTCAACCAGCTCCACATATTACAGATGCAAAATTTCAAATCCTCTATAGTTGAAAACGATGTAACCTCATATGCAAAATGATATTGTTTATGGTATACATGAGAATAGATGGAGAAGTCTGGTTTGGGAGCAACGTCAGACATGTTAACCCTGTAAATGATCAAAAAATTAACTAAGTCTCTGAATGGATATAAGTTATACATATTGATATGTATTGGCATCTACTGTATTGCACGATACATACTAAGAGCGCAGGCTATATGTAGTACGTATTGGTATGTAACATGTAGAATAACTAAGTCTCTGAATTCCTATACGTTATACATATTGATATATATTGGCATCTACTGTATTTTAGTAAGATATATTTGCAGGCTATATGCAGTACGTATTGGTATGTAACATGTAGAATATATTTTACAACATATCAATATGTTTTGAGTTTCATCTTCTATAAATAGAAGAACTGCAGCTATATCAAAAAGAGAATACAAAATTACTACACGATCTATCTAACAAAACAAACCTATATCAAAAAATACAGTAAAACAAACCTATATCAGATTACAAAGAAACTAAAACAGAACAGCAACAGAGAAAAGGTGATTATAGTAACATACCTTGTTTGAATCTGAGATTAACCTAATTCGATTTTAAGATACCTAATTGAAACACACAAAAATCACAATGTAAATCGAACGGAAACTGAATTGAACAATGTAAATCATCACAAAACTGAAATCATAAAAGAAAGATAACAATGTACATCATAGACAACTATTCTGATAGAAATCGGATCAAAATAAACCTAATTATTCATCAACATTCCAAGAACAACAGCAGAGGAAGATGATTTATGAGATAAATACCTTGTTCGAATCTGATTTCGAAGCACAGATGATTTACGAGATAATAGCTGTGATGAGCCTAATTGAAAGACGCTACCAGTTACTGTGATGAACCAAAACGCAGGAGCAGAGAAAACCAAAGAGAAACAAATCTGAGATGAAAAAAAAGAGAAAGAAACTGAATTTGATTTGTTCGTGGAGTTGCAGAAAGGGTATTTTTGGTACTTTTGAAAAACTTGTCTTGTGTGACCCGCACGTTTTGGACTAGGGAATAAATATTCTGGTCCAAAAACATGTTTTTGGACCAGCGGATAATTTTATTCTAGGGGTGGATTAGAAAGTAACCGGTACTGGATTTCCTGGACTACCTAGTAATTCCTAGATAATTTAATACCCACATATTCAGACCTACAATGATGCCCGTATCCAGCTCCTCAAAGTCCCTACACTATCTATGTTTCTTTCAGCTTCCTTCCATTCGATCTTTTTTCTTTTTTTCTTTTTCTGTTTTGCTGTCAGTAAAAATGACGGTGCCACTGCAAATCCAACCGCCCATTTCATATAGATTCCATATACTCACACTTTCACTTTCTCTCTTCAAAA